>NC_143549.1:102085500-102396000 GCF_054136105.1 Typopeltis vanoorti | reverse complement strand
CTGCACAGGGACTAGAAAAATAGAAATTTGTGTACATAATAATAATATTCGCATCGTATGTATTATATAAATTTCTATTTTCGATTCTGTGAGCTCAAATCCACGATAATTGAGTATTCCTGCCATGGCGGAGATTGGTCAATCGTGGCGACCTTTTTGCTGTTGAGCTAGGAAGTAGTCGAACAACTTTCTCCCGCTGAAAAGAAGCGATGCACCGCATGACTGCCAATATTGCGGAAGTGCTTTTCTCTTCCGTTTTACCCCACTTACGAAACCTCGGTCACAGAATGCTGACGGTAGTCAAGAACAGGCGAAAGAATCCGGGGTTCAGCTTTGTAATTATTACACATTAGTAAGAACAAATCAATTGAACGACGGCATCTTGGACGACAGTATCGTACAACAAATGACATTCAGAGTTCACCTTTCCAAGTTTATAACAATAAGTTGAATTTGTTTACATTTAATTGAATAACCAACAGTTAACTTTCATTAGAGCAGTCTAGTGAATTAGAAATATCGAGACGCGTAGCTTAATTAGCAGTGTGTGTGTGTGTGTGTGTTGAGCAATATTAGCCAATCTCAAGAGCCTCCGTAGCTCAGTCGGTATAGACGAAGCCCTTTTGTCGGAAAGGCTGGGTTCGATTCCCGTCAGTGAAGTGAGGAACCTTTATCTGGTCTCTTTTGACTAAAGGTGAGTTAGCCGGTCTCATACGGAGGTAGAGGGGTTTTTTCAAGCGGAAACTCGGGTTTTTCGTCCCTCAGAACAGCAAACTGGCCCCGTGAACACACGCTGCTGCAGTCAAAAACATACATACTTAATTCCTCATAAAGAGGGCTCAAACTAGTCCTGAGGGGCGATCGAGGATCCGGAAGAATCCCACACGAATAAAATAAATAAAATCCAATCTCAGATGGCATTATTCTTCACTATTCTTTTCTTCATTATTTATTCGTAAACTTTGTTTATTTTATTTTATTTCCTTATGCTTGAAATGGTAGCGTCACTTGGAGGTCTCCTAGATTTTTGAAAAATGTTGGATTTAAATAATTCTCCTCATCAAACTTTGGGAAATGTTAAACGCTAACATTCACAAACCATGTCAATCAGCAACACAAATAGCATAATTAATTACCTGATTTATTAAAAAAAAATTACAATTATTTATAGACGACATCCTTTTGATAAAAGTTGAAACATGCATCAAACCTACTGTTGCCAGAAACATGTAAACGCGATGTCACATCGGTCGACAACAAACAAACTTTTACTTTTTTATGTTGTTGCCACTCACAAAAGGTTGTTATAAATCTAAAGTACGGGAGAGCCGAACTTTTATCAGGGCTTCAGAGTCAAAGAGGAGTTAGCAGGTTTCTTAAAGAGGTGGAAAGTCGGAAACCGTATTCTATAATAATTCCCTAGTATAGTAGCAATGCTACCTCACCAGTCACTGGGTTGAGAGTGGGTGGGCTAAGTATTTTTTATTAATTTAATTGTTAAAAATTTATTTGTACATCGTCCGGGAAACTCTACTCTAGAGACCAAACTTGGATCGCTTTCGAGCCACTTCAGGCCTCCACTGAGCGAGGAGGTGGTCTCACACCGGGCGATGAAATTCATCTCTCACCTTTAGACGATCACAAACACCCATGCCCACCTCGGGATTCGACTCCGCAGCTTCCAATTCTTCCACATTCCTTCTAACTTATTCTTTCACACTATTATTGATCTTTTAGAAAATCTACATATTTTAAAGGATGATCAAAATGAAATAAAAAAAAAAACACTTCTCAAAACAATGTAATACATTGTGGAAAAAAAAGGGTTAATTGAAGAGCTGTGCGAACTTATTAAGTTAGTAGCGAGTTAGGTTGCAAAGGTGGTGCCCTCTACCCCGAATACTCCCTATTATCAGTGATGATATTGCGTGAGGAGACTCTGGTGAAGGATCCTTGTGTGTGTGTGTGCACAAGCAAAAGACCGCATGGGTAGAATGAGCAGAAGTCATGCAGGCTGCACATACTCATTAACGTCACTCCATGTCGCCACCTGCTGAGAGCCATTTGTTAAAGAATCCACTAAGGGCGTTCTTACAGAAGAGCTGGTAAAAGGTTAAGATTGGAAATCGAAACAGTTAAGGACTTGAGAGTATAGCAAGTTAATGCGTCCTCTATACCCTAGGAAAATATGGTTATCCAGAAAAAAAAAGTAATAAATAAGTAAATAAAATAACTTTTGCACGTGACACACCAAAATATTACCGACATGTATACCCTTTAATAGGAAAACCTTTTTTTTTTTTTTTTTATGTAATCCTTTCTTGAAAAGCCATAAACGTATTTCTTAAGTGACTTTTTTTCTTTTTTTTTTTTTTGTACATGGAAAAGATTTATCTTTACACTCTCAGCAAATTTAAAAGAAAAAAAAAAGCTTTTTACCGGTTAACACCATCCTAATAAATGCAAATTATTAATTTATTGCCCAAGAGCTTCCATACACGGGGCTATCGAAGCACCTTAATACACGGTTAATATTCAGTAGGAGATAATGTGTAAGAAGGGAGTTTAAGCACAACAATTTGTCAAGAACGAGAAGGGAAGCTGTGCGAGAGAGAGAGAGAGAGAAACATGGTGTAATTACTGAACGACAGGTTGCGTTGCGATAGGACCCACGTGACCGATATCTAATAAGTACCTTAGTGTTTTATTACAGGCTCGAGATAGCCGACAGCTTCAACGAAGATCATTTACGTGGCTAAAATTTTTGCGCGTGCTAGATTGGATGTACTTAACACGAACGTAAACCCATGTACTAGTAGTAGTAGCTCGTAAAGAAAAAAAAGGTGGATACGATGCACGTACTTTGTATGAAAACTTGAATCTCCCTTTTTGGGGGGGGGTATCTTTCTATAGCAACAAGGAATCAGTGTCATTTCTCCAATTAAATCTTACACACACACACACACACACACACACACACACACACTACTATGGAATGCACCTTTGTTTGTCTGTACCTTCTCATTGGTTGGTTGTTGGTTTTGAATCTACATCGAAGCAACTCGGGCTACTATTAGGCTAATGTATATCATGTTTGTTAACCTCTGTGTATTTTTATTGCCGGTTTGTCTATTTTGAGGATTTTTCCTCCCACAAAACAGACAAACAGAAAAAACCTGTAAAATAGACAAACAGAAAATCCGCAAAACAGAAATAGAAAATAATGTGCGAAATGCAAATAGAAAAACCTGTGAAGCAGATAAATAGCAAGAACCTACAAAACAGACAAACAGAAAAACCTGCAAAAAAACAAACAGAAAAACCTAAAACGAAAAAAAAAACCCTGCAAAATAGACAAACAGAAAAACACGCAAAGTGCAAATAGAAAATAATGTGTGAAATGCAAATAGAAAAACCTGCGAAGCAGACAGATAGCAAAAACATACAAAACAGACAAACAGAAACCGGCAAAACGAAAATAGAAAAAAACCCTGCAAAATAGACAAACAGAAAAAACCTGCAAAACAAACAAACAAACAGAAAAACCGTAAAACGAAAATAAAAAAAACTGCAAAACAGACAAATAGAAATAACGTGCAAAATGCAAATAGAAAAACCTGCAAAAAACAAACAAAACCCGGAAAACGTAAATAGAAAAAAACGCTGCAAAACAGACATTGAAAAATCCGCACAACACAAACAGAAAAAACCCACAAAACAAAGGGAAGAAAAACAGGGTTTTTCTTTTCTAGGTTCCGGAAGAAAAATAATTCTGTTACCCCATATGAGACCGGGTAACTTCTTAATGATAAATTTCCTTAGAAGTGGTCAGTGAGGATATAGAAATATGTTAATGACAAGAATGTGGATTATTGTTTACTTCGTCGAACAATAACGGCTGAATAGGGAATACTCATCGTTAAAAGGAATGACCAATAACCATAATTACTCTTTATTAAAGGAAGCAAGTTGTGCTCACTTTGGAAATAGGTGGAGCAAAGCGCATTTGTGTTGGAAGGTGTTCCACAAAAATTCTTTTTGAGGCAGACCATAAGTGCGTAATATTCTTATATTTCCAAATGATATTCCAGCTAATAACCCACATAGCTAACGATGCCACTAGAACTACATTCTTGTATCACCAATTGAGACGAATGATAATCTCATTTTTTTGCCGGGGATTATTATCACCTGGTTTAGAAGCGGTTTTTAAATTCGTGCTTGCTAGTGGATGCGATTTACACTCCAGATACTGTACTTGAATTATTGTAACGAGTAGTTATTGTATGTCTCGACTTATTCTTGGAATTATAACTTTCTGAGGATGGCTACTGGTAGATATCGACAACAAAAACGTGTCTGAGAGAGATGAAACAAATCCGAGTTTCCCGGGGGGGGGGGGCTTTATCTCCGCCTTCGTATAAAACCGGTTACCTTTCCTTCAGTTGAAAAGACAAAGATTCCTGACTAGATTTCTAACCAAAAGTGCAAATAGAACTTTTAGAAAGGTTCCTGTCTTCTACGACTTCGTTGTAAAAAAAACGATAATTTTTCAATAACAACATTTTTTTTTCGTTCGAAATAACTATTTTATTCCTAACAGGTCTCTTTGTAGTGTGCGTGTAATCGCTTGACGGAAATCGAACCAGTAGTCCCTGTTGCTAACTCTCAACGGTATTCTACAACCAGGAAAACGAAAGATTTGAGAGCGTTTGGGTTTGCGTAGTTAAAACTGACGAAGGGAAGGCAGTAAGTTGGGGGAGAATGGTGAACAATAGAATCTTGTGACACCTAAACGGTAGTAACAAGTCGGTCCTGGTTAAGCTGCTGTCGTCTTTAAGAGATTGGCTACTCTATCTCGAGAACTTGCGAAGGAGGTCTACACCGGAAGTGCCGCTGCAGCGCTGTCGGAAGTGGCAGTCGGTGTTTGAGCAAATGGGCAGAGAGGTTAGAAAGCAAAAGAGATCCTCTCTCGTGTGAGTGTGTGTGCGTGAGTACTGTACAGGGCAGAACTCGCGTACCAATGATTGGTATACAAGTATTTCACCGAGTCGACCGTTATGTAAAACAGTTATATTTTAGTAAGCGCATGCACATTACCTATCCCTCCATAAGCCAACGGTCTCGTCCATTAAATATACGTACTTAGTCTTTTTTTAACTGTTCGTTTAACTATAATAGGATCATCTGAATATATATTTGAGTTTCGAGCATTTTATTCTTATTAGAAATCCAAATAATAGCCTTCCAGGAATCTTCTACGATGCCATAAACGTGTCGGCTCAGGTGTTAACTCCCAGATGGTTTTTTTAGATCGTAACTTTTTAACCGAGGCGTTTCTGTTAACTCTTCAAGCTGTAAAATGATAAGTATCATAATACTATTTAAATAAGCATAGTGCTTACGTCGGACTTCTCGATATCCATCTATTTTTGAATGTCTTTTATATAGTTAGTATAAATTATGATCAAAATGAAATTCAGAACACAGGTGAGTCATTCTTATAAAAAAAAAAAACTAAATAAAAATTCACACGTAAACCGCAGTAATTAAATGTTAATAATGTGTCGATATTTCGTCTTAAGACATCATCAGTACAGTTGTTACAAACAAAGAATGCTAGGAATTACATTCAAAGGAACAGTTAGTGCGCATGCTTACATTGGAATCCCTCTATGCGTATTTAAAATACTGTAATTAAAATATATCTGATAAATTTATTTTATCAGATCGCCTAGCCGTTGTATAGCAAATTGTGGATCTGTTTGATTGGTTTGTAGGTAATAGCGAGTTTGTATTTCTTCGTAATTTTTGACAGACGTTCAGAGGTGTGTTCAGAGATTCTAATAAAAAAAAGTTTGCATCTAAAAAAGTAGTTTTAGAAGCGTATAGAAAATTAAAACACGAATTTTGATTTTAGTACAAGAAATAGCGTGAAAATAGGTAGTGGATGATTTCCATCGTGCGGTGTGAAACCACCACCTTACATATCGGAGACCTGAAGGAAAATGAAAACTTTTTGTGTGTGTGTGTGTTCTTAGAGCAAGATTCTTGGTTATTTCCTTCATCCAAAGTGAAATTCTGTGCATAATAGCAAACAGACAACACATTTTCCGATCAAGTAAGATTGATATAAACATAAGCTTATTGCACAGACGTCTGTAATCTACCAATTGAGGACTGTAATTGTTGGAATACCAACGTTTAGAAACAGCTGCACTTAAGTGTATGTTACTGTGTTATACGCATTACGTACATCTCGGAACTGTCGAGGGGATGGGAGTGTTAAGGACGAAAGGCAATCGGACACTCTCTCTCTTTGCGTAACTCCAGTCACGAAATGCCACACTTTATCGCACCGTAGAAGTGAGCTTTCCGTGTGTGTCTAGTAGGGAAGATTGCAGTATACAGTTTATACAAAGGCAGTGTCTTCCTCACGTGCTGCTGTTTACCGCGTTCCAGGTGACGGCCTCGGTTAGAGGTCAGCCTTGAATGTATATACGAAGAAAGTGTTTCCTACACGCTCGTGAGCAGGCAGCAAGGCGAGGCATTGCGTGATGTCATTAAACCCGGAACACTTGTCACACTCGCCTTCCCCTTTCTCTCCCCGTCACCACCCGTTGTGCGCAACCCCCCCCCCCCCCATTCAGGTATTTCCCATCACTACCAATTTGACAAGGGAAAAAAAAAAAAAAAAAAAAAAAAAAAAAAAAAAAACTGCTCTTGAAGCTATCCGATCGTCAATATTGCACTCTTGCATGATGTCTTGGAATGTGAAGTCGTCTGCGGAAACGACAATCCACTCCCCCTGACGAATCCCTATCGATATTTGGTGGGAGAAGCCTGTGACACTTTAATTCCAGCACATAAGAGCTAGTTGTCAAATAATGTCTGTTGCTACGTAACTGTTGTCCATCTTGTTTGCGTGCACCTTTCATTTTCTTTCTATCTCCCTTTTTTTTTTTTCCTCTTTCATTTCATTTCAATTTTTTTTTTTTTTTTTTTTAATATTCGAACAACGTGAGCGTGCCGTTCACTTCACTCTGTTCTATTTCAGCTCTGGGCATGGATGCGCCGAATCCGAATGTTATTGAAACGGTAATAGAATTGAAATTGTTTTGTGCAGGCAGAAGGCCATTTCATTCTGTATTCATACGTTCTCTGTTTCTTTCCCCACTCTCACCCCCCAACCCCCCCCCGTTCTCTTCTCTAGCCCCATCGCTCGGATGTACGGTACAGAGAGATGGCCCATTACTATGCAAAACTATAAAGGACAATACAGGTGCATCCGCATTTGAAATACTCGTCTGGAGAAGCAGAGAGAGAGAGAGAGAGAGAGAAAGGAGAAGGGAAAGAACGAAGAGGGAAAAAAAACCGGATTGTTTCACAAGAGTGTTTTATTATTAAAGATGAAAAATGTTATTTCTCTCTATGAAACACGAGCGGCGGCGGATTCTGTGTGTTGTGTGTAACCTGGATCACAAAGAACTATATCGTTATTCCTACCAACATCTTTCCCCCCCCATCCCCCCTTTTTTTGACATGGCGTTCTTCTTTGAATTGCTTCTTTCAAGAGACTATAGGGTGGTTTAAACGCAAGACAACCATCTAGCATTTACCGAATCTAAGCCAACAGCCCAAACTAAGGAGAGTTTAAAGGACTCGTGCAGGCTGTTTTTCGTACACGAACTGCTTGCAGGCTTTACAGACAAAATAATAAACCTTTGAAACATACATATCCATTACCTCTGTTAGTCTATCCCCCATCTCTTCCCCCCCCCTTGCGAGTATCCTAAAACGTAACAAACTTACGAACACACCACTTCATCTTTTTTCCCCTTACTTCCTCATTGTTTTGGGTGTCTTAAATTTCTTAGTTTTGGTAGCCATGTTGGGTGTTTTGTATTTCACCTAGTCATCTATTTTTCTCTTTTTTCTTATTTTTTTACGATATTTGCTACCCCTCCCCAAGCATTCTTTTATATGTTCTCATTTTTCTTCTAGACATTTTGATTTTTTTTTTTTCTTTTCTTTGCTTATACTGCTGAGGCAGAAAGGATTTATGTACTGTACAGACGTTGAAGATCTTCTTTGTGTATAAACGGGTGAAGAGGATTTCGGGTGATATTTTGCTGGCCTAGTTGGCTCAGTCGTGGTTAGCGTATCCACTCGCCAACCAACAAACAAGCTACTAGTTCGCATCGTCGCGAACAGTGGTTTGTGATCTTTTAGATGGGAGGCGAATTTCATTTCTGAAGTGAGACCACTCGCTTATTGGAGGTCTAAAAGGGCTTTAAAAAGTGGGTGGAAGTCGCATAAAAATTAAAACCTTTGCTATTGAAGAAGATTTCGGATACTAAAAAGTTGTTTTTGAACGGGATGTTGTGTGTTGCTTGCAAGGGTTGCGGGTGAAGAGGATTTTAGACAAAATAATAAATCTAATATATCTAATAAATAAAAATAATAAAACTTACTATCTTAAAAAAGTACCAAATTATACTTAATGGTAATTACCTACTAGTTCAGTTGCTTAAATGGTAGTTGGAGAGAGAGAGAGACAGATGAATAAATTTTAATATTTCCCACAATTGTAAAGGACAGTGTCATTCAACTATACAAAAAGATAATTCAAATATCCTCCAATGAGCCTCAGAGCTTCAACGCCACGAAACATTGGATTCCCACAGACATCAGTAACCAACATTACTACTGAATAACCTGATCATGGACGACCAAACATCATGACGAAAGAAATAGCACGAATTGAAGCATACCAACTGGAGCTTTAACTCCATCTTCCACAATGAACTGAAGATAATGAAGATTCAATGGAGTGTTTTTATCAGAAGGAAGTTTAATCAGAAAACAAAATAAAAGCCATCACCAACAAGCACGTTACTTGACCCAGAGATAGAAAAAAAAAAAACAACAACTACAAAATG
This sequence comes from Typopeltis vanoorti, assembly GCF_054136105.1. Classification (NCBI taxonomy): domain Eukaryota; kingdom Metazoa; phylum Arthropoda; class Arachnida; order Uropygi; family Thelyphonidae; genus Typopeltis; species Typopeltis vanoorti. The sequence goes on along the minus strand of NC_143549.1, from coordinate 102,387,058 downwards.
TCCTCGGGGGGGGGGCGGATTTGTAGTACCAACCACAGCTCCCTTGACTTCTCTCTATTGATACTTGCTGTATCTCGGGTTGAAAAATATTTCACGTATTTGCACTCTGTATTCAACAGCGATGTAAATGATTTTATCGGTTCCTTATTACAAAAAGACACCTTTGGAAATAGACGGAAGAATAGAGCATTCAAATCCCTCAAGGATAAGAGAAACATTGTTTTTTTTTTTTTTAATTACGATAGGTTAGGCAATTTCAAATGAAAATAAACATTTCTCATTTTTGTTTTTGTTAATACAACAACAAATAAGTGAATAATAATCAACTCGTTCGGGTTACTTGAATGACTGAAGTCATGTGTTTGCATTTCCATGGAAACAACAGACTCCGCTTGTTATTCAGTGAATGTAATCAAATAGTCAATGTTTGTTTCCACTGCAGCAGATGGTGCGGCGTCAAGAACGAAATAGACAGAGCTACAGTTTAAGGTTAAAAAAAGTCTCCATGATTTCTAACAGTTTTTTTTTTTTTTTTAAATAATGAATAATTATTATCTTTTTGTAATGAAAAGATCGAATTTTAAATTCTGTAGATAACGGGGGAAAAAATTGCTGTGAATTTTATCTGCTACTTCACTTATTTCAAAATAAGTTTCACCAGAACCTTTATTTTATCATTCGACAGAAATATTCTTAGAAATTAATGGTCGGAAGAATCTGAACTTTGCATTTAAGAAAGCAATTTATTTCTAATATACGACGAAGTATTCTGAATTGCCTTTACACTTAATAAATGAATTATGTTTCTCTCATAATTTTTCTTTAAGCTCTCTCTCCTTCTGCCTTTCGTTCTTTCTTTGTTTGTCTCGTTTTATGCCTCTCCTCTCTCTTTCTCTCTCTCCTTCTGTCTGTCTTTCGTTCTTTATTCTCTCGCAATTCAATCTGCAAAACTCGACATAAATTCCATCTGTCTATTTTATTTTAATTATTTTCCTCCTCTTACATGTCTCATTTTCTTTCTCCCTATCTATTTTACTATCCACCAGTCTTCTCATTCTTTCCTTTTTTTTCCCTCTCTCTTCACACGATAATTTCTCTGCATATCACTATCTCGATATTTATCACGATATCTTTTAATATCTGTCACATTTTCTTCCTTTCTTTCCATCCCTCCCCAGTAATGTTGTACCCCCCCCTCCCTCCCAAACAACAAACACCATCTTTAATTAGCTTCCATTTTAGTAGCAGTTTTTCGAAGTTAAGCTGTGTGTGGTTGATAGTCTCAATATTCCTTTTTGACAGGAGGGTTCTGTTTGGAGAAAATTTGCTCGTTCCACATTCGTTGTTGTACGCAAGATCTCCATCGTTTCATTCCCGTAATCCATTAAAGACAAACTATTAAGCCAACACATAAATACCATTTCTGTTTATGGCTTGTATGTTTTAAATCCATTTAGTGTGCGTAGCATTTCCTGTTTCTTCCATCTCTTGGCCCATTTTCCTCCGTTGTTGCTGCTATCTCATCTGTGACTCGGCGCTGATAAACTTGCTTCAGATGCATTCACAGCGTCCTTTCTTTGTCAGCTGTAACAGCAATGATTTATGGCGGACTTTTTTTTTAAAAAGATATTTGCATATTTCAAATGACAATGGAGCAAAGTTTCACTGATTCGTTCCTACAAGCAAACTTACCAAATTACCTTTTTTTTTTTTTCTTTCTCTTCCCCCCATCCACATCATTGGCTTTAAACCATCATTGGACGAAACAACACTGATTCTATGTTTTACCCATACATCTCTGTCGACTTTTAGCTCTTTTATTGTTATCGCTTAGAATACTCTTTGTTACCCACCCAACCCCCTTTCTCTCTCTCTCTCTCTCTCTCTCTCGTGTAAAAGACCCTTCTCTGCAATCTCATCGTAATGTTCGCTGCTAATGTAAAACATGCATAAAGACGTACATTAATTGACAAGGAAGATGGGTAGGATAACAATTCCGATTTTAGTTGCTTCTCATCCTTTTTAGTGGGGGGTGGAAAGGGGAAGAATCTATTTAGCATACTCTTTTAATGCAGTAGTGGGAAGATCTACACTTTCAGAGATGTATTATGTGATTATTCTAAGCTAAGAGATTCGTCTGGAAAAGCCAAAAGTTCATCTTTCTGTTGACAGCTTCCAATGACGTCATTTCCGCTGTGTGTTATATCTGAGTTTATTTACATGTTTGCGACTATCCATCATGGCCGTTACATATCAATATATAATAGTTCGACTTTATAACGATGCACGGATTATCATAGTACACAAATCCTAAGATCTGTTTCTGCAATTGTATTCCAGCTATGAAAATCGACACATTGTTATAAAATATAATTATATACCGATGTGTATGAAAATGATGGATAGTCACTAACGTAAAAATAAACTCAGGCATAGATAGCCTACAGCGGAAATGACGTCATCGAAAAGCTGTCAACAGAAAGATGCATTTTTTTTTTTTTTTTTCCCCATTTCTCCGCGCAAGATTATGAACTCGGTAATTATAAAGCTCGATTGAAGCGATTACAAATGAACTGATGTCTCATCTGATATGTCAGGTAGGTGAAGGACCACCCCGTTGTAGTTTTGTAAACTTTAATCAACAAGTCAAGGACTTCAAGGGTTTAAATACGGAATCTAGAAAAAAAAAAAAAAAAAAGGATATTTGTGTTTATCTCTTACCAAATACAAGTAATGATTATCTTTCTTAAGATAACGCAAGGGCTGTCGGGAAGGTTCATATAGTGGAATCAAAGCGTGCGTTTCCACGCCTTCACCGAAACCCTATGATAATTTTCTGGCTGTGTTCATAGTTCAAGATAATCGCTCTGATTATCAACACTTTGTCCAAGGAATAGGCTGTAGAATACGGAACTGTTATTATGACCAGTTTTCTTACTCTTTTATTTAAGGAAGGGTGAGATGGGGGGAAAAGTAATTAGTTTCTGTGGGTGTTATCTGTAGTCACCCCCCCCCCCCCGTTCGTTTTTTCATTGCTCGGTTGGGTGGAGTTTGTCACGACATCAACAACGGGTTTTTAGCTCCAATATTGTTTGAAGACCCAGGTGATTTAGAAGAAAATAAATCAAACCGTAGACGTTATATAAGGTTTACATCTTAGCTACAAGAACTCTAATCAGTATTAATGTGGAAAGTTCTGGGAATTTTACAGTGAGCCGCCCCCTCCCATAACGAGAGTATTAGATGCTTTAGATTTTGTGGTTGAACTGTAATTAAGGCAGAGATGCGGAAAGTAGCCTTCGTGAAACCTAACGGTCGTTTATGGTTGCATACATGACGTGTAAAAATAAATAAATAAACAGGAGTTTCGATTCATGTAGAAATAATATGAAAACAGAATTAACAGAGATACGAAAGACAACGATGTAAGTAAAAATTGAATAATTTAAATGATATAAAAAATAAGAGAGATAAACTACATATCGTGGATGAGTTGAGATAAATTCGAGAAAAAAAAAAAAGCAGACATGGTCGCTTGAATAAAGTAAGTAATTGTCTTGAGTCCCGCAGTTTACGAGATCCATTCTTTAATTGACAAAAAAAGTTGTGCATCTTGTGAGAGATAAAGTCTCGCTACCACAGTGGCAAGTTTAGGCCCATCAATGCCTAAACCTGGGTCTGAGAAAAGTACTAGTGAGGAATAAAGAAAAAATCTAATAAAAAAATTAGTTAAAAGAAGTGATATGCCGCATGTGATTTTATGTGTTTTGTAGTCGGTTTTTCCGCTTTGTGTAATAAAATATCAGAAAAAAAAAAAAAACATATTCTACGATTAATATTACCTCCAGTCTTTCCTGGTACAAACACATCACATCTGTACCTGTCTCAGTATTAAAAACACTGGCTGCTCTCAAAATTATTTCAAGCTCCTTTGTCCAGTTACTTACTCTTTACAAATTTGAAATGGTCTTCCCTTAGAATCCCTCTAACATTAGATTGGTATGGAAATCCCCATAAAAAAAAAATTCTTAATTTGGTCCAAAAGAAGATGGCTAGTTGATCTTCTTACTGATTGATTCATTCATTCCTCGAATCCAGAACATCTGTTGTCTGGGAATCCATGAAGTGAAGCTTATTCTATTATCAGCACTGTTCAATCGAAATGCCCTCCACAGTCGTTACATTTTCTATTAAACCTAAAAAAATACACAATATAAGTCAGCATTGATGCTTTTCATCTCCTAAACCACCAAATTTGCTGTTTTCGAAGATTACAACCTACAGTTATTCAAGGAAAAATAGTCAGCCTGTAAACATACACAGCACTAATGCAATATAAACTTTTGTATAGGACACTGATATTAAGGGAAAGAAAATACCGATGTATCAGAAATCCTGCATGATACTAGTTATAGTCAGAAACCAGGAAATTCAGATGTCATATTAAACTGGACTGGATTCAGTTTAATTTAATACGATTATAGATTTGTAGGGTATGTCGGAAGCGATACTATAACCGTATATTAGACACAGCCCAATCGTCATTTTTTATGCGAATTTCACTCACTAAAGGTTGTAAACTTATCATACGCTTCCTGCCTAGAATAGGCTAAGGATTAAAAAAATTTAAATCCCTATAGTGGAAAACAAGCATGGTACTTTTTAAATCCATTTCAGGCTTTCAGTAAGCTGGGTAGTGGTCTCACCAAAAATGTTTTTTTTTTCTTTCCCTCCGTTAAATCTCGACCATTTTAAAAGTAAGTAACATCTGCATGTTTATAAAACGGTAACATAAATGGCTTAGCCTCAATTGTTTGTCATTTAGATTTTTTGCGATGCCATTCTTGCTGTGAGTATTACATCATAATAACTAAAGCTAATTGTTTCAACTCCTATTGTTAAACAACAATGGTGTTTCTCATTCACTGCATTGTTAAATCAATTACTTGTATCGTTCCTTTAGTAATATTTACGTTCTACTTTCATTACAGATAGGCATACCTTTTTTTAAATTCTTTATTTTCAACTAAAAAAAAGATTGTAAGCATCTCTATGGTAGATCAATCTCTTCTGTGACAGAAAGCAAACATTGTGAGCCAGACTAGTGGTGTGAATAAGCAGCGTTATCCATTCTGTAAGTAGCAGGTCGAAGTTCCATCAATGAAAACTTGTCATAAGGAGGGTGCACGCTGACACACGTACTCATTCTTGGCTTGCGTGTGGGGGGTGGCTGAGTTAGGGCGTCGTCAAAAGGTTAGCAACCAGTGGCACTCTAGTCCGAAGAGTGCTTTGATGAGTCAGCTCCATTACTGTCAGTCATGTTTGTTCTGACATACTGGCCACAGATGGGTCCCCAGCTGGCTGCGATGATCCAACAAAGAGTCCTCCAGAAGTTTATGACCTTAGTATGGAGACTTTTATGACGGCGAGCCCGTAAAGTATCAAATATTTCACCGTTGCTGCCACCAAACAGGGAAGTGACCAAATACGTACATGTGTCAATGAAATTTAGGTGCCAGCGTGCCCAGCTGTTGTAACTAGGCGACGTGCGCGTGCTACTGGCACGGGCTATATTGGCACTGTCTATTTGGACATTGCCGAGAACGTAATCAGAAGCCGACTGGAAGCTAGCCAATGATGACATGTGCTTTAGAGGAAGCCCTCGTAAATCGTGAGTGGAGAGACGTTAATTCGATCCACGTGATCGGGATCTTCAAGAAAATGGGTGTAGGAAATCTGCGGACACGAAAACTAATCTCACCTGTAGCCATTCAATGTCAGATGCTGAATAAACTGTTTGTATAGTGTTTGCCGGACGCGTGTTACACACACACACACACATACACACACAACGTGCGTGTGTGTGAACAGTTTGTAATTGAAAATTCTCAGAAACGCAATAGCTAATATGAGTGCTGCAGTTCCAAAGATTGTCATGTCCATATTTGCAGTGGAGCCTTCATTCAACTAACTTCTCATTCATATTGAGATTATCGATAAGAATCATGAGATGGGAGTCTAGCCATAATAATGCTTCATTTCACGGATCGAAAACTTTTTATGACAGGAAAAAAAAAAATCTAAGAGCAACAAATTGTATTTTATTAAGAAAAATGAAAACCTTGGCACATATTATAATTTTAGAAATGGTCATATTAAAGTAGGCCTATAATTTTAATGATATGCGAAATCAAAATTATATTCGTTTAAAATTATTAAGGCCAAATGAATATATTTGATTATATTATATTAATAATGTTTGGTAGTAATTTGATTCCCTCCCCCCCCTTTTACCCACCCCACAAATAATTACTGCCCTTCCTTAATTCTGGCCTCAATCTTCAGTGCTTGACCCCTTCTTTATTTGCATTATCACTCCCTCATACACAACAAAAGATTTCAGAACTCTCAGATCAGCACTGTATGTGAATAATGTGATTCCACCTAGGTGGGTCTGTCCTACTGCTCTCTGCAGCCAAAGTGCAGTGTAGGTTCGAATTCGATGGTGGGCATGGAGAGCAAGTATTTGGGAAGGTATTTTGATATTTTGTAATAATAATAATAACAGATATAAGTTAAAAATAGTCAGGGAATTAAAAAAAAAAAGAGTTTTTATGCATTTTAGTCTCTTTGCATGCTTGCCTTAGTAAATCAAATACCAATGAGAAGGATTTCATTATTATCATCGTGCTACAGTAAAGTATATGGGGAGTAATGGCAAGAAATTATTATTTTTTTAATTATTTTATTTTTGCTTTCACACAGTAGTCAGCAATCGCTTACTTCAGTTAAGGAAGCGATTGCTTACTACTAAATATTAAGGAGTTTAGTCAAGTACCGTAACATATAATTTCTTATTATGTATAATTATTGTCCTAATCTGTTGTGTGTGTATGGATGTCTAAAAACGACCTTAATTGATACTGACATAATTAGCAAAACATACGCCTCATGATCGAACACACACACTCTCTCTCTCTCTCTTCCAAAGCTTGTTAGTAAGTAAATTGCGAATACAGTTAATGTCATGACAACTTGCGACACTGTTCTATATGGATGTAAACCGGTTACAATTTAATTAATAGATCTATACTACTTAAACTTTGTTGTAATGAATTTTTATTTCTAAAGTCCTCGAAACAAACTTCAGATAATACATTGAAGAGATCCACCTTTAATACTAAATACAAACAAACGAAGACAGGTAACTTCCATACAAATCATTGTACTTTAGAAAGAAACTTAACAGGTCTGGTTTATTTGGATTGACGGCCGAAGCAACTCAGGCTATGAAATCAGTGTTATGATGTCTGTAAACTGCGGGTGTAATAAATACGGAGGATCACACCTAACAGATGACAAAATTATTACCCGGAAACAGAAAAACAGCGGTGAGGTGCCAACAATGCTAATAATTTGAGAATGACAGTGCGGCGTGTAGATGGCGGCAGTAGTTTGTGTACAGGACACATCTGTGCAGTATTTCAATGAAGGTGGAGAATGGTTTTGAACAAAGATTTTCATCTTGTCTTTGAGAAATCAATTTAAAAACATCTATTCATACAACAAAAATCCATCGAAGACATGAGCGAGGACGTATGCACACAGATATGTTTATATATGTAGGTGTGAACATTTTAATGCAGTTTTCTTCCTTTACCACTTCCCTTTTTGCATAATTTTGGATATGAATAATAGATAAAAACTCTCAGATAGTCATGAGTCCATTCAATGGAACTGGGAAATATTGGCCTTGTCCTGATAGTACACGCCTAACTTATAGAGTAATAGTATACAGTGATTCCTTACAGATATTCAAAAACATCCCTCTATTCATGGTATTTTCCCTCTTGTTTAGAAAAGCAATTCTGCTTTCCTATGATCATATCAAAGTTGTACAACAAGTTTATGAAAGCAAACAAACACTCCTTGTTGCCATCACTTTTTTCTCAACCCTTGTAATCATCTAAGTGGTCTCAAACTTTCGTTTCAATTTATCATCCAAACGAACTACAAACAGTGTAAAGAGATTTGCTATAAAACGGAAGAATATTTGAAAGAATATGCCTAGTATATATATACAAATATCGGAGGTCATTCTCCTCATAAGTGTTGTGAAATGCATGCAGAGAGTCTGCTGCCACCTAGCGGAAAAATATTTGTGATACGTGAACTGCATATGGAACTCAATTATGGGCATTACACAACGTCCAAATGTTTTATCTCTTTTTAACTTTCAACCAGCGACATCCCAAGCTCTCTCTCTCTCACACACACACACACAGAAACAGAATTTTATTGTTTCTTCCTGATAATATGGCACAACGCATGTTATCATCCTGTACTAGAAGAGAAAAACAAAAGTTGATAAAACACATGTTGGTTGAGTTACTTTTTTTTATGGCCCTGATATTATTCGGGTAAGTAATTAGTTTCTACTCCATTTCAATAAAAACAAAGCAAGCATCAGAGATAACACGCTCCAGCCCAGGTGTAGGCGGATATCACGTTAGATGGAAGTAAGTGTGTAATTAGCTGAAGGTAAAAGGGTTTGATCCATACATACAGATTAAAACAATGCGGCAGGCACCATACGGCAGCTGTTTCCTTACTCTAGGGTGGTTAGCTTGTTCGGAAGGAAATCTTAAACAGACAACAGATGTTGGAATGAGCTTTTTATGTGTTCTATCGACCACAGCTCTACCAGTAAGAGTAAAGTTGTTTGGCATAACAAAGGGTGGTTTTATAACTTGTAAAACTGGAAGTGATGGCTTTAATTTATGTAGCATCCTCATATTTAAATACTATTATGATAATATAATAGGCTTCTTGCGTATAGTGTCTAGTGAGACAGAACCGTACCGTATCCACTCGACACCTTCTTCCCCCCCCCTCCCGTTTAGTTTCAGGAAGTTTATTATGTAACCGATACAAGAATACGTCAATGATGCATGTTATCAATGATAAAATAGATTTATCATTGATAACATGCATCGATGATAAATCTATTTTGTCATGGATAACATGCATCAATGTCAATAATAAAATAGATTTGTTATCGGTGATTGACCCCTTTGTCAGTCGAAAAAAAAACGTGAAGAAGAATAATTTTAAAACGCAATTAATGGATGTATGCCATACAAGCAATTACATCAATCCTTTTAGTATGTGCATCGAAAACTTTCGCAGACTGGTACAAAGGTTTGCACATTCATCTTTTCAGAAAAAGGTGGATTACTTCAACAATTGATGTTTGTGTTGTAGAATTATAAATATTGGATGTATTTTTATACAGCTGTAAATTTGATTTAATCTAATCACCGAATTCAATAAATAAGACAAAGTTTACCTGTTCTCCTGTTCTATAGAGCAAAGAGCGTTTTATGCCACTTCAGATCTCCAACAAGCAGAGGTGGTTCACACCAGGCAATGAAGATCAGTTCCCTCTGAAAGTTATCACAAATATTCACAGTAGTATTCGAACCCACAGTGGATTGGTTGGAGAGCGGACACGCTATCCAATAGGCCAATCAAGTGGGTTGATTAGAGAATAGATTACTTCTAATTCACATTACAGCGTCTTGCATAATGGCCAGTTATGTGAAATAGACAGGACTCTGGTTGCTAAGATAATGTATTTTGCACTGCTTCTTTAAAGGATATGTCGCAGTCTAATAGAATTTGACTCTTTTCATGACAATCATCCACCATCTTTCATGTTCTTCGAAAGCTAGTTCCTAGGGAATGGAAATTTTACTACCAAAGATTTCTTCTGTTCATAACTACCCATGAAGAGATGGTGGAGATCCATATAAATTCAGAAGACAATATTCATATATGGTAATAGTGGATTGTCCAAGTGGATGACGTTTATGCTTTTCAACCAGCAAGTTTGCCGTGAGCATGGATGTTTGTGATATGTAAAACACCGTCTCACTTATTGGATGCCTGAAGTGGCTTGCGAAAGATCCATGTTTGGTCTCTAGACAAGGATTTCTAGATAAATGATAAAGAGTACGTTTCCAACTTCCGTGGGTGAGATCCGCGTTAAAAAATGGGTACTAGGTAGCCTCAAATCAAATCAATGAATTATTGTAGCGTTGTATGCGGGTGTTGTATATTCGTGTCATTGAAGACTGCTTTAATATATTTCTACTCAAAAGACATTTAATTCCGGATGATATATAAACATTAATTCCAATTTTATAAGGATTTCCTAATCTCTAAAGAACTGAATCGGAACTAATATCCTTTTAACAGTACAAGATCACATTAATTCGCGGGCAGCCACACGAAAACCCCTCTTTATCGACTTGGCCTCAAAACAATTCTTCAAACTGGCGATAAAGATTAAACTGCTAACAATCTACCATCTCCCTGCCCTCCTCCTCCTCCTGCCTTCTCCACTTCATAAACTTGTTATAAAAGCGCTCCTGTTTTCTGACGACACCTCCCGAAACTTTTCTATCCATTGCGTCCCACTAGACGGCGTGTTTTACGTTTGGCAAACATTTTGCGAAATTTCAACCCGGAGTTTGCACGGATAACCAGGTTCTCCATTTGTCTGCGGTGATAGTTTTAAAGATATATATTACTCCTCCGACCCCACCTCCCCCTCCACCCCCATCGTGTTTGGACACCACACAACGCAGGGAAGGAAACAAATTAAGCCCACAATTATTTTACCATAATTACGTCGGCTCTCGGAATGGAAAAGCAAGCAAGTAATTAATATTACAGGCCTGCTTACAGACTTTAATTAGCATCCTTGTGAATTTCAAAATGAACTTCCATTCTTCGTGGGCTCTGACGTTCTTCTACACTTGTGGTCCGTGCCTGGTTAAGTATTGTCGACCCTCAAACAAACGAGCAATAGTGGACACGCTAAAACCCGCTATAGGAGTATCATTCCCTCACTAATTACATCCTCAGCATCATTAATGTGCTCTGTCAGATAGGCTTAGCAGGTTCATTAATCACGTAGGGACTGCCTGCAGTCGAGCAAGTAGTTAACGTAGCGTTGGATGCAATTAAGTAATCACAGCAGTTTTCTTTATGATCCTGCTGCATGGCTGAGTTTGTAAAATCCTGGGTTTTATTCCACGTGCCGATCCTCTGTACCGGCACGCGAGTGGAGAGCTTTGTAGATTCCTTGTCGTTTGGAGTTTGTTTGCTGTACTCATTCGTTCCGCTAGGGGTCCCCTCCTTTCTTCCTTTTGTCGAGGCATTTGTTCAGTACCCCGACTTCTCTCTTTCTCCGTTTGTATACTAATATTTTCTTCTTCTTCTTATCCGTTTATCCCTTCCCGAAGAGTCGACGTTATCTGAATCCTTTGACCTGAACTTATAGGTGATGCTGCTCCTAGAGAAACCACTGCAAAGTCAGTCATTCGAAGCCCTTAGGTCGGTCTTTATTTATGTGTATTTAAGATAAACATGGGTGTTCAAAGATCAACTTTATTATTTGCACTAAACTTGATTACTGAATGAAAAAATTATATCGGTATCTGATTTCTCCTAATGATTGCTATCAGTTTGATTAGATGAATTTTATCTGTCAGTCCGATGGACTAATAATCATCTATTTGGACTTAGGTCCGTATTATTTTCATCAACGTCATCTGGCGCTTACTTAGTCAATCAGAACGGTACCAACTGAACGGACGATGCTACTAAACTATTCAATTAAAACATGTACTCAAATTTGAATGTCAGTTAACATAATCTGTTGTCAAAATATCGAAGTTGACTCTTCGATATGTCGATCAAATTCTTAATTTCTCTGTCCTCTTAACGTGAAATGCTGAAATCTTCGATGAGAAATGATCAATGACACTCCATTTTCTTGGAATATAATCAAAGAAAAGAAATATTTTAAAATAATCCTACCAGTATTAATTCCAAATCTTTGTCTCCGAATGCACGTAAGGTTAATGGTTGATTATCTTTCCAATATAAATCACGGATAGTTTCGTCCATCTTTTATTTCAATAAGGGCGTTTTCCGTTTCAAGTTAATTATACAACTGAAAGGGAGAAGAAAAGGCGATGTTTTCTTAGAATGATCCATTGAAACGAACGGATTAGAAAGAAAATAATAGTAGTCAAGACAGCTCTTCCGAAAAATAATTATTGTAATTGTCATGATTATTACAAGAGATATCAAGTTGGGTTTTAGGAAAATACAGATAATTAGACTGTTGCATTTTTAATATGAATTCCACTAATAAAACGTTGTGATCCTATAGTACGTTAATATTAGCGCGGCGAATGAATTAATAATTGAATAATCCCAATTCTAAAGACCAAACACGGACCTTCCCCCCCTTTCTTTTAGTGTTCCACGGTGATCAACATTCATTTCAGAAATTATGGACTTTACACACGTGTTTATAACACGGTTGTAAAGTCCATAATTTCTCAAATGAATGGACCTTTTTTTCCCTTTTCAAGCCACTTCAAATCTACAGTAAGCAAGATGATGGTTTCACACCGGACGGTGAAAATCATCTGTCACTTAAAAGCATTTACAGACCTCAGTGCATGTAGAGGTCTGTGAATGCTTAATCCACTTAACCCAATGATTTGTATGTTGTGTTTCTTGAAGATCTTGCAACTGTTTGCCTTTTTTTGACTTCCTATTTTTTGATTTGCTTAATTTTTAACTTCCTACGTAGTGCTACTAAATTACTTCGTAAAACTACAGTAACTTATAACCTATAATATGAATAATTTGTAGTGGAAGTCATTCTGCAGATTACATAATTATCCTTGGCAAAACTCATACCTTTTTACAACAATTTTCACTTAACCTTTGTTTACTTTTTCTTTTTCTCGTAGCAATAAAAAAAATCTCATGTCATCAAACAGCAGTTCGCACCAACATTCTTCAAACCTTATAGAAATTCGTGGGCGTTGAGAGAAGGTTGCTTCTTATCAACTTGCTCAAATACCGTGCAACTAGAAATGATACGGTTCATAACTTTTACAAACAACTTCCACCATGATGCTTCTCAAACGGTGATTGTTGTTCATTCATCTGAATAAGAAAAATCTTGAGGAGGCGAAACCTTTCAAGAATGCCCAGTGATTGCAAATGATCTGTACAGTTTTTCGAAAATGTATTCCAAACAAACCATTTGTAGGAGAAGAACAACGCCGAGAATAATTCTCGGTACTTTGATGGATATTCCATTCAGATTCTACTCCGAATTTCCCCAATGGTATTCTGAGGATGTGGTGATGATTAATTTTGAGGAGGTAGGGGATCGTATTTTATTAAAACTAAATATATTAGGATAATTAAGCGTTTGAAAAGCCCCTATAGAACACCTTCTCTGCATTCGCCACTTCCGTATCATTTTTTTATAGCGTATGATGATATAACGGCCGCGAGGCCCCTTTTACGGGAAGGTACGGCACCATCTCAATCCCCCCCCCCCAAAAAAAAATTTATCCGGGCTCCGGACCGGCATAGCTGACGAATCAAGTATTCGTCAGTTTGCGGGAGGAAAAACCCAGATAAACTGGGGAGAAAAACCCCGCTGTCCACACCCAAGACCGGCTAACTTAGTTATGTGTGAGAAAGATCCTAAGCTCCTCACGTCGTCGACGAGAATCGAACCCAGGACCCTCCTTTCCCAGGCATATGGTTGCGAAGCGCATAGTCGCGCGGACTTCCGTATCATACAGTCACATGTTTGGAAAGACCCGGATTCCCGTCTAAGATGCGAAGCTTTTTTATATAATTTTTCAAATGAAGCGAGTTAGCCAGTCTCATATAGAAATGGGCACAGTTTTTGCATTTCTTAAAACAGAAAACCGGCTAGCGAGTATACAAAATTAACAGACATAATAGCGGCCTCTGCAACCTTATTTATTCAGTTGTTATTGCAGCCAGACCATCCTCTACATCTCTGAATTCTGCCCTGAGCTTGCCTAATACAAGCTGAACTCTCCATGTAAAACTACTTATTAATAAGTCGTAAAGCTTCTACTAAGTTATTAGCGAAATAACAGTATAATGTAATTGGTTGTTGATTTTTCCCGAAGATAGCAATTTGCTCAGTGCTTTATGGTATTATTATATTCAAGTACGTCCTAATGATAGTATGATTGAGCATGCAAACAATACGTCAAAAATGAAAGAGATTCTTACGTATTAAGGGGAAGAACATCTAAAAAGAAACTTAAATATTTTTGAGATGAAAACGAATCCACCGTTAGATTAAGGAAAGTTTCCCATAAACACAGTAGCATATCCGCTCCCGTATTTGTAAGGGATGCTGCTAGATTTCCTATTTCTGACATCGCAAACTCAAAAAAAAAAAAAGAAACTGTAATTCGCCAGGGCAGATTTAGGAGGCTGTCAGGTTTAATGAGGCGTGCAGTCTGTGAGTTCAGTCATGCTGTAACTTCTCTTATGCCTCGACTCCCCCTCCTCCTCATCCTGTGATACAAACGTACTTGTTTTTACTGTTTTGAACTTAATGATAAACATGTGACTTGGATTCGCATATTTGAATTTTTTTTTTGGCAGAAATGCCATGAGCTAAATGTCAGACTTCTTACAATTTAGATCAACGAGAAAACATAATATTAAAATAAATGGGAAGTAAACCATTATCGGAGAGAATGACCGAAAGTAGAATGTTCAACAAAGCATCACAAAATAACATAAAATAGAAAATAAATATAGAAATAATCGGAAATTCGTTAAAAATGCATTTAATAGTAATATTTTATACAAAACTCTGAAACATTTTCGAAGTCAATGCCATATATTATTTTACACACATTATCAAAACCTTTCCGTCACTTAAACCTATTAAAGGATTTGCTGACCTTTGACTTTGTGACCTACATGTTGCATATCATCCAAATCCTGGAGTGAAGTTGTCCAAAAGAATGCCACTAAAACTTCAAGAGAGAGAGATCCAGATAAAGTCAGTGATAGGCAAGTAAATGAGGCCGTTTTTATGACGGGTCACCGAGTGATAAAACGTGAGCGTAATGACGTCATCTATTGTTGAAGTCGTGACGGAGAGTTTTTAACATCGGACTGTGAGTTTGCAGCGCAGGGAAGGACAATGTACGAGAATTTGTTAATAGAAGTTTAACTTCTTAGATTATCGCTTGTTAATAGAAGTTTAACTTCTTAGGTAGGTGGAATTAATCAAACTCTTTTCTTGTTATTTTACAAAAAAAAAAAAAAAAAACCACCCCCGTATGAGACTGGCTAACTCACCTTTAGTCGAAAGCGACCACATAAAGGTTTCTCATGTCATGAACCTCACGTCCATTACTGTACCGTCTTAGATAGTAACTTGTTGTTACTATCTAAATCGCGGAGATCGTCCGTAGCTCAGTCTTTGTTTCGATTATGTTTGAGAAGACCTGGGTTTGATTCCTCTCTAGGACGCCAAGAACCTTAATCAGGGTTTATTTTAACTAAAGGTGAGTTGACCTGATTTTACACTTAGGAGGAAGGGTTTTTTCCTCCCGAAAACTCTGTTTTTTAATCCCGTAAAACAGTCAAACTAGCCAGTAAAGCATACGCACTATACAAACAAAGGACTTCCGGAATCAGGATAAACCGCCTTATTCCTCTGATCTGGTTTCCAACACCTGCATGATACGGTGTGAATCCACGCGTGAGCACAAAGCACAACAGAATCAAGATCACATTCTGTATTTTGTTCTATGTCTGTCTACTATTCGGTCTTTCTTTCTCTTCTATATTTAATTTCAATTCTGTAATCATGTAATTTTTGAATTCACTGTCAAGAAAAGAACTGAATTTTGCTTCATAATAAAATTCTTATAAATGCGTATGTACTAAAAAAAAAAGCAGAAGGATAATCAGAGAATAGCTACGCTAAAGAAAAGAATGATAAAAAAAATGTAAGGGATATTTTTTATTTTGAAAAAAAAAAAAAATCTAAACATTAGCGAGACATGAATACATATGTACCGAGAGAGAAATTTCAAAAAAGAATACGCCGTTGGATACATTAGGAAAAACAATCCAAACGTTGAACTTATTTTCCATTTTCTTTTTTAGGAGAAAATATATCAAAAAAAGGTCTATGGAGAGAAGAGAATAAAGGGAGAAAAAAAAAAGGAGGGAAAAAAAAACTAACTAAATTCTGTCTGTTTATTACCAGATAACAGTTGGGAAGTTTCCCACCACAAAATCGGTAGCGCAATTAAGTTAATGCTCTGTCTGGAAACGGTTTATTTTTCCTTCGATCTTTTAAGCTTTACTTGATAGTGGGAAATGTGGAGCACTTCGTCTGATCCTGCAATTTGTTTATACCGAGTTATGTGTGTATCGGTTATAAAAGGATGGACTGATAATGGACCTTCAAGTGGACCACTCCATAACCGTCAAGTGGTAGTGAGAGTAAAGGGGGGGGGGGATTCAATTCGTAGCGTTCATTTTGTAGCCACGCCGCCTTGGGATGCTACGGTGTTTATTGCATTTAAAAGGATAAGGAAGAATTTTTTTTTCTTTAGCTTCGGAGTCCTCTGTAAATATGAGTCTCAGTTCTCACGCCTCACTAACAATCTTAAGATGTTTCTGTTCCAGGAAGTTGTTTAATAAATGCTGTCTGAGCATACTTAAAAAATTGCTGCTATTTTTCAAAGTGTGCTATAAATAGAGAGCTGGGATCCGTATTTCTCTTGTCGTCTTACTCATAAACATACAAAAGTGACCTCGTTGTTGCATATTAGTACGGGATGCCGTTATAAAAAAAAATAAAAAAAAATTATGTAATATAGAACGCTCGTTCCGCATCACTGGAACAATGAACATAACACAAATGTGTGTCCAAGAATGTTGCCCTCAATATTTCCCTCTTTTATAGCAAAACCGGAAAAGTGTTCGCTGTAGTTTGAGGAAAAAGCACGAGGGTTCAAATAGGCTTCAAACTAAATTGTAACTCACACACACGATGGAAGAGATAGAGGCAAAATGGAATCCCGTTGTAAACAGCCACGCCTTTGTGAACACTTCCTAGCAAAATAAAGCACTGTCAGTTGAGTAATTCCACTCTATTACGTGTAAAAAAAAAAAAAAAAAAAAACAGGCAGTTAAAAAAGAAAAAAGAAAAACGCTTAGGCTACTAGTCGCATTCAAACGTTCCCATGTATTTGCTGATAAGTTAGTGTTTTCGATGCATCACTGCAATGCGTTTGATGATGCTTACACACATTTACACTTATATATAATCCCTCAACTCGCCCGACCCCAAAAGGAACAGGGAGAACCCCATACGAATATTTATTATTGCTCTAGAAAATTATTTTTAAACATTGATTTATCTAGATTTTTTCTGATTTAATTAGAAAAAAAAAATGAGTTAAAAATAATTTTCTACTTTTGTATCGAACTCCTTCATTAAGTCTTACTTAAGACTTTTCGCATAGTTTAGCTTTCCCTATAATCTGACATAGTCCTAAATTTCTTTAACAACAAGTGACATTTTTAAAAAATTCTCCTTTTTCTTAATTGAAGAAAACAATTTAAAGAAAACCAAATTGTTTGGTTCTATTCGGAAAACGTCCTTAAAGAAATAAGTTATTAGAAAAATGTGATGGGCTTGTCGCCAAACGTTCTGACATAAACAATCCAATAATAGGCGCATGTCGGCACTCATGTCACTCGAGCGAATGTCACAACATCTAAGATACATAAATTACATAGGACCTAGCAAGAAAGAAAAACAAAAAAAACAGAGAGGTTTGTTTGTTGCGCTTTTAAAAGCATTACTGTAATCAGAAAAGTAGTAATTCTGTCGTCTGCCTCTAACAATGTGATGTGAGTAACTTTTCATCTTTCATATGCGTGCGCGCGCAGCATGTTTCAGTTGGGAGCTGAAATAAACATTTTTATTTTATTTTTGTTGTAGTTTTTTTTTTTTGTTTCTCAGTTAGTCAGCGATGTGATGTTAGTAACTTTTCATTTTTCACGTGCGCGCGCAGCTCGTTTCATGTAAGGACTGAAATAAACATTTTTATTTTCTTGTGTTTTGTTTCTCAGTCAACAATGCCACAGAACCCAATAATAGCTTACGTCTGTATTGTATATACTGACTATAAAGTTGAAGGTTTGTTACCAATAGTTGAAACAATCCTATCTTTGTCCAAGTTTTTATAATGTGCTTGTATAAATAAAATACGGGTCAGTATTTATTGCATTGACGAGTCTGTTATTTGAAAACAGGTCGTCCTTCATAATTCATTTTTCTAGTTTGTTTGTTTGTTTGTTGACCTCGATTGAGTTAATGGAGGAAATGTGTGCAACTTCTTGTTAGTACGTTTGATAATGTTTTTTTTTTTTTTTTTTTTTTTTTGCAGACGGCAAGAAGTTACTTATATATCGTATTTCATCCATTCTTCTTTCAAAGAAAGAAATGAAGAGTGCTTATGGGAAAGACATTTATTTCTGACACAAAACACAATAAGAACAACGAAAAGCAATTAGCTACTTTTCTGAACAGCAATTTTTTTTCAAAGAAATGCTTTTGTTATACTAAATGAAAAGGTGAATAGTAACAATAAAACTTTGAAACAGATATTTTAAGTAAAGGCAACGATCACGTGATTTTTTCTGGTGAATTGATATCCTGTGGTACTTCTAATAAACAGGATATCCTTTATCCTGTTTAATTAAACAGCATATTTCGATATTACATTAAAAAATCACAATAAACAGTTACGTTGATTAACAGACGTGGTCTTGGAGTGATTAAATTCCTTCCACAGAGATTGAACTCCTAATTTAGAGATTCAAAATACGATACTTCCATCTATATTCCCTTAATTTTGCTGGATTTTCCTTTCATTAATCTATGCTATTAATGCGTTTAAAATGTATTGATTTTATTACTTTTTTTGAAATTTTATTTATTTTTATGTAGACATAGAACTTTTTCAAGCCACTTCAGGCCTCCAGTAAGCGGGAAAGTGATCTAACATCGGACGATGAATTCATCTACCCCTTAAGACAATCACAAATACCCATGCCCACGCGATTCGAACTCGTTATCTGTTGATGGGAGAGCGGTTATGCAAACCACTCGGTCAACTAACAGCCATTGAGAAGCAGTGTTACATGGCTGTATTAACAATACTTGCCGCATATGCAAGTATTGTTATTATTTTCCTATTCTGTATTTTCCTTTTACAATAGAGATAACTAATTTCTGTATCAGAAATTAGTTATTTATATTACAAAAAGTCTTCAGATCTTTCAATTTATTTTGCTCCTTTGCTGTTTGAATATTTCACTAATGATCTCTATTAAAAGTTATAAAGGTTCCTCACATTTCAGACGGGATTCGAACTAAGTCATTTCCAAACAGAAGACGTCCTCCTGACTGTGTTATGCTTGGTGAATTTGGGATTTGCATCGTGTTAGGAGTTGTGCCAATGAGAAACAGTGTCTCGAAGGAAAGAAGATACCCAGATTTACGGAGGTTGAAGATATTATGGATCTAATAATATTCAACGCCAAGGAAAGGCTAGAGGAAAGTGTTTACCTTAAGAGATGCGGTTGGATCTTTTCTGTAAATCTGAATTTTTGTAGGTCGTCCTTAAAAATGGTATGGAGATCAGTTCCGCACGTCGTGAAGTCTGGAATGCTTACATACTTCAAAGTTTATCTTAAGTAGGAAGAATTAAGTATAATTTCGTCAGCATAACTCCGTATAGAGGATTTGAAGTCGGTGAGAGAGAGAGAGGTCATTTATGTCTAGGAGCATTCCTGCATTCGTAAAGAAATTTGAAGCAAGCAATAAAGAAAGTCATCCACCATGAGACGCACTGGATGACCAGAGAGAGAGAGAGAGATGGCTACTATACAAAGAATGGAAGGAAAGCAATAGAACGCAGTCTGTTGAGCAGCTCTGTGGCTGACGTGATCAGATAACTTCGTTTTCAAACCTTTCCTTTGCAGATGTGTAAAGCTGGGTTTAATTCACATAAAGAAAAAAAATAAGGCCAAGAAACCTTATTTTTGTTTATGTGAATCTCCCCTTACGAAAGGTTGCAAACGAATCGTACTTTAGTATGGTTGGATGGATCACATAATCTAGGAACTGGATCTCCAATAAACAGGATGGTGGGCAATGCAGTTCATCTAATCCCTAATCACAAACATTGATGTCCGCAGTACTATTTAACCCAAGACTTATTGTTTTGAGAGCTAAAGCGTTATCCCTCGGCTGGCTAGGCCGAACAACCGGTGTTGATCTATAAACAGATTGAGGCGATGTCGGTGGGTCGATAGTTTAATGACGAATTTTTGTCTCCTTTAGAATGGAGTGGATATAGATTCGTTTCCATACTGTCAACATATATACAAATAAGAATTAAAGAAAAATGTGAGACGATGTAAGACGGAGTTCTGTAGCTCAACTTTTGTGTCTATTTCATTAAGATTGTGCCAAGGTATTCTACTTGAATTTCGACTTTACCAAAAACGAGTATTTGAATGCCCATATTATAAGATCAGATAACGCTTTATATGTTTTAATGAAGCCACATTTTTTTTTCACAGCATGATTGGCTTTAAATGGGATAAATTAATTTTTTAGCATTCAATGTTTTGACAAGATAGTTCGAATTGCTTCGATGGGCATTTTGAGCTCTTCAATATATGCGATTCACAGAGGAAGACTTATTTTTTTCGCTTACATTCTCGAATTTCCAGTAAGAGAGAGAGAAAGATAGAGGGGGGGGATGGTGTATTATCATGTTACAGGTCTTACGTGAAACCACGAACTGGGTAGGGCCTTGCTTGGTTTTCTTGCATAACTGCGTACTTTGATCCCATTGTGATAACACTCCCTACCAAACCGGCAAAAAAGAAAACTGCTGATATTCAGTGCCAGGTGTGCAACGAACAGTGGATACATAATTACCGTTTATAGAAATGCAAAAAGAAACATTTTGAGGTTTTATAGCGTAGAAATATTTAGTTTTATTACTACACGCGTCATACGTAGAAAAGCCAGATTGCAGCATGGTCAGTTAGCAACTAGAACTGATTTGAAATGAAAGTCTCTTGTAAAAAAAAAAAAAATATGGATTGGTACGACCTAGGTCTAGAGACGACTTAAGATGCCGAGAACACTTATAAGGGACTAAAAAGGAATTATTTGTAGCGAGATTTCTACACAAAGAAACCTGCTTTTAAAAACGTGGACTCGATACATGATCAGAGTGGTATCGCACCAACCCTGCCGGGAACTAATTTCGTCTTGGACTCGGAGAATCTTTATAAAAAATTTTCAAATGATGACGACTTAGTCTCATCGGGATGGTGACAGTTTTTTTTTTTTTTTTTTTTTTTAACCATTCAAAAGAATGCACGCAACATATATAAATATATATGTATTTATATAATTATATATAAATATATAAATAAATATATATAACGACTATACAAATAGCTGATGGCTCTATGTTTAATTAGGTTTCTACAAAGCCAAGTGATTTGTTGTGACAGGCCATTGATCCTGATATAAATAAGAGGAGTAATCATGAGATGATGATTATATTAATCTCATCCACGAAAGATAGTAAACTAATCTTACTTTAGTACTGTGGAGTGGGTTAGGGGTTACATATGCGGATACCCTGTTCTTGAGACCAATATGGAAATATTTCGATCCACTTCAGACCGTCAGTAACCAGGATGGTGGTTTCACACCTGGCAGTGAAAATCATTTACAACCTAAAAAAAAAAAAACACTGACAGAATCATTGTTTGTAAATTTGACCCGAGTATTCTGAAGTATCGCTGTGAATTATTAATTCGCCTTCGGGCTTATATTATTTGGACAAACTGAAGTACTTATGGATGGTTGTAGTAGTTCAGGTTTGCCATCAGTAAGCCATTTTTGGTTACGCTATTAGGTCAGGAGTACTCCTTGTGGTTATGATAAGCTGCCAGACTGTCGTAAGAACGACTACAATAAAAAGCTTTTCCAAGTGTGAATCATTGTCAGCAATAGAAAAAAAAAATGTAAAAATCCCTTCGAGGCATTTTTATCATTGGCAGCTGCAATGATTAAATGATGTTAAAAGCACATTTCTTCCATAATTTTATCACCCCCCCCCCAACACGACGCTAAAAAAAGAAAAAAAAAAGGAGTTAAGAAAATAATTATATTCTACTGTCGGCATTTCTCCTCGAATTGCGTCCAGCGCGCGCGCCTGTTCTGACACGACATTAGCGGGAACTTTGTCTGTTTTCAAAAGTGATTGTTCTCCTTAAATTATTTACTAGTTGAAGTTTATTCAGGCGCTCGCACCGACGACGGCTTTTAAGACTTTTCGCCAAGTACACCATTATAAATATGCACTGTTTGTCACCCAAGGAGTGTTTGAACGTCTCTCTCTCTCTCTCTCTCTCTCTTAGCCTCGAGGCACGACGCTAATAGCTGTCGACGCACTATGATGACGTAAAGACATAATAAAATTCCCAATAAAAGCGGAAAGGGTGACTTTTTTGTTCCCACTGAGGTAGCGCGACAATACGGGGTGAAATTATTTGTTCGCGCGAGCTTTTGGGAACATGACGGGAACCGTTATCGCAACAAATAAACCCCGCTGCCAGTACTCATTACGTGCTGAATACTTAGGATTTCTCACTTACGTTCGGGAGCTTCAAGCCTCCTTTCGAAAGTCTGCAAATTGGGCTGTTTTACAGGCGGTCAGGGATCATTCCCAGTTAGTTGTTATGGTGGTGGTGGGGGGGGGGGGCATTAGTTGTATTTCTGGAGAGGTAGAAAAAAAAAAAACTGACCAGACCGGTACCTGAGGGCAAAAGAAGTGAAAGAACCAAATCTCCTGCTTCCAAGAAATGTATCATTTGTCTATTGTCAAGGCCAATAGTTGCAGGTGGGTTAGACGGTTGGCAGACTCTTCAAATAATGCTGTTTGTTAACTGAAGAACTTCATTTTCTGTTTATTCGATAAACAGTTGAATAAAGTGGCGATCTGAGAATATTTTTGTATGTCTTTTAACAGTGACACACCCAGAGGGAGGGGCCAAGGGACCCTGCTCCTAATCAAAGAAAAAGGGAAAAAATTTTCCAAAACTGTTTTCCTAATTCAAATTCATATTTTATTTATGTTATGTCGTGTCTTCTATTTCTATACTAATTATGAATTGGCGATCATTGCAGATGCTCAGTCATAGGTCGTATGCGATGAGTAGTGTGTATTCGCAAATCGTCTACTCAAGTTTTCCGGTGAAAAATAAATAAAAATAGGAAAAAAAATTATGAAATTTTCGGTTCGACGTAATGCTACCATGGAATTTCGTTATGAAATTTAACGAAATTTCATGGTAGCATTTGTAGAAAGTAATCGTCATCTTCCATGCTTGTAACCAAAGAATGTGAGAACCATTAGTGCAAAATTTGCTGTCTTTAATAATCTTTTTTGTGTGTTTAATTCCCCAATTTCATAACATATAAGTTTTGCACAACGTCAAATCGATAAACTAAGATTCGCATTATGTTTTCACGTAACTTAATCACCAAAATTCCTGTTTCACGATAAACTGTCCACAATATTATATACATTCATTTTTTATATTATCAACTATACACACTAACGATTTACTGAATAAGTAATATAATCATTTGCACTAACCGTATAAATAGGATCGTGAGCATACGTATCACTATGACATCCGAGGTGTTTATTGCAATTACCATTTTATTGTCCGTGCGGTTAGCCCAGTGGTTATGCGCTTTGCAACCATATGCCTGGGAAAGGAGTGTCCTGGGTTCGATTCTCGTTGCCGACGTGAAGAGCTTAAGGATCTTTCTCAGACATAGCCAAGTTAGCCGCTCTTGAGCGTGGACAGCAGGATTTTTCTCCCCAGTTTATCTGGGGTTTTTCCTCCCGCTAGCAGACAAACCGGCCCCGTGAACACACGGATTATAGTCAGGAATACTTAAGACCCAGCCATAGTCCTAATTCGTCAGCTGTGCCGGCCCCCGAGCCCGGATAAAATTTGGGGAATTGAGATGGTACCGTACTTCCCCATAAAAGGGGGCCTCACGGCTGTTATATCATCATACGAATAAATAAATAAAACCATTTAATTAAATTACGTAGCGTAATACAAACCGTTCCTATATGAATAGAAATTTATTTCGATTATAACAAAAAAAAAAAAAGTTGTACAGCCAAACCTTGCAGACATTCTAATAAGAAAAAAAAATCATATTCAAATTTGGTTGACATTTGTACAGCCAAAAGAGCCTTCGTAGCTCAGTCACTATAGACGAAGCCCTTTGGTCAGAAAGATCTGGGCTCGACTCCCGTCAGTGACGTGAGGAACCTTTATCTGGTCTCTTTCGACTAAAGATAAGTTAGCCGGTCGAATACGGAGGCGGACGGTTTTTTCTGCCGGAAACTGGGATTTTTCATCCCCCAGAACAGGCAATGGATACATGGATTACAGTCATGAATACGTCCCAGCCATATGCCAGTCCCGAGCCCAGATAAAATTAGGAGGTTGGGGGAAAGCAATGGTGAACTGCCTTGTAAAAATCTCACCAGGAATACTTTGTGGGCAAAGTCACCTACGGTCGGAAACGACTGAAAAGGGAACATCAGATGTACAGCCAAAAATATTTAGATATTCTAGAATAAAAATAAAATAAAATAAAATAACAGTTGCATAGTCAAAAATACTACACCCGGAATGGTTCAAGCACGATGGGGGTCTCAATGAGAAGTTGTTGGATTAAAAAAAAAAAAAAAAAAAAAAAAACCCTCCGTAAACTTAAGTCGCAGCTAAAGGGGAGGAGAATTTCTCTTCTCTGGTTAAAGATTCCGACAGTTTTTTTTTTTTTTTTTTGAGGGAAGGGGGGGGGGAGTTAGGGGGTTCTTGTTCATCCTAGAGAAAGCAAAATACTGTATATTTCTTAAATTAAGACATTGCCAAATTTATTCAACAGATCTTTTGTTGTTAATTCTCTAAGTCCACACAAAGCCATAAGATTAACTATATATAAGCCCGTGTGTAAACACCGTAGATGGGTGGAGGATTGTACCGGGAGATATCCCCTTAAGCAGAATTCTCCCCTAAGTGAGATTAACGAGTGTACATAAAAGGGAAAAAAAAAAATACAAATTAGCTGCACTGCACTGTTCGTTCTCCTTCTCTCTCCACGAGGTTAAAAAATCTGTTATGGGAGTTGGGGGGGGGGGGGAGGCTAGTGACGAAAGTGAATTAGGTTTCTGAATTACAAATAATAATCGAATATATATTTTTTATATTTTTTATATTTAATTAATTTATTAATTAATTTTTTTGAAGAGGGGTGGACGTTGATTATCTCCGTCTGAACATTAGCAAGGTGAGTAACACTCATTTTCGGAGAGAATTAGTATTGTTCTCCCATAACAAAGGCGTTTTATTTCCGAAACTAGCGAATAGTTTCGGAAATAAATAGGAATCGGAATTCTAGTGTTTGTGACCAAACAAAACAACAACAAAAAGTAATTTATTTTGCTGTTAGATGTGGGGTGTTGTAACACGTTCAATAATTTTTTTTTTTCTTCTTCCTGCTTGTGTCATCTCCTTACCAATTTCTAAACCGACCACCCACGTCCGAGTTCGCCGCTCTAAACAATTATGCCACTTGTTGGCCACGCACACTTCAAAAACACACGACAAAAACCAATTCGGTTGTTCGTCCGTAAGGTCGATCGTTAACCAACGTTGTAGTCGTTGTTTCTTGCGTTTATTAGGGCCATTAAGGAAGCCAGTACATGGTGAAGAGAAAATAGTGAATCAACCAGCAGATTTTATGACTTGTTTGGAGAAATGTCTAACTAAAGTTATGTGCAATGATTGCCGACTACAGCTGGCAAAGTATTCAACACACCTCAAATTAGGTTATCTTTTGTGTGCTTAATAAGCCGAGTTTGACAGGGCACTAGCCGAGAACATCTAATACTCAGTGTAGCTATTTATATAACCTACAATCCCTGTTATATTATCAACATAACTCCCGAAATCCACATGTATTTTAATATCCGAGATATTTTTGCAATGCCACTAGAGGGCGCTACAAGAACTTAATGATCTCGTTAGTTTGAATATTTGTTTTGCTAGCGCTTTTCAAAAACAAGGCAAAAAAAAAAAATCTTTATTATTCTAATAATGATGGTGCCGTGCATGTTTTTTTTTTTCTTTCTTTCTTTCCTAGACATGTCAGAGAGAGAGAGAAGAAGCATCTCAATATTTCCCGAGAATAATTAAAGATCGCCCAAGGCGTTGTTAGGTGTGTGTTGTTGAAAGACCTTGCGAAGTGACCATGTCAAGTTTTTCCAAGGTCACCCAACTTGTATTGAACGTTTGCTTCTCTCTTAGCCCGCCAGGTAAAGGAATGTGATCTTTACTGTGCGGTGAACTAATGTGAGACTCGTCTGTCTTCACCTTGTTTACGCTCGCTTTGATTTTCATTTTTTTTTTATTTTTAAATAAGAGCTGCGCATTATAAGCGCATGGGTGGGGCCACCAACTGACGTATATAGTTTAAAGCGATTTTTTTTTTTTGCGCGACTTATTTGCAATATATATTTGACTTTCTCTCACTGTTCCAATCAGCGAAAATTTGGGAATGAATCACGGTCACCAGTAAGATTACTATTATTACAAACTACAAATTTGTAAATTTTGTATAAATTTTGATAGTTTATCAATGTAGTTTATATTATTTCTTTAGAAATAATAATGTAATTGATATTTTAAAAAAAAATGAAAAATTTAATCTTAAAAATCTTAAAATAATTTTTTAAAATTCGAAAAAAATTTTACACCTTTTTAAATATTTTATATCATAAGATAACAATTAAAGAAGGAAATTAACGTTGGAGGGGGAAACAATCGACCGTGAGATGCGGTGATTGATTTTCAATCCAATACCCTTGGAGGGTAATGGATAGCAATGCTGTAGCCAATGAAGTTCTAACTGAGGCTCGGCTATTGCTGTTACCCTCCTGCCATGATCAGAGCTTTAATTGCTCAATAACACCTTATCCCTACACAGTCCTCTACAGATACAGATCTACAGATAACGGGGAATATGAAAAGCATTCTTGCTTCGCCCCTTTAAGCCAGTCCTTATTATAAGTATAAGGACGTCTAATTTCATAATCTTTTACGTCAAGGAATATAATTATATATATAATAATATAACATAATATAATATAATAAATATAACATTTATTATATTATTGTTATTTTATTTATTATGTTATTATTATATTATATTATGTTATTGCAAATTAATAATATATTGTATTATTGATATAATATTAATAATACAATATAATATATATTATATTATATATTATTAATATAATATTATAATTTTACATAAGTATATTTTAATAAGAAACATCTACTTTTATTATTATTATACTTATGTATTTTATTTTAAAAGGTATCTATTACAACTAAATTAGGAAACGAAAGGTTTAGTTTTATTTTATATATATTTTAAAAGCTATATATGTACTTTTTTCCCGTAGCTACCAGATTTTTATATCTCGAAAGAGTATGGGAAACATGCCAGAACATCAAATACATGACGTCACACGTGGTATGTGCATGAAGTCATCAATCGAAATGGAACAGGAACTGCTGTCTTAATTTCTTATTAAAATTTTTCTTTCTTTTTTTAAATTCATATTTGAAATAATAATTCTTAAAAAAAAATAAGAAATATATAATTTATTTCTTGTTTTATTTATTAAGACGGTTAAAATGCCACCATAAAATTATATTATGAAAACGGTACGTATTGTATATTCAGGTTTTTCACTAATGCTTTTTTTGTAAAGTTAAAACAAACAGCATATATGTGGCCATTTTGGATTTTCGTTGAGTGCTATAAAACCAAAATCACTCTCTCCCGTTAAATGTAATTTGGTTTATTAATT
This sequence comes from Typopeltis vanoorti, assembly GCF_054136105.1. Lineage (NCBI taxonomy): Eukaryota > Metazoa > Arthropoda > Arachnida > Uropygi > Thelyphonidae > Typopeltis > Typopeltis vanoorti. The sequence continues at coordinate 102,359,072 of NC_143549.1, read as the reverse complement.
GTATGTGCGTGTGTACAGCAATAAACACAGAATATTCGAAACTAAGACATCCTCTCTGCATATGACGCAATATCCTGATCAGAATTTTTAGTGTGCAACAGTTGCTTGCTCCTTAATTTCAAATTTACGTTCATATTCTTATTATGAATATAAGATTACCCAGGAAAATAGTAAAAGAAATTATAAGTTTCATTATTATCAATATAGGCAATCACTACCAATTATAGTAAAGGAAATACGATGCTCTAACGCACAAGTAATGAAGTTATAAAAACGATATGAATCGGCTCCAATGGTTGTATTTTTTTTTTAATTTAATAATCTTTTTCTTTCCTCTCCACACTTTAGTCCGATAATGTACATTGTCTGTCTTCTGCTCGAAACCGGATTAAAATAAATATAGTTGTTTCCAAGCCGTGTTCTGTAAGAGAAGCCTTATTATCGCTCACCTGGAAGTGTGTTGTTATTGAGCATCTGTCATTTGTGGAAAGCGCCCTCACTGGCTCTACAATTCGAGGTTAATAACCTACGTGTTTTGTAGTGTAATGGCCGTTTACAGTCGGACATTATGCTCCGTTTCCTGCTGTCTAGCGAACCTCGAATCTCATAACCTCCAGTTTCCTACCGTTCGCTAGTACATGACTATTTTTCAGATATTAAAAATAAATAAATCCACTTGCATTGGAAATGATGTTGTTTTTCGGTAGCAGCAATTATCCCACCAGTGCTTATCAAGTGAAAAGACACAACGGGGGTTTCCTTGTAACGATTTAACCTCAGGTAAAGTGGGATAGAAATACAGGAAAAGTGGGATGGCAGTGTTTCTAAGTCTGGAAATGCTTAATATGCCCGACTGAGTTCAAAACGTCAGTTCGTGGCAGCTCTATGATAAAGTGAGCAAAGAGAAAAGAACACACACACATCGTAGAGCGATGTACGTGCAGGGGAACTGTGGTCCAATTGCTTTGTAAGAGAGAAAACTTTTGGGACATCATTATATGCCAGTGAAAGACATTACGTCATACTTTTCAGCATTACATAAAGCAATTTGCCTAATAAATGACAACACAAAGAGAATTGTGTTTAAAACACTATTCAATTTTAAACTCTGTCTCCTCTTAAAGATTACGAAATTCAGGTTATTGCATCTTGAATGCAATTTTTAGTTATCAGAGCTTCGTTTTTCATATAGACGTCCCTAATAATGAATTTAAAATACGCATTTGTACATTATCCAATAGACACGAGTAGGGGTCACATTTAACAACGGATAATAACAATATAGTATAATGATAATAGACGTGTGTATTTATAGTGAAGTGTTTTTAAATTATGTTCCGCGAAAACTTGAAGGATTCCCCACAACATACGGGCATTTATAACTTGTATTAGATGTAGTTCCTCCCCATTCAGTATGAAGAATAGCTAAAAGTTATTTATTTTTATTTGCAGTGTTCGCTTTGAGTAATATACATCGCTGTGTGTTACTCAAAGTTTCATAAATGATATTTTCAAGCAAGATTAATATTTCATATTTAATTGAATTATAATACATACTGAATTATAAGCTTGAAATGTAGTAGCAACTAAGGCAAACGAATTTGTATTTAAATAGATGAATTAATTTGCAAAACAGCAGCATTTAAATATTGGAATTAATTTACGAGACTAATCGAATATTCATATTACTAGACCAGGAATTCATGGGAGGAATTGGAAATATTAATGAAATTATAAAATAGGAGCGCATTAAATTATTTTAGTGGTGCAATGGATCAGTTGAGAGAAAGAATTGTTTGCAATTGTTGCTGCATTGTTGCTTTCAACAATGGAGCTGGAAACGAAACCTGAAATTAACCAACTGAACTGCTCTTTCTCGCGACTAGATTTATACAAGGAAACGTGGAATGGATTTATTTGTAAGTATTGAAGAATAGCTAAAAGTTATTTATTTTTATTTGCAGGGTATTCGTTATTTAGACAAAATTCCAATCAAGTATTGCAAGTAGCTTTTTTGCTACTTGCAATAAGATGCGATAAAAATATTTTAAAGAAATAATTATGTAAGATGTATTATACACTTTGATTAGAATGCAACTCGCAGCCTGTTGGTTGGAAAGTGGGTTCACTGTCTAATCAGCATTTACAACAAGAAAAAAAAGTAGTAAATGGGCTCACATCACTATTTAACTCATTAACTAGTTTTTGAATTAGCCAAAGCAACTAAAGCCAATGCATTATATGTGTATGTGTTGTGGCCAGTCTGACTTTTCTACAGGCCAAAAAAAAAGCCGAGTTTCTGGGAGGAATCCCCCCCCCCCAACTCATGAGAGTGGAGAACAGTCCCTTATAAAGGCCCTTCTCATTCTAGACGGGATTCTGACTTTCTACTCAAAGGGTATAATCAAAAGCTCTTCTTCAACAGGTAATCGATTCCTTGATGCAAACTTTTTCCACAAACAGCTCTGGTAGATTCATTGAAGCTAATGTTACGAACTCTACCAGTCCTATTTTACAAGTGCATTTTACTCAAACTGGAATTCATTTGCCACCACGACCTTGCGGGGAAAAAAAAATCGTTTCAACTGTTAGCAACAAGCAATTACAATAAACTGCCTAACAAAATAAAGTCTATAATAAGAATATGCTTTTAGAAAAAAAAAATTAAGAGACTACCTTGGGACTAAATAAGGTGTTTAGTTTTATTTTAAGCATATATTATAAGATTACTAGAAGTTTTATATATTATGTCTCACGGTATGTGCTGTATGCTACGCGCGTTCTCGTGCAAAACGATCCTATGTGCAGTTATTTGATTAATAGCGATATTTTTCTAATAACCAGCGTGGCTATGGTCCTTGGTTATACGCATTGTACAGATTCTGTAGTCTATTTTCCTTTTCTTTTTCTTTTTTTTTTTCTGTTCCTTATGCTTAAGTTTTTTTTTTCTTTAGCCTATCAGTCGCTATGTTATATTTATATTATATTGTACTACTTGACTGTCCTCTATTATTACTTGTATTGCATCGGTACTGTATTATATTTATATGACACTTGTACGTCATTCTTAGTGTTTCTTCTGAGTCAATAGAAAAGTGGTTTATTACGAGTCAAACAAATATAATTTTAAATATTTTGGATAAAATTAAAATGAAAAAAAAAATTGCGTTTATCGTTAGCATATTTCCCGTTAAAACTTACGGAGTAACGAAGCGGGGAAGAAGAGAGAGAGAGAGAGAGAGAGAGAGAGAGAGAGAGAGAGAGAGAGAGAGACGGGAAGAAGTCATATAATGCCATACCCGGAGCTCTCCTGAGAAAAGCAACAAACAGATTCCAAAAATTGTAAAGCAATATCTTACAATGCATTGTTACCGGCTTTGTATAATCCGTGAACCCGTCTTGTAATTCTATTATCGGATGAACTCAGACCTGGATAATGTTTTGATTAAAATAATGGACCACGCCATAAAGGACGTTAACCAAATTAATCACGCGCAACAACAAAAGCAAAAACGAAATTACAGAACCCGTGATATTCGCACACTCAGTTGCTGTTGTTGACACAAATTTTCAAGATGCCTGCTTTTCAATATGCAGCTTGTTGTCATGGAAACGGGTTTACGTCGGAAATGCATCGCTTTGACGTTGCCAGGATTTGGGATGATCATAACTTCAAACTTTGCAGGAATGAATCTATCGGGAGGCTTCGCAAGCCATTAATCGAACGGTTTGCAATATAGATTTGAAAAACAGTTGGAACACTTTTCAACGCAATTTTCCATCTGGTTTTCATCCTGAGGACTCGTTCATCATCTTGCAGTCCTTAAATTCATAAATACACAACCTTCTAATACATTTCAGTGAAACGATTTAAAAGACGTCATGTATGGCATTTATTATTTCTCGGAAGCATTTCTAATATTATTTACAGCATTGCTAGCAACAAATAATTTATTTTCAGATTCTCCAGATACAGTACGATGGCCGAGTGGTTTCTCTACGGGCAAAAAAGCCTGTAGATTAAAATTTTACTAGATCAAAATCTCTCATCTCTGATTAGAAGACTTTTATAAGTTCTTTTTTTTTTCCTGATCAATATAAAATAAAATAACTAGTCTTGGAGGGAGGTGGAATTGATGGAGGTGTTTTTATAATAAAAACTTTCAGTAATTGGGCAAAATATTACTTTTTTAAAAAAATCAAACTGTTATTTCTAGAACAGTTAATGTTATTTTATTATTTGTATTATGTATTGTATGTTTTCCTAATTAATACATTTTAAACTGCATGTAACAGTTCATTCTCACAATTCCTTTGTGATAATTTTAACTGAAAAAATTTTACGATGGTTCCGCGTAAAATAAATATTTTTATGTAGGGTTCCGCAATTTCAAAAAGTTTATGAAACACTGTTGTAGACCCCTCCCCCCTCATTTCGCGGTATAACCATCATTTTACTTCTTAGAGAATTAATTATTTAACTTAGTTCATTCAAACTATTGAATTATTTTCAGCCTTTCTTGAGTGCGATATTTGCATTAAAAAACAAACAGGGAATTAATTTGTTTGTAAAAAGTCAATTTTATACTGCAATATTAGCTGCCTGCACCTTGCACACTTACGAGAATATGCGGTAGAATAGTTGACCTCTGATAGTTTATATAATATTAAAATAAGGAAATGATTGCAGACAGTTATCTATCAAAGGCACTTTTCGCAATAGAATTCTTATGTAGTTGAAGCCATTCATTATTACAACAATTGAAACCTAGAACTGTTTTGAGCATGCGTATTGTGGACATAATTTTGTTTTCCTATTTTGTCCTTAAAACGTTTCAATTATTTCCCGGTTATTATTATGATTTCCAGTCATTTTGAAATAAAAAGAGAATAACGAGAGAAAAAAATCTCTCCGCAAGTAATCTTTTAACCAAGGACATAACCCAAATATTTTCCATGCAGCGTACTTACACCATATAGACGTTAGGCTTAGCTGGCTTTTATGTTTACAAAGCATATTGACAATTAACGGAAACAAAGCAACGGAAATATAGACAATTTTCGATTGTCGATATTTCCGTTACTTTTACGAGATTTATCATGATGTCATCGACAATGCTACGTTATTGAAAACACTACTGGATGGTGGTATTTCTGTGAAAATCCAATGATTGTGTAAACTTGTTTTTCGTTTATGTTCTCTACACATATAATTCTGTTTTTAGTAAACACCAAATTGTATTATATATTTGGTATTTGAAGAAAGGACGACATGTGCTATTTAATACTAGCCAATGCAATACTTTTTCCCAAAGAACAGTGAATTCATCTCACCGAAATCCACGTCTAGAACCCAACTTTTAGGAGAAATGCTAAAAATCTGCAGCTGAGTGGGAGGGATAAGATGCTACCAGTCCCCAAACAAAAATCTGAATTTATTAGTTCAAAGGACAGTTCAAATATGGAACAAAAACTAGATACCACTGAGAATGGCCTTAGTGATAATATATATCAAGAACTCAATTTTTTTTTTTTTTTTTGCGCGCGTGAAAACTAATGTGCAATTACGTTGTCAAGAAAAAAAAAATGCAAATAATCCTCTGTCGTCTGTTTCTTACTTGACGATGCAGTTCACTTGAATATTTTATACGACTTACATATTTCACCCAGAAAACTGACGCTACATCCTTAGCCTGCAATAGATATATATATCATCTTGCCTTTCATGTTAGGCTCAATAGCCTGTCGCTGTCAAGTAACTTGGCTTCTAGAAACCTGACACTGCTTATAAGATAATTCTATTTGTATTGTTTGCTATGACTGTAAATGGCGTGTGTTTTTCTGGCCAGTTTGGCTGCTGGCGTGAGATGAAACACCCAAGTTTTCAGGAGGAAAAACCTTCACCTTTGTATGAGATCGATTAAGTCACTATCAGTTGAAAAACCGTGATAAAGGTTCCTTGCGTCATAGACCGGATTCGAACCCAGATCTTTCCTGCAAAGGGCTTCGTCTATACTGACTGCGCTACGATGTGTGCGTGTATTCTATCAAGTAGTGCAACCATAATACCGAAAATTCCCCGCTTTCATACAGAGTTACTGAAGTTGAAAGACTCATTGATTTGCCGATCTCGTTGGTAGAGTGCACCCCCCTCTTTCTAACCTACAAGCTGGGGATTTGAATCCCGACGTAGGTGGATTTTAACAACAAAATATTTTGTTGTTAAAGGACACACATTCGCATACACACACATATAGATTTGTGGTTGCAGATTTATTCTATAACCACATGATTGATTATGTTATACCTACTAGCTCGGACGAGGAGTTCTACTGACAATTGTCTACGTTTTTTGCTATAGACATCATAAAAAGAAAATCAGAGTTTATGTTTGAGGATAATGTATTATTTAAGCGCAAAAATTTAATATAGTCCACATTTCCGTTGAGTTGAAAACGTTTAAATATTCTGTGGTAGGTTAAAATTAACAGTATTTTTCAATGCCGTGTTCTATATAACCGCAGTAGCATCCAATATTATTTTCTAGTTGTAGAGAAACCTGATTGTTGTTTCTGCCTACGTTTCCAAATGTTACCAGTTCCCAACCAACAATCTGTATTTATTTGTTGAAAGGACAGTTCAAATGCCAATCAAAAATAAAGGGGGCGGTTTCCTGTCACGCTATCGTGAAACACACACACACACACAATTTTCCCCCATAACGGTCCTATGAAATACTATATATAAAAATTAATTATTACACTCTAACAATGAAACAGAAGTCACTTCAACAATGGAAGTAAAGTTGACACTTCACCAACGAAACTCGCATTTCAAAGTATCTTTACATTGTTGAGATTTTATTTAGGAACCAACCAGAGCCAAAACAATTAGAAAAAAAAAAAAAACATGCACAATTTTCTGCCATTTCCTAGTTATTTTCACAGAACTCTATCAACGCGAAAGTGGTTCAAAATACAAAATAAAAAGCCTTAATAAATAAACAACGAATAATCAATGCAGAGGTGGGGGTATACGTCTTACACGATTACTTGAATCATATGGATTGATTTGATTGGCTAAACATTATTACATTTCAGTCTATAAAAGTTTCTTTGAAATGGACATTTTCCAAGAACTGGCATGCATCATTTGATTGCATTATCTCTTCTGAATCATTCCGTGGTGTTTAGATTAGCTTATTTCATTCGGGCCACGTACTCAGCATGACTAACGGTTGCAACATTCGAAGTCATTTCAACGAATATTAAACTGCACCCGTTCTAAAATACGTGCATGCCTTCTCTCAAATTAAAAAAAAAAAAAAAAAAAATCACCCCGTTCACGAACACAATCCCATTTTCTCCCCTACTCTAACGGTCTGTCTAGCAGCCGACATCAGGTCTTACACGTGATTATTTCTTTCCCTCCCCCAAGCTATTCTCTCTTCCCCCGCACTATGAAAGGACGATACCACTCACAGTAGGAGGGAGATAAGTGCTATGTCTGCAGGCAATGTTTTTTACCTTGACATGGGAGTATGGACAAGGCCCGTTTCAGAACGGACGCTCTTGTTCTCCGTTGGATGCTGGCTGGTAGCGATAGGCGTGCAGACCGGCAACTTGATTTGGTTCAGCGTTTTGTTTGAGTAGCGAGATCTGCGTGTTTGTTGGTGCTCGTTCGTTATGGTTACCCTCCGTTGGAAAATTGTGGCTAAAGGGTTCTGGGAAAAGTTCATGGGCTGCAGTCGGGACACTTTGTGTTGATCATGTAAGTATTACTTCATTTATCGCATGACATGTGACATACACACGTCATTTTTTACTTTAATACCTCTAGTTTTATCAACGATGCACCGTATTAATGTTAACAGTGAATTATCAATGCCAAAAATGTATGTATTATTTGGTCTTTCCTAACTCTAATTTAGATATAAAATTGATAAAATGTATTTGAACATACACAAAATGTTTTAACAATAAATTAAAGTTGGCATTTCGATAATGAAACAGAAATCAACCATTTAATAATGAAAGAGAAGTTGGCATTTCAACAATGAAACAGAAATAGACATTTTGATAATGAAAGAGAAGTTGGCGTTTCAACAATGAAACAGAAATCAACATTTTAGTAATGAAAGAGAAGTTGGCGTTTAAACAATAAAAATGACATTTCAGTTCACTCTTATTTTATAACAGATTTCACGAAATCTACATGCGCGTGCAGTGAACAAAAATTAAAGCAAATATGTAAATAAATCATAATTTCACTCTTTTGTGTTTCGTTTTAATTACACACAGCGTTATTATTAGAATTTAATATTAACTGCATGTTGTAATTTTGAGTAAACTTTGAAAACATCAAGGCAAAGGCGTACCTACCCGAAGAATCATCTTTCACGCTAATTTGAATTCCAAGAAAGATGAGGACGGTTCCAGAAAAATGAATAATATAATTGCGCCGTTATTAAACTTTGTTAGTTTGTACTTCTAAGAGTAATATTAAGAAAAGCGATTTATTCACAAGAGAAGATGAAATCATTGTTATTTTTATAAGAAAACGAAATGAGAAAAAGAAACTACAAGGTGTTGCCATCGAAGTAATTAAAATCACATACGGGAAACTGAAAACATCTCTTGGGGATAACCAGTTTTACTCTCGTAATGCCAGAGAAATGGAATGGTGCTTAAATTCTCTGGAATATCTGGTTCAAAAAAAATATTTAAAAAATATTCCTAAGAACTCTTTTACAATCCACTGACTGCAAATGATGAATGGGACTTTTTGAATCATTTTCTCTTTCCTTCTTAAATTTAGAAATATTCATTACCTTATTCTTATTATGCCGTATTATTAAAACTCGCCAACCTCTCGGTAACTTGCGTCTTTAATATTTCTTTGCTTTGATCTATGTCTTTCTTAATTAACTGTTTTCATGGCGTAGTATTGTATTTACATTTTCAATGTTTAGCTTTGACAAATACTTCCCGTTTTTGACATGGCGTTGCTACGATTTCAGTTTTCTAAATCAAGTCACAAGAAACCCCTTTAATGCTTCAACTAGCTGCCTCAACATTACGTTTATGTAGGCTTCTATTCTACTAACAGTTATTGGTAATCCTTTTGGTCTTTATTTTCGTGATTAGGTAGCTTTGATAAACTGTTTTTGAAGACGTAGATATTTTTATATACGGTTATTTATTATTACTTATAGTATTCCTGTGAAGGCTTAGAAGCTTGGCCATCCTTAAAAATCCAATAATGTTTCTCCGGCAAGGTAGGAAACGTATGTTTAAAACGCAACATATTAATCGTCTGCTTTTTTTTAGCACTTTACTATTTCAACAATGGAAAACGTTTTGGAAATAAAAATAAATGGAAATAAAAACGTCTATTTCGCTTTTTTCTTTCTTTTTTTTTTTTTTTTTTTTTTTTTTGCCATGGCAACAAGCCCTTTGCGATTTCAACAGTGAAAAATATGTTGCACGCTCTGATGAAAATTAAATAACTTTTACCAATAAAATGTCTATTTCGCTTGTAGTTTTTTACCATGGCAACAAGCATATGAATTCAAAGCAGTAATTATATCAGTTAGTACCACGCATTTATCTGACTATATATATATTTTCTCTTTGTTTCCCATTAGGCCTATGTAACTAACGCAAGGATAATGCATTACACCACAAACATAAATAGCTATTAAACATAACACGTTTTATTATTTTTATTTTTGCATTTATAGCATACATGGAAGAAGTACACGATAATAACAGGTCATGCGTGTTAATTTAAATTCATTTCAAAATTCTACGCATGCGATGTAAATACATAAGGTTACCGTCAATAGCTTAGGTGCAAATAACAGCACTTACTCTATTTTATGGCCGCAAGTAGGACCCCCACGTGCAGGTATTCGCGTGGTTTTCTGTTATGCAGTGCACGTGCTGCGCATGCACAAACAAAAGGTGTCGATTCTCGCACAGTAAACGGACCAGGTCATGTATGGCGGATGGCTGTTTGTGATGCGGTGGAGAAGGGAAGCACTCGCCAGCCTCTTATTATCCAAGTCCCTTTCTCCCAGTCCAGGGCGGAGCTCGGAATTATCATTTCCTGTCCTCGTTTGTTATCGGCCTGGTGCACGGATTCACGACAGAGCTCGGTTAACGTTTCCGTCACAGATAAGGTCACCCCTTTGTGTAGCTTTGAAAGCGATGCGATCGTTATGAGAGATAGCTAGACCATTTCTCCGACTGTTGTTAACTGCCAGCACGCTTTAATAGTTTCTCGGTAAAAGGATGGAATACAAGAAGTTGGTGCTATGTCACTCCGAGCTTTCTTTCGAATAAACGTCCGATTTGACTCGCGTCAGGCAAGCAACGAAATTTCTTTATTGTGGACAGGATGTAGAATTATTGGGACATGGCTACATAATTAAATAAAGAGGACGCAAAAAAAAAAAAAAAGGAAACTTCTGGAAGGCTACTTGCATTCTTTTTCTCTTTGACGATATTCTAAACGTGCAATAACATTATTTGTCACTTGACCGATTTTTTTCTCTCTCTCGATAATTCGAATTTCCAAAGTCTGAAGAAATTTCGTTGTCTAAATATATTTTTAAGGCATGTCAATTAATTGTTATTTGATTTTATTGTCCAACAAGACGTTGCAACATTTCTCAAAATAGTTAACGGTTCCTATTATACAAATTCTAGTGATGGATTGTATAGCGACTTTTACAAAGTAAAATATGCAAGTTAGGCCTTACAAGGTTACGCGCCTAGAGTTGCCATGATACCAGAGATGCACGTGTTAACAGTATGAATATCTTCCATATGCATGTACATTGCAATTTGCTTATGTAATGACATATTAAGAAATTTACAGCTTAAATAAAGGAATTTTTACCACCACACACACACACACACAGAAATACTTTACAGAGTAAGTACAGTGCAAGTAAATCCATTCGCGACTCTTTCGATTGTGATATTCCATAGAAATGTTTCATTTTGCACTAGCTTACTTGCTGGCCGAGCTCTTGATAACAGCGACTTGCTCTCTACGGGATGAAGTCTTCTCGTCTTTGTAACATCACTGATTAAATCCGGAATGTTTAAAATATGTTTTAACTTAGTTTAGTATTCTTGATTTAAGAAAACGCCGCTAACTGTAGATTGCATGCAGCTGCTGTTACAACAGGCATTTAACATTAACGTGGAAATATAGAATACAATAGATGTAGAGCAGTATTACGTTGCAGGGTATAGTATTTTTTTATTATTATTATTAATGTATGAGATGCATCTTCAAGAACTAGTAAAGGGACACATTTTCTGAAAAAAAAAAAGAAAAAAGAAAAATATATTTTGAAAAGAAAAAAAAAAGTATTTAGTTAACATTACAAAATGTGTTAAAAATACAAAATTCGACTCAGTAAAAAAAAAAAAAAAAAAAAAAAAAAAAAAAAAAAAAAAACGTTGTATGCGTAATATTAACTTAGCCTAATAAGAGGTGTTATGCAATTAACCGGACATTAACATAATAAGTTTTAGACTTACTCAAGATCCACATGCTGGTTCTTGAGTATGCCAAGAACTATACTCTGTCGATTATTTGCCGTAATCGAAACCAAACAGAGAAGAAAAGGTGTCGCTTGAAGGATCATTCGTCTCCTTTAAGTAAGGTAATTTGGGCCAGTCTACATTCTTAAGATAACTCACTTTCTCTCTTCCCCCCCCCCTCAAACGCCACCTCTTCTCAAGGGCCAGAAGCAACACAACGCACTAAATGCTACTCCCTTGATTGGATCCTAACAAACAGCGTTAACCTGCACGTAAGTAAACAGAGAGAGAGAAAGAGAGACAGAGCAGCTGAACTCACATCCTTCATTTAAAATAACATTCCCCACTTTCAGTTTCCTCCGAAAATGCGCGTTAATTTCTCAACCCGAAGAAACCTGTCCCGTTGCAAGACACCCGCGACTGCCGGACTTACCTGGCGTAGGTCAAAGGTTATCACAGTTGCGAGAGAATCTGCTCCTCTGGAAAATTACTTCAGTTATATTGTTCACACACACAGCCGGATGGGAACCCAACAAAGTTCTTTCTCCAGTCACGTGGAATTCTGGTAATTTAGAGAGGTGAAAAGAAGGTCGAGACTAAGCCTTGGGCCAGAACGCCCCATAAATGTCATAGATGACCTTGTGTTTAACCTCTTCAGTTATTGATTACATCCTCCCTTGTTTTTCCCTCATCCTATTTTACCTCTGACCCAAGGGCGGGCTTTAGTTAAACATGCTCTTAACAGAATTGCTCGAGCGCATAAAGATTCCCTTTGGAAAGACTTCAGAGGAAAAATTTTAATCATCTAAATAACACGTGCCTATAAAAGGCACAGGAACAATAGAGCCAGAGATTGGATGGCTTATCTTGTACGGTTCGTGATAGCTTCAAAGGTAGAAAACACTTCTATATAAAAACCCACACAAACGGAACCACCAATTGTATACTATAGGAAAAGTAAACAACGGACAGCCCCGAGGTTAAAACAACAGACAGACATCTGCCTAAAAATTTGAATTGTTGCGATGGTGGCGTAAGAGGCCACACGAGAATGCCACTTCTAGTTAACTTCGTGACATTAACGCCATAAGTCTTCTTCATTTCATCTTATACATAAATTTATTAAATTATTTTTTAAGAATTTTGAAAATGAGAAAAAAAAGAGGTTGAAAAATTTGAAATAAATTTAAGAAAGTTCGATTTAAATTAAAAAAAAAACATGAATGAAACAAGTATACCATTAGAAAATTTAAATAATTCTTTTATATAAAAAATGTACAAATATATGACATCAAGTGAATTGATAACAATCAATCGACCGTGAGATGCGGTCCTTGATTTTATATGAGATGCCCATATAGGGTAACGGATGGCAATGCTGAACCAATGAAGTTTAACTGAGGTTCGGCTGTTGCTGTTATCCTGGGTTAATGAGTTCGCTCTCTTAGGTTTTGCCCTAAGGGAGCACTTTGAGTCTCCGGGGAAAGTGTTCTCCGGCACGGCCCGCTGAGGGGTACTTGCCGGTGAATTATTTTCCTCGGAATATGAGCGGTTCTTCTCAGTGGTCGGGGAGCCCGTCACTGAGTGGAACCAACGCTGAGATTAGGACGGTCTTTCGCCCACTATGGAGAGGCCTAGAGATCGTCCGTATTTTTGAGATTTCACCTTTACTTACATAGTCGGTGATTGATTCATTAATGCCCTTGGGGGTAACGGATGGCAACAATGCAATGTTGTACCAATGAAGTTTAACTGAGGTTCGGCTGTTGCTGTTACCCCCTTGGGCGACGAGTTTTTGAGTTCGCTCTCTTAAGGTTTTTGCCTTAAGGGAGCACTTTGAGTCTCCGGGAAAGTGTTCTCCGGCACGGCCCGCTGAGGGGTACTTGCCGGTGAATTATTTTCCTCGGAATATGAGCGGTTCTGCTCAGTGGTCGGGGAGCCCGTCACTGAGTGGAACCAACGCTGAGATTAGGACGGTCTTTCGCCCACTATGGAGTGGCCTAGAGATCGTCCGTATTTTTGAGATTTCACCTTTACTTACATAGTCGGTGATTGATTCATTCAATCCAATACCCTTGGAGGGTAATGGATGGCAATGCTGTAGCCAATGAAGTTCTAACTGGGGCTCGGCTATTGCTGTTACCCTCCTGCCATGATCAGAGCCTTAATAGCTCAATAACACCTTATCCTTACACCGTCCTCTACAGATAACGGGGAAGATGAAAAGCATTCTTGCTTCGCCCCTTTAAGCCAGTCCTTATAAGGACTATTATAAGGATGACATCAAGTGAATCATCAAGAATGATGTTGGTTCATAGAATAGGTTCTTAATATTTTAGATATCGTTATTAACCAACTTGCAGTATGAACTAGACTTGTTAATATGAGCACATAATGCATAATATAATATGATAGAGTTCAGATGACGTATTGCTAATGCAGCCTACCGAAAAATATACCGATTTATTTTGCTTTATGTCCTTCCTATTAACTACTTTATCTTCTCTAATCAGCCTTAATGTAAAGCATGGACCAAACGTTCAGATAAAATATAGAAATGGAATTCTGGGCAAAACATATAAAAAATAAAATAAAAAACCATAATGTATTACAACCTTTCATGGGTGGGAGTCACGTAAAAGGCGTTGGATTGCCTTTCCTATTTTATTATTATTATTTTTTTTTTTTTTTTTTACAGAAGAAGTAGCGTTTCCTATTTGAATCTTAAAGAATTCCCAACATTTTTTTTTTTTTTTTTTAGTAATACGTAACTAGGAGCAACAGGACCTATAAAATTTTTTAATGTCTTCAAACGGGAATCATGGTTAAAGGAAAAATATACGTGAGAGAGAGAGAGAGAGAGAGTATTTCTAGATCGTTTTCAACTGAGGCTGACAGTCGGTCTCAGATGAAGCCTGTTTAGAATCTAATTTCCCGTAAATAGTCTTAAACCTTTTAACTGTGGATTTTTAAAAACTGAAGGAGGGATGGCTCATGCTGTCTAAAAGATGTCCCGAACTTCTTACATACTTTTGCGGTTTTAAAAGAAGATAATGGGGGGGGGGCACTATAATAACAGCCGAAGCATATTTTACCAAAGGTTCGATTCCAAGCCCCAGAAATCCTGAGGATGACACGACTTCAGTTCATCATTAATTCAATTGTGTGTGGGCGCGCGCATATTTAGCAACATTTTTCTTTGCTCTTCTTGACGAGTGGCAAGTAGAGATAAATAGCTCGGAGACTTATTTCCAATTATTTAATCAAACAGTATGAATTAAAATCCCATGACGCATTTCCGCTTCCGGATAGGTTCAACGAAGAGACTTCGTTATCGGTGGAGACTCCAACTGGAAGTTTAGAAAAGAACAAGGAAATAATTTCATCAACGTTAACTGGTATTTATTTTCAACATACAATATCGCAACGAGTTAATTAGTTTCATTTGTATGCTTCTATCTAATCTTATATAATAATGTGGGCCTCATTGTCATTAATTATTACCTTTTTTTTTTCTTTCTTTCTCCCTTTAGACAGTGGATAACTTTGACCTTTCTCTATCTATCCCTGAACCCGGCCAGGAAAACAGCGGGAACAACGCGGGTTATATGCCTGTAGACCAAGTAAGTAGAAAGCGTGTTAAATTTAAAACAGTTTTCGTGACTATCTGATGACCAAAACGAAGCTAGTAGCCAGTCGATGAGATGTAATTATTGTAGTAGTCATCCTACAGATATTAAATGGGTTTCAATTTAATCACATCTGGAGTTGGAAAGAAAAGAGAAACTCTAGTGCGCTATACAATTAGACAGCGCCATCTCACGATCACCAACGACACTAAATTCATTAGGATGTTGTCACGCACAGATGCGCTCCTTTCTCTACTACCAAAGCGGTGTTGGGGGGAAGAAGCGATCTTGGCAAGATACCACCGAAGTCTTTCTCGAATGCTTGAACCGTGAAAGAACAAAACGTCCGAAAATTTGGCTTTGCTATTTGTGTTTGCCGAACATTGAACAAAGTGAAATTTGTATTTATTTATTTTATTTTATTTTATTTATTTTTTTTTTTTTTGACGCTATCTGCGATACAATTCATTTGCTCTATTTTGTTTCTAATTATAAAAAAAAAAAAAAAAAAACAGGCAAACCAACTTGAGAACAAAAATCATGAGGGGGGGGGAAGGATCCACCCACCGTACGAATGTACTGAAAAGCTGTGTTCACCATAAAGGAATTGAGGTAGAACCATGTAACGCATACATTATTCTACATCTTCTCCACGAAGTGTTATACACTTGTTATAATTCTGCTGCATCATTTGCAATCTTCAGAAAAAAGTCTTTCCCTTGTTGCACAAACCAGTCATCGTTTTTGTTTTGGGAATTCATCAGAACTTTTCAGCTGCCCTCGTGTACGTTTACATAAACCTGTAGTGAGTAAGAGTCACATAAAAAGTTAGCAGAAAAAATACTGTATTTTTACTGTAAAAAATACTGTATAGTACCATATTTCCATGGAGTACCACTCTCCCAGTGAATCGTGGTACTCCATGGAAATATGGTACTAACACACACACACACACACACACCACACACATTCTTTACTGACGTGTTAGGCTCAATGACCTATCATTGGTGTGAGTGCGTGCGTGTGTGTGTAAAGAAATAATAACAAAATCAATAAATTTTACTCCTCCCCTCTTTTTCTCTCCCACTTTGAAGGCCTTCAATATGCTTTGGTAAGTGATCGGGCATTACCAGACTACTGGACACAATTTTTCAGACTAAGGAAATAAGTGCGTTAATAATAGTGTTGCTATCAAAACTAGAATGAGGTCTCCACAGAGATAAATGACCGGGAAGAGATACTATATTAGTTTGAATAGCAAATAACCGGTTATATCTGCAGGGTAGAAAAACTGAAAATGAAAAATGATACCACACAAAACTCTGTATCTAAGAGGAAATTATGGACTTCGTTTTGAATTGCATGCGACCTTAAATAAATAAATAAATAATTTATTTATTTTTATTTTTTTTTTTATTTTTACAGATGGTTAAATATCTTGTGCGACTGTAACTTCTTGGATTTTGAATTTTGTTGCATGCTAAATTCAAAATGAATAAATAACTAAGAATTATTTTAGCAGCTAAAAAAAAAAAAGACGTGAAAACATGGTATGTCTTTGCAGGCTTCTCTATATATAAATTTGCTGCGATTATGCAAAAATAGTGAAATTTGAAGAGGTTGCTTTATCAGTGCTACTATGTATGGGAGAACAATGCAACAATGCCAATGGATTGATGAAGTGAAACTGTGGAGAATATGGAATTATTTATTTATTGCTTTTTTTTTTTTTGCCTCTAAGGCTTACTAATAGAATGTAATGTATCTGCTCAGTGGCGCACCCAGAGGGGGGGGCTCCCCAAAGAAAAAAGGAAAAAAAAAAAACTAGGAAATTTTCCAACAGTCTTTTCCTAAATTAAAATTCTTTATTTTTATTTATTTATGCTGTGTCGTCGTGTGTTCTATTTCTATCCTACTTATGAATTAGCGATCACTGCAGATGCTCAGTCATAGGTCGTATGCGATGCGTAGTGTGTATTCTCAAATCGTCTAATCAACTATTCCCCCCCCCATCCCCCAAAGATTAAATCCTGAGTGCGCTACTGTATCTGCTAATCTAGGATATGAATAATCTTTAAAAGGAATTTTTAAGTCAGTGTGAATTAACTGTCTCAAACGGAGGTGGAGAGTGTTTTTATCCTTTACCAGAGACAACGCCAAGTAAACCATGTAATCCATTCCAATCCAACCTACTGTACTCTTCCATTATTGGATGACGCAACAATCAACTATAATTGAAAGTAACTTTTAGATTTGTTGCATGGCAACAATGTTTTAAATGTAACTTCCGCCCGCCCCCCCCTCTTTAATAGAAGGGGAAAAAAATTAGATCTTCCTTCTGTTATTACGATCTATTCTAGCATAAAAAATCCATCATGATCGTAAACTTCAGAAAATAACTACCTAAAGGAAAAAATAATAATAAATCCGCATGTACTTCATATCCTATTCTAACTTAAAAAAAAAAAAAAATCCACCGACAGACAATTTCGGTTGACTGTACAAATGGTACATGCACGACATCTGTAATAATTTATAAACCTACAACATCAAGTACCGTTTCACTGATGGCACGAAACTGACGTCATAGGCAATACTTTAAGATGAATCACATAATTCTATTTAATGTTCATAATGGAATAAATACCCTCCATAAAATAAAAAAAAAAAATACGAAACTACATCGCTAAAAATTTTCTTGCTTTTTTTTATTTTTATTTTATGATTTCCATCTTGTATTTGGCAGAAGGTACACTTCACTGGTCTCTAAGGTACCCCCAGCAACATAATATTCAAGTAGTAATCGTTAAAAGCTGTATGGGAAAAATGGTTATTACTGTGTTGGGAGAGTATGTTTTCCATTACAACAGTCAAAATTGGATTATAATCCCTGTGCAATGGACAGAAACAAATTATGCGGCCACTGCAGGCGACCTCTTACGGGAAGTAACAAACATTCATTATAAGATTTTACTTGGGAGAGAGTGAGCAGCCTTTTCACAAAAGAGTCTTCATTTCATAGATTCCTTATTCTGTCTTGTCTTTAATTTACTGTATTGTGGGGTTCTGTTGTTAACATCGTCTCCATATTGATATGACACGAGAGGAGCCTTTTCCTTTTGCACACGAAACGCACCATTTTCCCCCCGGTCGATTCTGTTGGCAGACATGAATAATACATGGCGAAATGCAGCGAGGCCTTGGAAACGCATCCATTAGTAAGCGTTTGATTGCAGTTTCTCTCCCCCCCCCTACCCCCCGTTCTTTATTGAGTTTCATCTATTAAACAACTTTCTGTCTCTTCTCTCCTGGCGAACATTAATCCTCGGCAAAGACTTCGTTGTCATCAGTCATGACGTTTATAAACATTTCTCCACAGCCGCACTTGTGAAAGCTTGTCACTGATTAACAGCAATTTTCCTGTCGAGTGTAACAAAAGCAAATGCTGTCTTCTATCATTACACGTCATTCAGAGCGTAATGAGTGATATTGTCCTATTGATCTTCGCGCAACACACGTGACAAAATACGTGAGAGAGAAACCACGTGATGTCCATCATTAGCTACGTACTCATTGTTGCGTAGAAGGCAGCCCAACATTTGAAAGTGGCAGAAAAATAATCAGTTTCATCTGCGCCATCTACGCGCGCGCATGAGTTTGCAACACGAGACAAGTTGGAAGGGGAAAAAAAAAGGAGGGAAAAAAAGATGTGTGAAAGCTACAAAACGAACGTATGTATTGCTGACAGCAAAGATTGCTTGTGGTCACTTAGCCAGCGAAGATTACCCCCGATATAATCTGTAGCGGGAACATTTTCGGAAAGAAAAGGTCAAACCCTGCCGAAATAGGTTCATCAATAACCGTCGACGGTTAGTTTATGGCCCGTTGC
Organism: Typopeltis vanoorti; assembly: GCF_054136105.1. Lineage (NCBI taxonomy): Eukaryota > Metazoa > Arthropoda > Arachnida > Uropygi > Thelyphonidae > Typopeltis > Typopeltis vanoorti. Next base: position 102,339,993 of record NC_143549.1, on the reverse strand, counting down.
CTTTCGTAGAAGCTACGAACGCGTTAAATGCAATTTTACTTTCATCATGTTTACTTTGACAAGGGTGGGTTTTCTGAGGAAGCCATTACCGTTATCGAACAACATCTGTCTAATCGAAAATGAACCCAATCTTTTCTAACTCAAATCACTTTCCCAATCTCCATTATTTAAGCCTAACTGAACTCGGATTAATTAATTATCGACGTCTGTATTTTTATTTTTCGGAAATGCGTATTCACTCTATCTTGATGCTCAAAGTTGGCACACGTAATAATATTAAGTCTCGGATTCGTCCAATTATCTGAAGATTAAATGCGATTTCGACTGATTAGAAATTTTGCTCATATAATTCGATCTTGCCTTAAAAAAGAGTAATGGTCGATATTGAGTACTGGTATCGTATTGCCAGTACAATACGCTGGAATAAATTGCAAATTAAATCGACGCTATTGTAGAATCCGGGACTTGTATTATGCAGATTTAACATGTTTTCCGTAAAAAAAAAAAAAAAAAAAAAAAAATCTGATGAATTGATCTTTTTTTTCTTACTATCAATCTGAGAACATTACTAGAATATAGTGAGAGAGCCCTTGTACTAAGGTCTATTAATTACTCCCTACAATTTTGAACACGTCTTAATGGAGAAGAACTGTGTCTACTTTGTTTTACGATTAATACATCCTAAGCCTAAAACTGAATACAGGTGAATATGCCAACTCAATCAGGTTGTGTTTGGATGATTTTAGCCATATTTGGTCATCATTGGAAACTTAAATCACGAGCCTCTACGAAAGAAGAATTTAGTTGTACAAAGAGATTAGAGGGGTGAGATATATACGTCTAATGTGCGAAGCAGATTATTCAAATGCCAGCAACATAGGCTGCAGGTTGAGGCGTGGCTTCCTCAACAGGAAATGACAAACCTGATGTGATGCAAGCAGGAAATAATAGATGGTAAGATGAATTTTTTCCATTCACTTTGTGCGACTCGACTACAATGTATTATTTATTTATTATATATTATTATTTTTTTTTGAATACTTCGAAATTGTTTGAAATTTGAAGGTAGAGAAGCTACAAAATACCACTTTCTGGTCATAATACCAGAACGAGCCTACTATTAATCTTCAGTCTGGAGAAACGTGTAGCCTAATGATAGGTTTTGTACCTAAAGGGGAAAATGTTTTTTAACTTTTTGTAATTCCAAATATTTTTTCAATAAAAGAACACGCCTTTTTTCTTTTGTTTAAAACTGCATTTCCTTTAGCGTGTATTTAGAAACTAATGTCCAGAATAAAACATAACTAGTTCAAGTTGGTTCAGGATTAAAACAACATCACGACTATGCATTTCTATAGCGAAGGCGTGACGATGATAGACTTGGAAATATCTTGGTTGGAATCCCGTCTATGGTGCGATAAACCTTTACAATGGCTTTTTAACTGGATATAAGTTAGTCATTCTCATACGGAGGGATCAGAGTTTCCGTCAAAGCAAACTAGCCAGAGAACACACTAACCAACATACACTGAAGAGGTAGAATTAAAGTTCATATCAAGCTTGCATTAAATAAATTTATCCTGTTGTGGCAGGCCATTCATCCTAATACATTAAGGGATGATTAAATTTCTTTCTGCTCATCTTTCAACACATCCTTTACACTACTGTATTATGGGCTTACAGCCCATATCGTGTTTGGATAAAATCATTCCTATTCACCATAAAATTACTCGTAAATATTAAGTGAATACACTCGACTGTGTGAATGACCAGATGTAGTTGGTTGCGAGTTTCCATCTTCAGCAATCTTATCAGTTAAAGATTACATTCAGTGCATGATCTTCAACATGAAAAAGAAAAATTCTGTACTAATAGAATAAGTCTTAACTGTTAAACAAAAAAATAAATAACTAAAAAGGAGTTGTTGTTGTTTTAAGTCATGTATTGCAGCATCGGATGCATTAACTTATTGCATCCGATGCTGATAGGGAGTGTACACTATTGGAAGAGTCGCTCGCAAATATCTTATGCTGAACAAAGTTATTAACTTGTTGAGTGTGCATTTCGCTAAGTTCCCTCTACATCCAGAATCAGAAAACAAATTAAAATTAACTGAATTATAAATCAGTGCAGAGAAACGTAATAGCTTTATACTTAAGATGTAAGTCAGCAGTTCGAATTGAAGAGGGTATAGGAAGAGGGTTTGATGTAAAGTAGCTGTAAGACAATAGTGTACACTCCCTATCTGCACTCTTATTCATCATCTATATGGATGACATTATGAAGGAAAGCGGTATTAAACCTGATATCAAAATTGGAGATGTTAATCTCAGCTCTTTACTTTATGCAGATGATGTTGTACTCCTGAATAAATCCAATACAAGTCTGTAGGATTCCCCGACTAAATTGAATAAATAAATTTAATGTGGAAATCGGCAATAAAAAGACAAAGGCAGTGAAAATAGGCATTGAAAATATCAACTGCATCCCATAGGAGAACCTATAGAATAAGGAAATCATTTCAGCTATTTAGGCACGATGTTTAGTGAAGATGGTAAATTAAATATGGAAATAGATGACAGAATTAGTAATCTGGTTGTTATGATTAGTACTCATAACAACCAGAATGGGAGAGGAACAGTTAGCAAAACAGGGTCTTCAAAAGATCCTAAGAAGCTTCTACTAGGATTGGGATTTAGTTAATGATAGGTGATTAGGTCATAAAGTGTACTTAAGCCATATTTTGATCACGTGTTATCGTCTAAGGGATTTAAAAATGCAACAAATAAACAAAGTTGGATAGATTAACTAAACTTTTAGTTCAGTATGCCCCAAATCCATCCTCATCGAGTTTAGTGACTGTCTTGGCTCACCATTGAACTTACGGCATTTATCTACCCAACAAAAAATTTTAAAAATTCTCAGATATCTCTTATTAGATTTTAGGTAAGAGCATCATGATAAATAGCAAGCCGTGTGCGACATTTTTATTCTCTACTGAATCCACTAAATCAGATTTGATAGATTATTTACTTCCATTCGGCGTCACAAACAAGAATATTTTAAAATTCGACTAGTTATCGATAAAAAAAAAAAAAAGAATGTTAAAAATAAAAGGCTTAGCGAACCATCTTTCAAACCAATTCTTGTAAATTACAACAAACGTCGCACGTGCTGTCATTCAAGTATCCCATTCACCAATGAAAACAATAAGTTCTCGTAGTTAATACGTTATTCCCACGAAAATGCAGTATGGTGTAGTATGCTTTTAGCAGCTTTATTCAATTAACAGAAGAAGGGGGGATGATGGAAAGGGGTTTCTTTCAGCGTGCGTGAGCTCGTGCCATTTTGCGGTGACAGAACTGCAGTTAATGGCCATAATAGCTGAAAGGCATTGTAACTGCACCTTGCTCGAACACGTAAAGACATTAACCATTCTAAAATACTTATGAATAATAGGCTGCATATTGTTAAGCCATCATTAGCAAGCTTTTACCATTGGCGATGATTTAAAATTTGACTCAACTCCAATTTTTCGCCATCATTTTCGAAGTTTATCGATGTATAACGAACAATCCCGAATACTTTGACCTTGACTTGTATTCTCTGGGATTTTCTTGAAATCTGTTTACAGTTATATCAAGACATATTTCACAGTTCGATGCGCATTCAACTTAAAAAAACATAAACAAATGATTATTCCCATTCTTTCTTTAAAGAGGTGAACACAGTTTAAAAACCGGATAATTCTAGATTTAGATTTCTATTTTTCTCGCTTAATCGCATTGAAGTGTTCCAGATCGTAGAATGAAATGTGGGACGTTAACCTTCTTTTTTGCGTTGTAATGACCTGTCATTGACTAGAGGACAATAGTTGGAGGTTGTTGTTGTTGTATTCGAACACACACATTTCACACCGCTTATTATTATTAAAATGCTATTTTAATGTAGATTCATGTGATGAGAAGGCTACAAGAGGACATCTATCATTAGCTCGTAAGTGTCCCTGCAGACAGAGTTGATTGTCATCTTCAAGGGTTTGTTATTGGACTTGTTTACAACTCTGGCTATAAATGGATTGCAATCTAGCATTTCGTGTAATTGGGGAAACACATTTTATCAAGGGGGCAACGTTTTTTTTTTAGTGTAGGATATAATAATGAAAATGAAATAGGTCATTTTTTTTGTAAGATTTAAGAAAAGCATTTTAAAGTGAAAGATCAGTTCAGAACAGTTGACGAACCAATGAGATCTGTGTTGTTATTATTATTAATGTGACACCTCCAGGGAGGCCAAAGACTCTTCGAGGGAGAGTGTGCCAACAGCATGGAACGATTGATTCCCTTCCAACTACTAACCACATTCAAACTTGCTTAACTTTTTTGCGTGAGCCATTAGTAGCAGAGGCTCTACCAATCGACCAACCTTATTTAATTTCATTTGATAATTATATAATTCTATAACTTTATTCTACTCGTGTGTGTGTAAAATTATACGCACTAATTTGTCAATAGTAGAACAAGAAAAGTAACTAGTGGCGCTTATTATACCAAGCAGACGTACTTTGAAAAACAAAACAAAACACTTGTTTCAAGTACAAGTATTTCAAGTGATAGTACGTGAAGTGTTTAAAATTCGAGCGTTAAAATTATTTTCAAGAACTTTAAATGTTTCAGATACTTTTATGATACTTTTAAGTATTTTAATTTTACAAATGAAACATCGTTGCTTATTTGAAGCCGTTAAAAGTACTCAGCACTTTTATAAGTGCATGAAGTACTTATCTGTTTTTAATTATTTCCAGTATTTTAAATAATCATGTTTTTTGGCTGCATACACGAAGTTGTCTGTCCGCACAGGCTTCCTCAGCCGACGGCAGTCTCGTTCCCGACAGAATGTCTTAGGACCACAGTTAGCCTCTCAGACAAGCAATGTGGGTTATTTTTCCACTGATTAAACACCCAAGATATCTCACCTTTTGAGAAACCAGTCAGCTCTGCTGTTTTCAAACTCGTGGCTCCAGCCACGGGCACCCACAATAAGCCCTTTATCGTATTCCGAAAGATCTTTTATTTTATCCATTGTGATCAATACTATTGATGATTACTGACCAGGAGTAAATTACCTAGGGCACAGCACGTGACCAATTATTTTGCATATACGCTACGTAAGTGACGTTTACGTACATCTACATAAAGGTTTCTAATTCAGTTGCCGGTATGTGTAGCAAGACGCTCTCATGGAAAGAGTACGGAGCTTTCTTTCCATGATTTTCAGCAATGATTGTGTTGGTGTTGTTTAAAAGATAACTTCTAGAGAGAAAAAAAGAGAGATTTGAATTTTTTAAAATTCTGTTAGTGACTCGTTTTACAATAATTATTTCGCCTATCGACCGATACTTCTCTTAAGGATTACAAACTTTCAAGGATGCGCTACGCAGGTGTTCTAGGTGTTCACGCATTGTCTGAGGAGGATCAATCAGTTCGAAACAGTGTTAGTAGAGTCGTTAAATTAAATTTGTTTCCAAAATTTTATACGAGTATAAAGTATATCAAGTGTCCTGGGTTATAACTGGAAAGTATTAAGTAAAAATCAAACCCCAAATACCTAATTCTTATTTCACACATGAGTCACTTTTACGTACAGTGGATTAAAAAAAAAAAAAAACTGTATTTATTAAATCACTGTTAATTAAGATTATTAATCACATTCTTATAATTGAATGTGATGAATAATCTTGTTTGAATCTCTCTATGAATCTCTTTCTTGGAAATTTTTTTATTTCTCACATCACGTTCGTTTTTCTCTACGCATGCGCACACCCAATGAATTCGAGATGGAAAGTTTCTAAGCCTAGATGCATATCGTTGCATGGTGAATATTTACTCATTTCAGCATCCACACTTCTATATCCCCAAAGTATTGCCTTCAGCTGGCCATAAAAAGGAAACTAATAAAATGGTTATAAACCACTTCTTTTACCATTACTTTCCCTATTTTATACTGTAAGAAAACTCATCCTCTCATCTCCATCTTCATCCCCTTCTGTACCCCCTTTCTCTGCGTACGTATCGTAGATTCCCTCATCTCCCTACTCCTTTTACGGCTCAGGTTAACAACAGGCCATCAAGAGAAGTGCCTAGAGACCCCATCCCCCCGATGCTTCAGGAATTGATTTCAATTTTCACAAGTCAGATGGGGAAGGGGGGAGACAGATTGCTGAGAAAATCCCTAGGGGCTTTCACTACAAATGATGAATTGCAAGCAGCGGGGGTCTTGCTTCTTCTATATTCTTGAATTTCAAGAGTCTGCACAACGCCACCTCGCGAGATTTTGAATATTGCCTTAGGTTCCACGCTAATAAGTTTACTGCCCCTGGGTGTTGGGCACAGCCAATGTTGTTAGCACTCTTGTTTTCATGTGCGACGAAACGCTCTAGACAAGAAGGAAAAGAGAGAAGGAATGAATAATAAAAGTGAATTAAACTCTGACAGGTGAATGAATGAGTGTGGAGTGGAAGATAGGTGAAATGGATTGGTTATATCATTAAAGGGAAGAGTTCTTTAAAAAAAAAAGGAAGCAACCGAACTTATATATAGTCTTCATACTTTTCATATCACTCGTATATCTTCAGGTTATTGCTCGTATGTTTATCTAAACAAGTCCTACAAACATGAGAAGTGCAATCCAATATTTCCCCCCATCACTTGAGATATGTTTATCTGTTTCTAGTGATAAATAAATAGCATCCAGGACACAAAGTGTAATTTCATTTATATTGTAATTCTTATCCAACAATGTCTATATTTGGTTGCCATAGCAAATATGTTATGTTTATGTTGCAACAATGCCAACAGCTGTGATTAGCACAAAAAATTGCATATTTCACGTCTGTTAAAACTTATTAATCCACGTACTTCAGACAACAATATCAACTAGTTACCATAGTAACCATTATAATTTCGCAATGCGTATATTGTTATTAACTTGCTGTTTTATTGGATCGTCTGCACTCTCACACGAATAATACATACACATTATGACAAAATAGCGTGCACTGGACATTTCCTTCACACCCATTGGTAATATCCTGTCTGTATATAACACTGTCTTTGCTTAATCTTTTAATCACACTGAACTGAATAACCGGATTATACCTGCGCCCAGATAACATCTGCCGGATATGTAAGGACTAAGATAGAAAGTTGTGGGACAACCTATCAACCAACGAAGCTGAAGTGGGCAATTCACTTTTACACCGCATTAATTTATCAATTTTCTACGAGGCCGAGAGATGAATAAGGTTATCTAGCGATTAGATGCGATGTGATTAAAGGCATACGCAAGTAATTATTTTGTGCTTGCTTTAGGAAATAAAACGAAAGACAATCAGAGTACCTAATAAAACTCTTAATACGTTGAGGCATTAAAGATATCCTCTAAAGACCCCCCCCCCAAGCGTGTTTTATACATGTTAAGTGACGGTCTCTTTTGATTGGATGTGTGATATTGAAGAAGCAATTCACTCGACCAAATCCCAGAACTGTCAACGGTAAATTTTGTAGAAAGGGATTGGGGATATCGAGAACTATTAATATGAAGAATTAGTTGTTTCTACTGGGATTAGAGGTGTAAATTTGGTTTAAGTTCATTAAGTCTACATGTTTAACTCTGCAAGAGTTGTATTAATTGGTTTGAGAATTCAAATCTCTTCGACTTTCTTCAAAAAAAAAAAAAATTATAAAAGGGCTTTTGTTATAATTGCATTTGATGCCTAAATTTCGTTGTTAAACATTCAGAATTCATTGTAGCTAACAGTTGACAATATGTGTTTTTCTTTAATTGTTAAAAAAAAAAAAAAAACATTATCGGAAATTTTAGGACCTAAAATCCCTGTTCTATTTTATAACATTTTCCGACAATTTACATTGCCGTGACTGATTTTAAAATTTCCACGTTTAATTTTGTAAACGTCGCCCTAACAGGATTTATATTCTGGACATTAAACTTTTATTATACTTTGCATCGGAAACTGGCATTGCACAGTGATTCCCGGATGTTATTTGACGTTTTATTCGACATTTGAAGTAGCCAAACAAGTATAAAAAAAATACGATAAGACATAAAAAAGACCTCTATATAACGAATTTAAAGGAACAAGATTTTGATTCTTTCAAATTCGTTATTTGTTCTATGGGAGTACTTTGTTTACTTTTATTGTTACACAGACATCTGCACAGTGCAGCATCTTCCATAACATACGCAATATTACCTGGTTGGAATAACCAGGGTTCAAGAGTTGAATCAAATCAGAGAGAGAGAGAGAGAGAGAGAGAGAGAGAGAGAGAGAATTTCTGGGCTTCTGTGGATTGCATAGATATCTGTTAAGTCATTTATTTCATAATTTCTTTACTGAATTTGCGTTATTGCAAAAAATGATTATCTGTATTATATTACGTTTCAGAAATTAAGGTTCTTAAAATGTAATCCCCATTAATACGGAAGGATTATGGCTCTTAGTTGTGGGTAACAGAACGTACTGAAAAATGCTTCGGGGGTACATCCACAAACTGAAATGCTATTTTTCGAATTTTTATATTTATCTTCTCCCTACTACGTATTAGGCCTACTGGCCTGTTACAGAGCTATCTTAAGCCCTTCTAAGTCGTACCCGTCCCGAGGATAAGGTGACTAGCCCTATGCCTCCCGGTATATCCTATAGCTGTATCTCGCGTGTTCACGGGGCCGGTTTGCGGGAGGAAAACCCCAAATGTTTCTGAGAAAGATCCTTAAGCTTCTCGCGTCGGCGACGAGAGTCGAACCCAGGATATGCCTTTCTCAGGAAATATGGTTGCGAAGCGCATAGCTGCTAGAACCCTTTTATATTTATTTGCTTCCCTATTGCAAAGTAATATAAGGGGCTATCAAGACTAACGTTCTAAAAGTTAACTTTCTCTCCCATCCTCATTTTTTTTTTTTTTTTTTTTTTTTTTGTGGTTCACTTTGACTTCATTAGACATTTCAAAATGTCAGAAAATTTTCTGAATTATCTCTTCGTAGAATTTTTTTTTTGCTAATATTATCATATTCATAAAATAAGTACGATTTTATTATTAACGTATCGTAATTTTAAATCTTTGATAAATTTATAATGGGTATGATGAATATAGACATCTTGGAGTGTATGGCACCAAATAACATTGTCAAACTCAAGAATCGGAGTTCATAACACTTGTTATGCAATGGATACCAAGTGTCATGATCTAAAATCCAATCCTCGAAATTATATTGCACTGAAAAATTGAATTGGCTGATACCAACACGTTGTTCATTTTATGTTTATTTCACAGTTGCTCATGTGAAAGCAAACTGAATAACAGGTTGAGGCATTCGTTTTGATGCAGTTATAAAATATTTTCATATTCGGAACCTTCCAAAATTTAGATTAGCAAGAGTTATCCATTTAATAAGGTTTACTTAAGATTCTTGCTGCTTTGCAATATCGTTTTTTAGAAGTTGATAGCGAAAATGAACGAAAGTTAGCAAATGAATATAACTGAGCAAACCGTATTTGAAAAATAGATGTTTCTTGTACTTTTTTAAGTGTGATGAGGAAGAGGTTCATTCTTGGAGTTCTGCCATATAATATTGCGTTTCCAAGATGAGTTTTATAGCGCCTTCGGTACCAACAAAACAAAAGCGAACGGTCATTAAAAAAAAAGGGCTACAAAACTGCGCTCTTTCAACAACTACAAACAGCGCTGCAACTCTAAAGAGAAAGTCTAGAATCTGCCAAATTATAAACAAAAAAACTTGTTTTTTTTTTGTGTGTGTGTGTGCACATTAAAACTGCGTTAATTTCTTGCAAAGGCAGCAGTCACGAACCTTGGATTCCCCTGTGACTTTATAAACTGCAATGTAGATCTGCAGCAACAGCCAAGTTTCAATTTGCTCAATGAGGCCTACAACTAATTCACACACACACACACACACTGGCTAAATATTAGAATGCTTTGCAATCAAATGGTTTGCTGCAACTATTTATTTTTTATTTCATTTTAGACAATACTTTACCTAAATGCCTTATGGAAGCGTCAACTTCAACTCTTAAACCGTCTGACCGATTTTAATGAAATTTGACAGCTACTATGTTTTTATTAAAAGATATTCCCCAAGACTTATTAAGTGGTTTGGTCTTCCATTTTATATATGTCTATCGTATCCACCTGTACAATGCATTTAATTCTACTGTTGTTAGGCTTTATTGTTGTGCTTGCAGTTAGTTTTACTATTGTTGGTGTTTTTTCATTATTGGATTGGAGACGGATGGATGAAAAGAATAACAGATATTGTTGCAAACTTGTTGCAGCGACTCTTCTTACAGAACAGTTACTACTACAAGTTATACTGACTTGTAATATCCAACCTCATTGTATAGTTTATTTTGTTTTTTTTAATCTTCGTAAACGTGACCAAAATTTGCATATAAGTAGAGCTTTGACATGTAAAAAAGCTACCAAAAAGAAATCGCATCACACTAAACGCCTTCTAATAAATATGTTTATTAGAAGGCTTTTAGTATTGTAAAATATATAAAAAGCATTTGCAGTACTTAATGATAACATTTATTTTGTGTTTAATATGAAATAAATCAATGTTACATAAAAGATGGATAAAGAAGCCAAAGAAATGAAATAAAAAAAAATCTGTTCACAATTTTTATTCCGTAACCAAATGGACTTTGGTCACTATTGATTTAAGGGGGGGGGGGAAATACCGTCACAAGGAATCAAATCAAGCGAACAAGGCGAGTGTGCGGAACCAATTCAATCGTACATGGATGACTGCCACTGTTTCAACAACTGACATGTGGGCTGAGGCATTACCTTCATGAAAGGTAACTTTTATTTTATTTTTTCTTTGATTTTCGCCTTTCAAGGGTGCTGAATAACAAAGTCATTATTATTATTATTTATAAATACATTAAAATTATAATTTCTTTAATGTATCAAAATATGAAGATGCATTAATGGAATAATCGAACCTGGTTCAACTCCAGTCAATTTTTCGTTCTAAAAATAGCACTTAAAAAAAAATAGCATTAGAGAATATTCTTGACTTTCGCTTAAAATGCAATACATTCTGTTAACGTATTAGAAATTCCACCTTTCAGGAGCAACAACATTATCCCTAAAAACATAAACATTCATTGATGTTTGATGTGCATTATCAACAATGTCTTTCGTTGGCATCTATCTATTGCTTCAGGAGCAGTAACGGAACCATGACATAATATTAAATGAAGGATTGCTACCTTTGGAGAAATTTCAGTATCATTTAGTTAAATGTTGATCGCATTTACATTTCCAGTAATGTACGACAGGCATTATTTATTTTCGAAAGATCTTTACTGCACCCCCCCCACGCTATTTTATTCATATCCTACTTGAGTACCACCTTCTAGTTGGTGTACGTTACGTGATATTTGTTTTCCTTTGCCACCGTTAAAGTATCTCTTCGATGTTTTCTGTATTATAATAGCTATACGTCATCAATCAGATGTTCAACCTATTGTGAAAGTAAGTAAGACAGATAAAAGATGCGTGGTCATGTACGAAGCGTATGAAACAATAGAATGGAAAACGGAGTTATAAATCTAAAAGGATAAAGTAAGATTTACAGTGATGGAGAGTGAATGACGTACGATGCTTTGCAGAGAAACAGAAATGAAGTTGAAAAACAAGAAGAAACGATTAGAATGGCAGGCAGCCCATCCAATAGTCTTTTATTTATTTATTTTATTTTTTTCCCCCAACGAGGACTGGTGTTTGTCAGACTGGTACAACTCTCACACTGTAAGCTATTCAATTCTGTGTTAAGTCCGGCACGATTGTAAATAACGCATTGAAAATAGGTCCGACGTTCTTTTAGGAGTAGCTTCAGTTGATAAGCAAAAGTACTGCTCATCACAAGATCCTGCAATGGCAATAAACTATTATCATCTGTTTATGCATTTTTGTTATGCAGTAAAATCCACATTCATTTATCGCTAGGAATTTTATGACATTGGCCCGAGTTAGACTAACTTTTCCAAGTTAACTTTGTTTTTCATTTTATTTGAGCCACTATTAGTTTGTTAGCGGGGTAGATATCGACACCTTTCGACTAAGGTCGAAACTAGTCTGGGTAGTGGCCCTCCTCTTAATGCATAACGGGAGATACTGAGCTAGGAGTGATGTTATCTTGCTCCACCTTTGCAACGAGTTGACCTGGTGTTGTACCACCTTACCCCAGTCCTGAAGATACTTTCAGGCGCAAACTTTGTTTGCTCACACTTGGATAAAGGATTAAACTAAATTTATTATAACTTACCTTTATTGAAAGAAAATCTTATAAAGGTACTTTACCTCTCAGACCGGATCCGAATTCAAGTTTCCCAACTAAAGGACATCGCCGATGATCTACGCAGGGCCTTTTTTTAACAGTTAGGAATAATAATAAAATATAACTAAATCAGGTGTTTGAATTCTGGAGTTGTTATTAGTGCAGCAAACAAACCTCACATAGTCGTCATTGTCAAGCTAATAAGCGATCTCAGATTTGATTGGTCAGCTGTTTAGATTACGCTAAAGTGACTAAAGTTATGAAGCGAGTTTCTTTAGTATCATTGATACTAATATTACTGATATTGATGATTCAGTGATATACAACATTGGAATAAGGATGTATGTGACTTAATATGTAAAAGATGTTGAAATATGTCAAAGTACATTTCAAGTAACTAGAAAGAAAATTTGTAAATCATCCCATACATACATCAACAGCATAGCTTTTTCACGGCGTATAAATAATGATATGATCCTAGTAGCAATCGTTCTCCGTCTTGGTGCAAATAAAACATTGCTTGCATTGTATTTGTTTAATGAATTTTGATTGGGTCTGGTTTTTCTTCCATAAATATGTCATAAACCAGGATTGCTTTGAGATCTTTAGTACAAAATTCCATTGTAAACCTCATCAGCTGAACACCTATAAAACCTGGCTAACGATATTAAATCTGGGGAGTGGAAAATCTGAAATATATTATTTAAAAAAGAGTGGCATTTTAGCCTCCGTAGCTCAGTCAAATATAGACGAAGCCCTTTGGTCGGAAAGACCTGGGTTCGATTCTCGTCAGATACGTGAGGAACCTTTATCTGATCTCATTCGACTAAAGGTGAGTTAACCGGTCTCATACGGAGGTGAGCAAACCGGTCCCAAGAACACACGGATGTACAGTCATAGATATGTATGGCAAGGAAGGCAATGAGAGACCACCTTGCTCGTAATCATTTCCCTAGTATGGTGGCATATAGCTACCCCCACCAGCCGTATGGCTAAGGGAATAAGAATAGTGGCATTTTGTGGTCCTTAATTATCTAAGGATGTTTATTAAGGATGTGGTCCATAGAGGGACTATCACCTGATTCGATTATCTCCACTTCAAAGCATTTTCTTCTGCCACAAGAGCACAAATTTCGATTGATTTTGTAACAATACCCTCTCCCCACACTCTTTATATCTCAGTCTGTATGGATGATGCCTTGGTTGTAAAGATCTCAGTTGGAGATCCGTCTAGGACACAAACAACCTTTATCAGGTGCCGGTAACACCCTAAATGGCGAGTTACCGGCCTCGTACGGAGTTGAAAGAGTTTTTCGTCCCACGAAATAAGCAAATCGCCCAAAAGACTTGCAATTTACAGACATAAATACACTACTGATTTCATAGTCTTACTTGCCTCGATAATAAAAAAAAATAAAAATAAAAAAACTCCCTTCTCTCAAACCTCGGTAGCTCAATCAGGTTATTTAAAGCCTTAAGGGTAACATAAAACTATCCACCAGGCTCCTGTTTTGCAGAGATTACTTACGAAATATTTTAATTTAAAAAAGGCTTTTTTTCCTGGTTAGGTAAGTGTATTTATATTATTTTCATTTCGTTTCCGACGTTAGCTAGTGTCATCCCAAGGTGGCAGAGTTGTTTTCCTCCTCAGAACGTGGGTTATTTCTTCTCAAAGCACTCAAATCGACTGGAAGAACTCCCACTCTCAACAGGCATTCACTTGACTCATAGCCTTAGTTGGTTCCACCCTAAGTCTAATTATGGGTGAACAAACTGTGTTGACGAAATGAAAAGAAATTACAAACTTCCGCATATTCAATGATTAGATATCGAAATTGTTTTAGCTAAAACATTGTTAATGTTTCAAAATAACCGTCAGAATTAAAATCCCTTGTAATTGGGAGGACCGAAGGAAAGCCGTGTTTTAAAATCATCCTCCGAGTTCCTCTATATTGCAACGAGGTCAGCTTTGAGAAAAAACATATTTGACTAAACAATGTAACTGCAGTTGATGTGAATAACTCGGAGATTATTTCATAATTTGAGTGAACTGCATACAAAAACCCAATGCTATTGTTATGATTTTCTTCCCACTGTTTGTCATCAGTTTTGGTTGTCACATAACTGCAGGTAGTCATCACCAATTGAATTCACAACTATTGGATAGAATGGGTTAGAATGTTACCCCCTCTCTCTCTCCCACCCACGGGAAACAATAACCAAATACGTCTAGCAATCTGAAGTACTTCCGGCAGTTGAGAGAGGAATCTTATTGTCTGAGATTCTCTTACGTCATTGAATCTTCCATTAACGTCTCAAAGACCTAACTAAGATTGTCCGAATCAACTCATTTTTAGCAATTATCTTGTCTTTTCTATCACACTGTTGCATGCATAGCACTTAAAATACTGCTGCTGTCCCCCACCCCTCTCTCTACCCTTAATTGCTGATCGCTCGTGAGGTTCTTCCAGGTATATTGCAGTCGTCCGTACATCATCACTAATCTGTGATTTTTCCTTTATAAGCAACACCGTTATTATTTAAATAAGGAGGTGTCTGCTAATTCGGGATCGTTCATCTAAGTAATTACACGTGTACAGACCAGCCGTCACTCTTTCAATTACGAGTCAGGTCATCATCAGATGAACTTTTGGCATGTTATTGAAAGTTGAAGCACGTGCGCGCGCGCACACACACACACACACGTCACACTACTATGTTATTATACGCTTTGTTATACGGCCGATTTTTTTTATTATTTTATTTTTTAGAAATATATTCGAAGTGAAGGAAACAAATTCTTTCGAATTTATGGGTGTGTGTGTGGGGGGGGAGAAAGAAAATGTCACGTGACAAGCTATAAGTTACTAACATTAAAAATTAATCTTCCAATAAAAATTGGTCCTTTTTTTGTTAGGTGGAGTTTTTTTTTTTTCATTAATGTTCGCTCTATCAACAATCAACAGCCGTTAGTCGCCGGTGTTTTGATTACCATCTTTCTTGAGTGATTAAAAATTATAATCAGCGCTGGTCTTTCCTGGGAATTTGTCAAACACAAATTGCGGATTTTATTATTATTAAATGCATGCAATGGTTCAAATGTGTTCCAACTTCTCATGTTGATAAAATGCAGATATGTGATTATAAAAAAAATTCTTTGTTATCTGTCATTTATTATTATTATTGTGAGTGTTCGATCAGGAGATATTAGCTCATCTGTTTGGTGTAATGGTTAGCGTATTCACTCTCCAACCAGTAGAACGCGAGTTCGAATCCCGTTGTAGTCCTGGACGGCTGTGATTGTCTTTAGGTAGAAGATGAATTTCATCGTCCAGTGTGAGACCCCCCCCGCTTAATGGAGGCCTGAAGTGGCTTGAAAAAGTTCCATGTTTGATCTTTAGAGCAGGGTTTCTGGACAAGGTAAAAATGAATAAAAATATTAATTAAAATACATACTATAGATTTACAATTTTTCGTGAGTAGGTAGGAGTTATAAACTACGAACAATTGATTGGTTTTAGCTATCCCTTACGAATAGGTAGTTGTGAAAAATGATTACAAGTTTTGTCTACATTCTGGGAATAATTATCGTATAGCATTCCTAAGGGAAAATGTCACAATCTTAAAAGTGACCATGCTCAACACTGTTCACAAGTACACTTTTTTTTTCCCTCTAAAAATTATAGTATAAATGACGGATCCCCCTTCCCTCTACACTTTTCAAGCGAGATGGCGAATGCGATAGCCCTCAATTCTGTTTATTGAACTAAATTGTTTTCCTATATTGCATTAGCCCCATTCAAGTGCAGTCATTGAATTTCCTCTGTCGGGAAGCGACCTACATTATTGGGATTTCGTTGGTCAGTGGAACATCAGATTACAGATTTAATCTATGGTAGTTTTTCCGAAGTATTTAGAAAACAAATGTTCTAAACTAAAGGTTTACAATTCATTTTTGTTTGCTTTATTCCGTTTTTTTAAAATGAAAAAGGGGTATAAATATTTCATCGCTGAATTTTTTATGCTACGATTCCAAAGACTGATTTTTCTAATTTCTTCACAAACGTTTATAATTATTTTATTTATCAAGAGAAAGCGATTTTCGAACAACGCTAGTTTTTATCCTTTTGTACTAGTTGGCAGAATGTAATCATCCGTCAGTACCTATTTTGGTGACTGCGCGTGCAACATATTCAGGAGAACGATTGATACGTTGCTCATCAGTGTGTGTGTGTGTGTGTGTATATATATATATATATATATATATATATATATATATATATATTCGTATGGAGTTTCCTCCCTTTTTTTCTCCCCGTCCCTATTGGGACGAGTTGAGCCCCCCTCATGGAGGGTTAAGTATTTTATGGCTGTAGATCCGTGTGTGTTCATGGGGCCGGTTTGCCTGCTTGCAGGATGAAAAACGCCAGATAAACTGGCGGAAAAAACCCTACTGCCCGCGCCCAAGACCGGCTAACTTGGCTATGCCTGAGGAAGATCCTCAAATTCCTCATGTCTTCGACGGGAATCGAACCTAGGACACTCCTTCCCCAGGCATATGGTTGAGAAGCGCACAGCCACCAGGCTAACCGCGCGGACTGCTCATCAGTAGAAGTGTTGCGTGCAAGAGAAACGTGTAGGAATTTTAATTAAGGATCTAGTATTATTTTTACATGAATATTATTTTTCTATTTTAGCTGCTTCATTTTATATGATAAACTTTCGTTTCATCCAGTTTCCCCCTCTCTCTCTCTCTCTCTCTATCTAAATGCATATTCATATTGATGAGCAGGACACACCGGTTTCAACTACATATTCCCAAGATAAAAGATAATTTACATTGAAAATGCAAGATAATATTGCATATGATAATTGCTGGTTTGTAATGAGAATTCTTCCACAGATCAAATAAGTCTCAAATCTTATCTGAGAATTATTTGATCTTTCAGATATTTGACTGTAAGAAATTGATTTGGCTTGATGACTCTCAGATATTATCTGAATATTCTTATGAGCGGCTCCTTTTCTATTTACCTGTTTTTGTTCGTAACATTGATTAAGAATAAATTAAACAAATAGAGGATTTATCTCTTTTAGGCTTAAGTTTTATGTAAATCGGTAGGCAACCGGTCTCCACTCTCAGCATTATCATCGATAGCATTCACTTCTCCTGCGATTTATAGACCTACGGGTGATAGGATGGCAGACAATTGCCACCATCTCGTTTTCCTAACTCTAACTGGCATTAATGTCTGAAGTTGTGTCATTTTTACGATCGATTTTATCTCTGTTTCAGGATGGGAGAAAATAATTATTTGTTAAAGATCGATGAACTCAAGAAATGGCTAAAAAAAAGTCTTAAAAAGTTCCTCTAGTTGGTGACTAGATTCGAACCTACAACGGTCTTTGTAAGCCAACATTGTAGAAGTTGCTACACAACTACACAACACACAAAATTATAAAACGATAATTTAAATATACTTTTACGTTCCCTGAATTGATAATTTCAGAAAAAAAAATATCATATGCAATATCACCACTATTTGCATGTGAGATGCATGCACATACACATCAATGCTGAGCTATTTTTATTTTTTATTTTTAAGATTTTAATATTATATATCTTCAGCAATGCCTTAATTTCATATTTACAATTTTGTTTTCTTCAACAACAAATGTACACCTTGACAGCGTAAGGAAACGACTACCGAGTAACTCAAAGATCATTCATTGTTTTAATAAATTTAAGTGCAAAGTTATAACTTCCTCTTATCTGCGAAATAAAAAAAATATTCTTCTTATGAATAAAGTTTCAAGTGTGAGGAGTTAGAATTATTTTTCTTGTTTATCAATTCTATTTACTTGGGTTGATTTTCAGAGCAACATAATAATAGAAATAGCGTAGTTCTCAGAACATTCTTTCCATTTTTTTTTTAAAATCTAGGCAGAGATTAATAAGGAATCGTATTCTCTTGATGTTTATGTAACTGAATAAACAAATCTCCTTTTTTTCATGGAACAGATGGTTATTAGCCTATAAGATTACTGAATTTTTTTCTTATAATTCTGTATAGATATTTTAATTTAATAATAATTTTTATCAATAAATATATTATATTGAATGAAAAATTTAAGATTATTATTATTATTATTATAAACCATTCAAAATTTAACTTAAATCCGACATTCTCAGTACCAGACTATAAAATGGTACTCAGATTTGGTCCTGGTGCGCCAGACCAAATTCAGAAACTTTTAACGTGTAATCTGTGATAACAAATGCTTTCTCTCTATTGCAATGTTGTCCATTAACTAACGACCGATTCCTCCACCCACTTTCGCAACAGTATAAGCTGACAAATCTCTCCCATTATAAGATATTGTCGACCATCTTATCCATGACCAAAATTACGTTTATAAGTCAAAGTTACTTCGCCATAATGACTATTGGCTGCAGTACTTAAAGCAAAAAAAAAGGATTTAATATAATAATTACTAAGAGCATAACTTGTCTGAGATATTATGTCTAAATAACGTACAATTTTTAAGAGCCACAGTGGCAAAAACTAAAATCCATCGTTATTAGTTCATACTGCACATTTACTCCTCCTCTAACAGTGGAGTATGATAATTAAAATATAAATCCGATTGAGTAGCCTTTGAATAGGACAGCAAGTTTATTTTTTAACCCAGCTATGCAAAGTTGCAAACCTGTAATGCATTACTAACGTGAATAGGCTGAACAGTAAGACTTAATGAATATATAAGGTTTGCAACCGGCTTGCCTCATGATTTTATTCAAGTTAATGAATAGTTTTTTTAGGACAAAAAGAATCAAAATTAATTCTTCTATACGAACTTCAGAGTCTCCATAGTTCAGTTGGTATAGACGAGCCCCTTTGGTCGGAAACACCTGGGTTCGAATCCCGTCTGATATGAGGAACCTTTATTAGGTCTTTTCAAATAGTGAGTTAGAGGTAGAAGGTTTTTCGACCCGCGAAACAGGCAAACTGCCCCTATGAACACACAGAGGCGGTATGAGGGACAGTTCCTACTTTTCCTTAGGGATGTAGCAGAGGAGTGGCGTGCGGTTAATTCGCTGTGAGCCCCTCTAAACAGGAGACTCTACCGGTCCTAATGGTGGATAGAGGGTTGAAGAATAATAAGATACGAATTTCAAGAAATGCCTTTTTTCTTTTTTTTTTTTTCTAAAATTCATTCAATATAATTGTTTTATCTGTTTGTTTATATATATATATATATATATATATATATATATATATTTTATCACCAACCATAGTTAATAATCGGCCGGCAAAGTAACCAAACCCTACACATAATACTATACAATGTATACATACTGTATATTAACATCGTCTTTTGCCTGCATTTTTTCCCCCTAGTTTGCATTATCCATTGTTAACGATTTATACCAAGTCCATGAAACGCAATGACTTGTGGTTGGTTGTCAAGGCTTGTTTACACACACATATAGATATAAACGGAAAATTAATTTTGTACTAGGAACCCTTCTACATCAATATGATTAAAGGTATACGTTCCATCTAAAAGGTAAACTTTTCTGCAAGATAAACATTTAAACACAAATACAATATTGAACGTATTCTAAGGATTGCTAACGCCCTCTATAACTACAAACAAAGAAACAAAAAAAAAAAAAAAGAAAGTAATAAAATATTCTCTTTACTCGTTGACTATTTTTCAGAGTCGGTAGAATATTGATAAAACTGTTGTTTATCAATGCCCGTGTCTTGTATTTATAATATATTCCATTTTTATCGAATATTTGCATTTTTATTAGTTGGTTTGTTCTCCCGTGTTTTGATAGCTTCTGCTAATAGCACCCGTTCTCTTTTGTGAAGCAGGATTCGATTTATTTTTTTTTTTACTTTTTTAGTAAACGACACACGTACACAATTTGAAATCGGAGTTACTGTATTGTTGTCGGCGTGTGTGTTTACATTGTTCGCTAGTAGACATTCACAAGCGTGGAAAAAAAAGGAATATATGTATTATTACGTTGTCGGGGTCGAAGAAGTATAATACTGAATCTTTTCCCTCCCCATAATAATTCTGAAGAACGGACTTAGGTGATATTAGATTGACTGTGTATGTGTGTGTGTTGAGGTTTTTCTCTTTTGCAATCCAACGTACGTTTCTTTGGCTTTTCATACGAGAATAAACCAAACTATTTTACACCCAACCATAATTGCATCTCGGATTCAATACTATAAACCTTTCCAGTTTCGATCTCAGTTATTTATTCTCATTTACATGTAAATGATACATAAGTTTAATAATAATCGAATTACATAATACATAAGCATTTTCATAATACAAAATTTTCATTTACTCTAAGTTCAGACCGGACGAATTTTGATGAAATTTAGCAACTTAGATTTTTTTTTGTTGATCTTTATGGAGCCATTTCAGTTTTAACTTAAATTGGATTTATTTATTTATACCGCAAACAAAGATAAAGTGCTTAATGATTTGTGACAAATCTTAATGATTTGTCACCAATCATTGTGTCATCACTCTGCAAGAATGCTATTACAAAATGCCTATTTTAAAAGATTGTTTCCAATCATTTTCATACTTGTTGATATATAGTCTATCGTAAAGTTTCAGCCTACTTCTGAAAAATTCACCAGAAATCAGATCTTTTCTTCACATACGACTGTCTTGATAGATGCCGATGAATGTTGGCCTCCAGATACGATTCATTGCACCCCATTCGACTTTATCCTACAATCGCGTTTACATCATGGAACCGAGCTGGCCACTCCATTAAACACCCCTTGCTATCGTCAGGTCATATTAGATATCGCTGTGTGATAAGTGGCATTGACTATTGGAACAGGTCTTATGGCTTGCACAGAATGTCATACGAATTCCAATGCCATGGGTACAATAATGGTCAGATAATGTGGAAATCTTGCTCTAGAGACCAAACATAGAATTTTTCCAAGCCACTTCAGGCCTCCAATAAACAGAATGGTGGTTTAAAATTGAGAGAGAAAATCATCTAACTTTAAAATGTCCGCTCTGTTAGCCGAGTAGCTATGCGCTTAGCAAACATATGCCTGGGAATGAAGTGTCCTGGGTTCGATTCCCGTCGTAGACGTGAGGAGCTTAAGGATCTTTCTCAGACATAGCTAAGTTAGCCAATCTTGGGCATGGACAGCAGAGTTTTTCTCACCCTGCTGTCCTTGGGCATGGACAGCAGGGTGAGACAGAATATCTTGGGTTTTCCTCCCGCAAACAGGCAAACCGGCCTAGCTACAGCCATTGAATAATATATCGGGAGGCATAGGTATACTTATAAAGCCCGAGGATAAGGGTTAGTCACTTTATTCCTCGGGATGAGTACGACTTAGAAGGGCTTAAGATAGCTCTGTAACAGGCCAATAGACCTAATAGGTAGTTGGGAGAAGAAGAAGAGAAATTTTAAAATGAAAAGTATATTTTCATTCGCTTCCATATTAAACTTTTTAGGGGAGTACACGTTAAATATACAGTGTATATATATATATATATATATAATTTCCTCTTGCCGAGTATGTATGTATTGTATGTACTTGTGTGTGTGTGTGTGTGTGTGTGTGTGTATGTATGTATATATATATATATATATATATATATATATATATATATATACACAAATACATACATACTCGGCAAGAGGATATTCTGTGTTCCATTTATATATATAAATCGAACACAGAATTTCTTCTTGCCGAGTTTTATTTATTAATTTATTTCAAATTTTAATTCTTTTCTATGTCTGTGTTTGTGTAATAGAATTTCCATATTTTCGTGGATACTAAAGTGTCTCCTTGTATAAAATTCAGGGATGAAAAAATCGGCTAGGGGTGAAGCGCTGTTGTCCAGTATTATGTAGAAAAATGAAATAAATTATTTATCAAGATAGGGTGAAATATGCATTCAAATTATTAATAATAACAGAACAGGGAAGTTTTTAAATAAATTCAACTAAGAAAAAGAACCAACACTTGTCCCGTAAATGATTATAAAATCTCATTTTTCGGGAAAAGGGTTGTATTTATAATTCGATATGTATAATATATGTAATTTTAAATGATTTCATATCTTATTTGTGGGAGCCATTGTAAATTTAAGAGTATTCTACTTCATTTATGATTCTCTTCGAGTACTTATCACCATATTAATAAAAGAATAATTCATTTAAGTGATAAGTAAAGCGCAACTTAGAAAGTAGATAGTGTGAATGACAAATGGTCTATATTTAAAAGACAGAATGGCAGCGTAGAGATTGCAACTGATCAGTGTTTATCCCCCTAGTGCTGTGCTGCCATTTCTTATTCCCGTAAAGTCTTTTCACTTTTGGTTCGTCCGATACGATTGTTTCAACCAGTAACGATGCGAAATAGAAACCTTTTCGATAGCTACTGACAACCACGTTTACTAAATCGTAGAGCATCAGTGCGAGTCCCATTTCGGTGCCATCTTATTCATGAGCAATTCCGTCAAAATCCGCCAAACAGATGTGGAAGAGACTGCTTTAACCTTTTGAGTGAGTTTGTCGTGTGCTGTCTTGGATCGTGTGCAAGGTGTTACCTCAATAATGAGATTCTCAACAGCCTGTCGACCTACTCAAACCGTAGCTATCTTAGCAAGCGTCTCAGACTATCTAAAAAAAAAAATGTTATAAACTAGCCGGAGATAGGACAGATCTTGACTTTTTTTTTTTTTCGTACTTCTATTTACGATACATCAAAAGAATCTAAACCCAAGTGTTATAACAGAAAAACATCAACAACAACAACAAAAAATATCAATTTAAATTCAATAACTTTCTTGCAAATCACAGTAATGGGAGTTTCTTTAGCAGACTTACTTTTTGCCGTCGCATTTTTAAACATAAAGAAAACCCCTTTGTAAATAACTACACAAACCAGAGCAAGTATATCGTAGCCCCTCTTTGCTAACGTAAGAGACGAACAAACCAACCATTGTTCATTAAATATTACTGTTGGTAGTAATGGCAAAGTAAAATTGCATTAATAATTTATTCAAAGTTTAATTACCGACAGATGTTTATCGTATAAAAGCTGTGAAGAGTTGATCTTAGGGAAAAAAAAAAAAAAAACGAAGAAAAGAGAGAAAGAATATTGCAATCCTTTTAAGCAACATTTCGGAAATGCACTTATTGTATACAACGTACTTGGTCTGAAGGGAAAAAGTATTCATTTTTGTACTAATTAAGAAAAACGGAATTATCGTACACTCTAACTGGAAGAGGATGGTTTGCTCTTCTACTTTAATGGTATAAAACCCCCCAGAAAATAATCTTATTCTAGGGTATAGAAAAATATAAATGCATGGCGGCATTTGGAAGGAAAATTTAAGAACTGAAATAATGAAAAAAAAAAAAAAAAAAAAGACTTCCCTGTTTCTTCATTCTCAGTGAATTAATCCACACTGGCAGTTATTATTCTTCGTGGAAAACTCCTGAACAGAGAGTGTTATACGAGAGGGATAAATTGCAAAATCATGACTTCTAAATGTAAAGTCATTTATTGTATGCATCTCGCTTCCTGTCTTTTGTTGCCTCGAAGGCCCTCTCTTTGTTATAACCGTGCGTGTAAATAGTCCAGGACAGCTGGGTAAATCAACTTTTATGGTGTAGCTGATCGCACCTCACCCACCTCTGTCTTTAGTAAGTTACCCATAAATTTGTAAGAATAGCAGATGAAAGGGAGATAAACAAATGCAGTGTCGAAGTGGTCGTTTTCATAATGGCAACTATTTGTCTAAAAATACCCATTATGCTAAAATTTAAAACAGCATAAATACATCTGATATACAATGTAGGATCTGCAAATGCATTTCACTAATCTGCATCCTTCACGAAACTTTTCACATAAGATTGTATTTCTTTCTTTATTTTTTTTTCTCTTCTTTTTTCGTTATGTTTTATAAACAATGTATTACAATTGGAAATTTTGCGCAGAACTGCAAACCTTTTAGATAGGAAAGGTTGCAACCTTTTTTTTTCATTTTGTAATGTAGAGAATAATGGGTACCTGTTGTTTATGTTTAATTTAAGACTAATGTCTACAGACTCAGAAAACACTAGGCAAAAGATCAAATCAGTAAAATAGGTAACTGGGAGCGCCATCTGGATTTGTTAAGTACACATGACACACTTTGATATTGTTATAATGCAATACTGACAGTTAGCTAGTATCTGTAGATGACGACTGCTACTTTACTCAAGAGCAGTAATTTTCGAAAACTAATATCGCAAAATTATTAGACATTTGTGCACTACCAACATGACAAGGAAATGTCCCTTACATCAGAAACCAAATGGTGTTTTAAAATTATCTGTAGTAAATGCTGAACATAAATAATTTATAAGTGTAGTGTAATTAAATCATGTTTTGCGAATATTTTTATAAAATTTTAGATTCGTGATTTTTCACACCAGCTGGACAAAACAACTCCTTGTAACTTTTACAATTACTTGTTTTAGGTCTTGCAGATTCGATCATCTTTGGAGTTCTTTACTTCATTTGTCCCGAAATATAATACATGTATTTGAATTTTTGAAATTTTTTGTCCATTTTAGTCTCTTGTCTATTTCAGTAAATCTTGACTCGTGTCCATTTCAGTGAATCAGTTTATTCTGTCCATTTCACTAAATTTTGATTCTAGTCTATTTCAATAGTAAACCGGTTTATTCTATTTAGTTTTTTTGCTTATTTCATTTATCACTACTTTTTCTTATTAAGAAAGTACTTGTTATGATAAGTTCAGTTTCGTGTTGATTATCTACTATCAAACATCATACATAAGTAGTATAAATTATAAATGTGACTTTTGAGTAAACTAGCAATCCATCCAGATGTGAAAGTCCAGAGGTATCTGAACGAGTTATGGGGAACATATGTTTAGACTTTTGAACAGAATTATCTATTATATATCTATTTTTTTTTTTCTTTGCGATTTTCTCAATTTCTATGACCTTTTATCTTTCTTTCCCAATGTGAACGACAGAAGAAAGTCACAGTGACGAAACAGGTTGATTCTGAAAACACTTCAGTTCTATTCAACTGGGTGAATGACCTTTCTCTACCCATGATGCTCTTGGAATGCTTGCATATTTCTATGATGTGTTTATGGTTTTTTTTTTTCTTCTTTTTTTTTTTTCTTCTGTTTTCTTTCAGTTGCGAACGCAGCTGTTTCCGGATATTTTGACTAAGAGCAATATGAACTAGGAGTGGCGGTGAATTTTGATTGCCACATTGCGTTCTTTATGATCGTATATATATCCGTGAAATGTGGATCGACCGGTTCTTACTTGAAATGAACACTCATTTGCTTTCATTAAATTTCTTATCTGCACAAATGAATGCAGAGTGTTTATTTGCCACTGAAATGGCAACGTAAATGAGAAATTTATTCCATATAGGAAGAAAGAAATACG
Source organism: Typopeltis vanoorti (assembly GCF_054136105.1). Lineage (NCBI taxonomy): Eukaryota > Metazoa > Arthropoda > Arachnida > Uropygi > Thelyphonidae > Typopeltis > Typopeltis vanoorti. Next base: position 102,314,111 of record NC_143549.1, on the reverse strand, counting down.
AAAAAAAATTCCTACAAATGTAGTTTCCTTTTTTTTTCTTTAGCACAACAAAATCGGATATATCGAAACATATATTCCTCTTTAAAAACATGTTTCCTTATAAATAACGTGTGATGCTATTTTCTACAAATTACAATGAACTACAATGTATGTGCATGGTGAAGCTCTAAGGAACAGCTCAACATGTATAGATATACTCAGTGGCGGCTTGTGGCTTGAAATCGTGAGGTGAGCTGCAACTTTCGAAATATACATACACATTGTAAGTACAGTGTATACGTGTTTGGATAAAATATCAAAATTATGGTAAAAATTTTAAAAAAAAGTTAAACATGAAAAAATATTGTTTATTATCGATAAAATTATACAGTACAATTAAATCTTTTAATTGTACTGTATAACATATATGTAATGTCCAAATATTTAAAGAGACGGAGTAAACATGATAAGCACTACTAACACTCTGCTACTGGCGCAAACTGCATATAAACCACAGTGGAACTGTGCGACGGACAGTGCCGCATTACGTTAATAGCTCGCATCTCACTATGACGTGCATATGCTTGCGCGCGTAGCAATATGGCACTGTGATAAACACAGTGCTGCTAGCGTCCTTCGCTCTCCTAAGTGCTACAAGATGGATTTCTATTATTTTTTTATACAATATAAGAGAATTGTATAGTATCGTTGATGATAAAATTAAATATTACAAGCAGATATTAATAAATAGATTTATATATCGAGAAAAATTGGGGGTGCTGCAGTTCCATTAGTGCCTATGCACGAGCCTCCCCTCGATATACGGATTAGTATTACTATTATTATTATCATTGTTGATGTGTCTACTACTACTAGTAGTAATAATAATTATTATTTTATTTATTTATTTATTATTTTTTTTTTAGCAGTGAGATACAGATTTTTGTATGAGTGTTTTCATCTTCACGGTCTTTATAATTCAATCATAGCGTCTCGAAGATGAATTAGATTGAATTAAGAAAAGAGTTAAGACTTAATTAGATGGATATTTCAATAATATTTACGACTCATACATTTTTGAGAATCACTGTAAGAATTCATTTTGATCTTATGATGAATGGTACTATGATGAAACAAGTTCGAGGCTGAGCAAGAACCAAAATAAACAAAAATGCTGTTGTAAGATTGAGAAAGCCAAATAAGTAAGTTCAGTTCCAAGACTTAGAAAGAAGCCAAATAAAAATGAATCATTTTAGTTCTGAGGATGAGCAACAACCAAATAAGCTCAGTTCTAAGACTGAGCAAGAACGGAATTTGCAAGTTCAGTTATAAGACTGAGTTTTTGCTCATCTAAATTGAATGTATAAAAATCACTTGCAGTGCTTGGAATTTTTCGTTTTCAAACTTCTGAATAGGACCAGTGCTAACTTCCGGTATGTAGCATCCACTGGCTAAAAGGGCTTGCCCACACGTTTGACCTGATTTATATCAACTTTACATAATAGTCGGAGATGGCTATTGGTATGGCCCTTGTAAGAGGACGCTACCGAGCGAAGTGAGGAAGAGTCCCCGTGGCTGTGTGTCACATAAACGGATCAACACAAATGCGGAAATGTATTTTTCCTCTTCCTTTTTAATTTGCTTTACCGCGTTTTGAATGGATGATCAGATGCGTCTGTCTGGTGACTTCGTCTTAGTTTTTTTTTTTTTTTTCTCTTTCAAAATAAGAGTGCGATGAACGGGAAAGGTGGATGAGAGAAGGAAGGAGGGGGTTTACAAACTGAATTTGTTCCGAAGAAATGTTGACACATCAGACCTGATATGTCATCTCGTGTTTAGATGTGTAGTGTTGGCAGAATTGGAGCTTTCTGTAGCAAAGTAACCATTTCCTGTCGTGTTTCTTTTTATCTAATGTAACATGTTCTTGCTTTTTACTATTTGATCTCGCAAGAGCACTTTTGCTGTCCCTGAGAGGACACTTCAGTTTTTTCCATCTTTTTTTTCTTCTTTTTTCTTCTTCAAAACCGCATTCTTGAATTGACTAACATGAGCTGTCAGATGAATATCGTAAATGGCGTTTATTAAAATCAGTCACGTGATTTTCGTGGTATTGCGATACTTAGATAAGATTAAAATATTGAAAAATAATTGAAAAAAAATTTTTTTTTTCCAATTTATCTACGATTTCTAACGATGAGGTGATCCGTATTAAAATCATTATTTCGAAAGTAAGAAAATCGAAGGAAAAAAATGCACAAAGGAATGTTTTTGATGATATTGGCATAAACTGCTAAAAAATTCCTGAAAAATTCAACCAACCGGTTTTGTTTCTGGAGAACTGTAATAATTAATTAATATTTTAAAAATATTGCATTTATATAACCAATTATTATTATTGACCCAACGCTTTATGGAGTTCATCTTCTTCTTCTTCTTAAGCTTTTGAGCACAATTAAGGTTCTTAGCTGTGGACTTCACAACCGCGATCGCCTCAAGGATAAGGTGGTTAGCCCTATACCTCCCCGGTGTGTCCTATGTCTGTAGATGCGTATGTTCACAGAACCGGTTTGCCTGTTCTGGGGGACCAAAAACCCTTTACCTTCCTATGAGACCGGCTAACTTACCTTTAGTGGAAAGATACCAGATAAAGGTTCTTCAGGCCACTGACGGGGATCGAACTCAGGTCTTTCCGACCAAAGGACTTTGTCTATACTGACTGAGCTACGGAGGCTCGGCTTTACTGGAGTTGCTGCCCTTAATTTTCTAAATCGAATGCTGCAAAAAATAAGCGTTTCTAAATATTAACCTTTTTTTTTTAAATAGCGATCATTTAAACACGTTTTTGCCACATAAATAATATTTACATATTCCTAATTCAAGGTCGACTAAATATTATTTAAACTTAATTATAATATGATTGAAATTAAACAAAAAAGTAAAAAAAAAATCCTTAACAGCTAGTGAGGAATTGACAATACTTACGGGAAACATTACTTTTAGAGATATAGTGATGAAATACTGAACAAGCATTCTACTGAAATGAAATAGAATCTTGGCACGTTTTGACAAGTGATTCTACCTCAACAGCGAACAATAACCATTTACCTAATCGCTGGATTGAAATATTGTAAATGATATCAAGTAATCACGCATTCCATCAACTTCGTTTTATCGTAAGGGTTTCTAGCTATTTCTTGACCAGCTCTTCAGAACTCGAAAAAAAAAAAAAAAAAAAAGGTAAAATTCTTCTGATATTTATCATGAACAGGTCCCTCAATCTAAAGGTAATTATTGTTATATACCGGACCTTAATCGATATTCGATATCATCCTTCTATAAGCTGGTAATACAGCGCCTACTGTGGACCAGTAGCTTGAAATATGGGAAACAAAAATCGGAATTATGCATATGGTTGTATAAAATTCGTGTTCTTGGCTTTTTTAAGGGTATCTTGAAAGCTGAGGATCCTTATGCGAAGGAGGGAAGTTGCCTCGTTCTTTCTCCACCTCTATCGGCCGTCTGTAAAAGGTAGCTACATGAAAATGATTTTAGAAATCACTTTAGGAAACCACTAATCATTTATTTTAAACAAAACAGTATACTATTGATCTTATTCTTGTGTTATGAGTCAAAGATAGAAGTCTGTATTAAGTTCTTCATCTTAACTAAGTTTATTGTGAATTCACTCTGGAACTTCCAGAATGTAGCAAGAAGACATGTTTGTTTTCTTCAAAATCTTTTTTTTTTTTTTTGTTATTAAGTCCATTCAAGGACTAAGGTATGAAATTGTGCACTGTTGTAATAAATAATAATCTAGATTGAATGTCCTTTACTATTTCACAGGCGACAAACAACGTATAGGAATACACACACAAATGTAAATCAAGGTTAAAATATAGTTCATCTCAATCTGTCCTCTTTTTCATTTGAAGCCAAACTGACCCAGCTTTTAATGATGTTTAACTGTCTGTTATTGCTACGGAGAGTAGTGCTAATCTTCGTTGGATAGAACTTTTTCTTCAAATGTGCCAAAAGTCTACAAAGTGAAGCCTTAACTAGGACAGTGGGAGTTGGCCATTGACCTAGAACCAAGAAAGAGAGAGAGAGAGAGAGAGAGAGAGAGGAATGAGGAAGCGTCCGTTTACAGGTGGATGATGCTTTCGGCTGTTGGTCTCTTGCTCTACATCAGTTACCCGAAGGCATTTGCGATGCGTTTCAGTTAAGGAATATGTATATATAGGCTATACCTATAATATTCTAGGAAGCGGAGGAAAAGGGGTTGATGTGTGACAGTTTTATCAGTAAAATATGAAAAGTGTCCACGTAATTGTAGTACTGAGGCCGTTTGGCTGGCCCCGAAAGAATTTTGCGTTCGTACGTAAGATGCCGTAATGTTCAACTACACTTCTAACACCTAAAAGAATTTATTCTGTTCGTCTTACGACTTTGGAGTAAGTTTTCTTTTTCTTTTTTTTTCCCTGCAAAAGTGCTTAGGAAGAAAAAAAGCATCCACCAACTACTACCAAATTTCTATCATTGATGACGAAAAGGTTTTCGCCTGAAATATTTAAACCCACTTGGGTCTCGTATCACACTTTCATAGCCTATCATCATCGGTGCCTTTTATTAAAGCTTTTACCGGAGTAGTTGAAATAAGATATTTTTTATAGCGGATATAGGTGGCACCACTTGTCCTGTTACAAACTGCAGACACTTACTTCGGGATACGTTATATGGAGCAAACAAACACACAAACTGGAAATACTATCAACCATAAACGATTTATGTTTAACCATTTAGGAGAAAAGAAGGTCCTGTATCAGAGCATTCCTAATATTTCAATTTATTCTTGTACATAAAGTAGTTGAAGCATGTTAAAAATACGAAATTCATAGCTTAGAACGGCGAATGACTTAACTGTTCCAGGGGTTATTTTAGAATATTATGATTTTTTTTTTTTTTGATGTGTTGATCCCTAACTTACATTGCCGAGACCATTCTACTTCAAGATAGTTGAATTTATTTTAAAGATATTGCATTTTTCAAATATCTCAAGTATCTTTGATTAATCCTTCAAGAAGCCTTGATATACAAAAACTTACGTGGTTTGATTTTTAATAATTTTAATACAATAATGGAACCACACTTGCTAAAACTATACTGTGCTTATACAGCATAATTTCTTTCCATACTGTAAGATATTTCGAAATGAATTTGAATGATTGTTGGGGGATTTATAGTCGGAGCAAGTAAAGCTATTTCTAGTCAGCTTGCCCGTTTTGTGTACTGAAAAAAAAAAAAAAAAAAAAAAAACCACCAAACATCATCATGCTTTTTAAGGATTTAGGCCTAGTGTGGACTGTTCCGGCCTTAGAAGTCATCTTTGAATCTCTTAAGAGGACGTCCTGGTTTTCTTTTTCCTAATGGCTTGTACTTTAAGGCTTGTTTTGGTAATCTTTCTGTTTTCATTCTTTGAACGTGTTCCACCCATTTATGTTTATATTTTTTAACATTTTCTGTTACTGATTCCTGGTTTAATTCTTTCATAATTTCTTCGTTTCTTTTGTGATCAAATAGAGTATACTTTGCAGTGTTGCTCATAAACTTCATTTCTGTTGTTGTTAATCTTGGTTTGTCTTTTTGTTTTATTGTCCAGAGACAAAGATTCTTTGCATCATAGACGAGATTCGAACCCGGGTCTTTTTCAAGCAAAAAGTCATCATCCTTACCGACTGAACTATGAAAAACTCTTTTGCTTCTACTGGTTTTTACCTGACATCGACCATAAAAATATTTCCCATTGACTCTTCTTCAAAGATCTCAAATGTTACTAGATAGTGGAAAAAAAAGCTAGGGGAGTAAAGTAACAGAATCGAATTGCATTTAACCACTTTACGCCCCCCCCCCGTCACAACAACGTAATGTATTCCACAGGCGATCGACCCATGGCGCGCACTTGAATGTCGTCTTGTCTCTTTAACATAACCACTGTATCAAAACAGGTGTCGTTCTTACCCCTGCGGTCATAATTCTTCACTATCTACAGTCAGGGTGATGACGGGCGAGTATTTTCAAGTATTCTCATTAGATTTTCTGTCGCCTTCCTGTTTTCCCCGAATGTCTTGGGGGGAAAGAGATGAAAGGAGGGAGGGGGTGAAAGAGTCTAGGTATCTCTTTGTTTTAATAATTATTATGGCTTTGTAAACGGTGCGTCTTTATCGTTACAACGAAGTCGTTATGGAAGTGAACCATTAATCAGTGTTCTCATTAAACTGTGATCTAATGCCGTCCGCTTGAGCTTTCGGAGAGAGAGTATTGTTTGCTTTATTGATGTCTCACGGCGCAAGCACACGTACTCCTCGAGAAAATTAATTTGATCAGGAGCTGAATGGATTGTGTTGCTGTGACGTTAAATCCCTTTTATTACTTTAGAGGGGGGAAAGATGCAGTATAATTATCAAGTAATTATGGATGGTCCTATTATATCTGAGTTTTGAATGGTGATGTTCTAGTTAATCTTTACAGAGTGCAATTACATCTCTCGCTGGTGATTTGCTTAGGACGTATCCACTACTTCATTATTCTGACTTAATTCCCGGTGCATGAAAAACGATGTGTTATGAGCGATAGGATATGTCCTCTCATTACTTACAGGGATGGTAGAGATGGAGTTCAACTTAACTCATTAACATTCAGATTAAAAAAAAAAAAGTTTGTTCAAAAAAATTGCATATCGCACTAATTCTTTTGTTTTAACATAATTTTTATCTGCGTATAAAACTTAGGAAAAGCGATTATCATTATTTTTATGTGCATTATCATTACTTCCCTGTTCATTACATTTTTTTTTTTTAAATCATTGTTACTGCACGTGAAACAAACAGAAAACTGTACAGAAGCAGAAGACTTGCGCCTGAGGTGTCTCGTGATATGACGCATTCATGCAATATTGCATTTAGTGAATTGGTACATTTCACTGCAGACGACTTTCAGTCTCGTGACATGATGCGAGTAATGTACCTATTTTGTTGTTGATGTCGTTTGCTTATAGTTTATTTCAGCAGATTAAATGCTTTCACATTGAGCTGGAAAAAATCTTTAAATACCGTAAAATTAACTGTAAATTGCATGCTTTTTTTCCCGATGTTTTTTTTTCCTGGAATGTATATATTTTCACTAGATGTAATTTCTATTACTTTTGATTTAATTCTTTAAAATAATATAATCGAATGTTAACATTAAAAAAAAAAAAGAGTCGTTTAAGTGGTAAAAGTTGTTTATTATAAAAATGTGGACAGTTTGCTAATGATAATCTTAAACTCCAAACTATTTTTGTCAGTGACATTAAGGTCAATGAAAAAAAAGAAAACGAAAAAGAAATTTTTGCACTGTCTTCAATTAATAAGAAATAGTATGGAACAAATCACATCAATAAGCACAAAAATAATGCTGAATACGTTATGTTCTTTGTTTTTGTTAAAAAAAAAAAAACGCAAAAAAATAAGATTTGTAATAATTTTATTGAAAATTAAAAAAAAAGTATTTTTATTAAAATATTTTTAAAAAATAATAAATATACCAGTGGACCATAATCTCCCAGTGAAGGCCGTTTCAGCCTAACAACTAAGTTCATGTACAAAAAAAAATCTATAATAATAATTTATTACATAATTCTAATTCTATAATTTATTTTCGAATTTATTATTATTATTATTATTATTATTCAAACAAGAACTTCCCTTAGTGAACCCATTGTTCATTGCAAAGTATAGATTATCTGTCAACCCATTTCTGTACGCGATCTCTTACCAAACCAACTTTTCAAAAATCCTCACCACCACTCCAGATATACTGATAGACAGACAGTTATACACAGCTGTCTTTGCACCACCCTTTTGCAACATATTTCTCATACATTCTTTCCACTCCTGGAATCTTTCTGATCACAGAAGACTCAAATTATACACGCAGGTCAGGCTGAGCAAGTTTAGCTTTTACCATCCATGTTGATATCCCATCAGTCTCCCTATTAATAGCCCAATCAGTTTATGCAGCTGTACTAAGTACTTTCTTATCAATCCACCCAAGGTTCTTCATTCAGTGTAGCGATGGTAACGAGTTCCATTTTGTTTATACCACGTTGATAGCTCTTAGCAAAATGGGCACTCATAAGTTGAAATCTCTACATTGTCTCCTTCATATTGTCTGCATTCAATAGTTAATCCTTCACGTTTATTCCTTCTTTTACTTGTAGTATAACGAAAAAAATTCTTTTGGGCTGTCTTTGGCTTGCAGCATCAATTTCTTTTGATATTCAAACTTAGCTTTCGGTACATTACTTTTAATTTTTCGGCCTGCCTTACAATTTTCATAAATGACATCATCCTTGTGCACACGATATTCCTTCCACATCATCTATTTTAAAAAGATTGCACATTCATTCCACTCTTACTCTGTTTATTCTTAGAATGACTAGGGACATTCCGATATTACACCATTTAAGTATTTTTAATGCTTCTCGTGCACTGCTGATATCCTTCCATTCCAATAACCGATACTTTGGGACTGAATCTAGCATGCTCCTCAGTTGGTCATAATTTCCTTATTTGTATGATCACTGTCATCAATCGGAGGCAGAACAATCGTGTTTTTAACTGAAATCCCCCACCCCCTGACTACAATCAGGTCTAACACTTTGATCTCGATGTTTCAGGAAGTTGATTCAATAAATTCGGTTTCATTCTACGCATGAGATTTCATCGATACCCAATCAATATTCGGATAATTAAAGTCACACCTCACGATGAACTATAAAAATACTTATGTACTTGAAAATGACAAATGATAGGAAATCGTGTTGTTGGAAATTAAGATAGGATAAAAGGTATTCCATATTCCTACCTTACACAATAATTTGAATAAATCCAAAATTATTCATTGCCAATATTGCCATTTCGCAGAATAGGAGTTTGAGGATAAAAATTTGGATAAAACTAAATGTTCAATCCTAAATACCATCCTAAAGAAACAGTTCACCTTTTGGGAAGGAACTGTGCATCGAAAAATAGTAAATCAGTTAAGTTCCAAATAAGTTTGGAACTTAACTGATTGTAACATACATATTTACTATGACGTCACTTTTGATTTGGTGGAACGTACACATTATCCTTAACTAGTGGGATAATCAAGACTGGTGATTGGATACTTTGCCGGTTTTTTCAATAAAAGGAAAATACTGTGGAGATCACGTGCTAAGTGAAAACTACATGACAAACATGTAACAACTGGATTTATGAAGTGGACTATCATAAATGTTTTGTCGTTTTCCAGTTACTTTTTTAACTATAAAAACGTGTGAGTTTGGCTATGAAATGATAAACGTTATAGGAATATGTTACCATACTAGGGAGATGAGATGATTATGACCAAGGTTGCCTTCCTTGCCGTAGTATATTTATGACTGTAGCCGTGTGTGTGTGTTCACGGGACCAGTTTGCCTGTTTTGAGGGATGAAAAAACCCCTCTACCTCCCGTATGAGACTGGTTAACTCATCTTTCAGGAAAGAGACCGAATAAATGTTCCTTACGTCACTGACGGGAATCGAACCTAGGAGTTTCCGACCGAAGATCTTCGTCTATACTGACTGAGCTACGGAGGCTTCATAAGAATATGTATTCTTCAGAAAATAAAAAGAAATATTTAAAAACCGACCGAGCGATGCCATTACTTAAACCAATAAAAAAAAAAAGATTGGATAGTTGGTGTTAAAATTCTATCTGCATCATTGGATGAAAGATGCCTGCAAAATATGGAAGCTCTTTTATTATCGATAAAAACTAGCAATAGTTGGGCAATTTTTTTAATCAATTAACAGAAAAAATCTTTCAAAGAAACTATAGAATAACCTTGGCCAATAAGAAATGCATGCAACCACATTTATGAGTGTAAGATAATACCGACAGATATCTCTAGCACAAAATAAAAGCAAGTGAAGTAAGATCCGCTAAAAACTTCTTATATATATATTTATGACGAAAGTTCAGAATCAATACTTATTTCCTCTTCCTCCCCTTTCCATAAACACTTGTTTTGTTAACTGTAAAGATAAGATTAAAGTCACTGAGGTAAGATTAAAATTGTTTCTTTTTTTTTTTTTTTTTGGCTAAAAAGTGAAGGCGAAAAAAGTAAAGTAAACTAGATATTACAAGCAAAAGGAAGTCTCATCCTAAAGAATTCGTTCTTCCTATAAGGCACTACACAAATAGTAGAAGATTAGATTTTGCTGGATGTATCTGCCATTCTAAACGCCAGAGAAATCCAAGAAAGATGAGACATTTACAGCTTCCTTTTTTCGTAATTCAGCTGTGACTGGCAAACGTTCCTGGCAAATTAAACATATTTTTCATAACACATCTTAGAAAGGGTACCTTAAAAGGTTACATATGTTGCCAGAGGGAATATAATAATGATTTTTTTTTTTCCCTGTCTGAGCAAGTGTAATTTCGTAAGAGTAAAATTGCATCAGAACGTTGTTTTTCGACAAACCGTTAATGTAAGGTGTGTCCGAGGAGCTCTTTACACTTCGTTTACCGGAATGTTATTAAATTTTCAAGAACTGCCAGTGGAGCAAAGGGGAGGAAAGAGGAGAGAGAGAGAGAGAGCTGAAATCAGTTTTTCATCACAATGGAGATCTTTCCCAGGATTTTTGCATTAGCAAGTCTTTGCATTCTGGCTGCATGAATAGTAGTCGTTATCGATTAGAGGCTGCTTGACATGAAAAGAGGCTCCAGGGAGCTCTGTCACAGTGTTTGTCAAAAGAAGTAACTCAGCAAAATTTTGGCTTTGAGCACTCTCCTCTGCATCCCCATCTGATTGGTATTGATTTTTGCCGTTTATGGCAACCAGGCACATGAATGTTATCACAACGTCTATGGATTGTGCGAGATGGTGGGTGCTGTTTCAGGGATGTGGGACTGATTGAAGTTGAAGCTTGTCATTTCTGTGCGAGATTTTTCTGAAAGAATCGATGCTACCGTTTTCCTCTTTCCTAAACCTTGTCCCCTCTCTCTTTCCCTTTCCTCTATGTTTGTATGTGTATGCTCTCTCTCTCTCTCTCCCTCTCTCTCTACCCCAAAGTTGGAATTCCTCCCCTTTGTCGCCAGCTTCCCATTTTCATAAAGATTTTTTTATGTTCACAGAAGTGAATGCAGAGCCATTCTCGCTTTCAAGTTGGCCCGTGATTGAACAATTTATTTGCTTTTTCCAGCGTGCGAGAGAGAGAGAGAGATGGTGTTTTATTTTTTTATTTTTTATTTTATTTTCTCCGCGTTCTTTACGCAGGAATTAACTCCGATTCAATTTGATCTCCGTCCCCTAAATTTCTTGAAATCCATTATTTCCAAAGTTATCTCATGCATGGCCTTTATCACAATGAGAACAGAAGCACACTAAAAAAGAGAATGAGGATACGATACTGGTTGGTACTTGTACGAAGATGGTCATTTAGTGTGTGTGTGTGTGTGCGCGGATTGTCTGACATGCATAAATAGTGTACTATTCCGAGAAGAGGTGCAGACTACAATTAACCAAAGTTAGCGTGGGTTGTTTGGTAGATTGCGGCTTCAATGATGTCGCGCGCCTCTGTTGCAGAATATGGCTGTAATAAACTTTAGCTAACGGTATAAACTTTACGTAGAAAAACTGTAAAAATACTGCTGATAATCTGATTTTAAATTGCTACGCAGCCTTAAAAGTGTTCTATAAAAAGATTGGAACGAAATCGGGCTGTAAGTTCAACAGTGAGAGTGTTTTGAGTTTTCTGGCATGCGAAAGATAACAGTTATATATATAAAAAGAGTGCAATAAATTTATTTTCTTTACATCGAGGACGTTGGTGTTTTACTGGATATTTTACTGAATGGGAGGGATGGGGGGGTGATTACTAATTGTTTTATATTGAGTAAGAATTTGACAGGAAAACAATCAAAATTTCTGGCCTTATCAGAAGTCACAACCAAGATGAGAACTATAGTAATACAGAAACTAGTATTAGCATTCTCTATAAGCGCAGTCAGATGATGCAGTATGTCTATTGGGTCCCGATTCTTATTGCTGATGTGAGAAATGTTTTCTGGAATTAAAAGACTTTTCGACTGGCAAATTATTGGTCTCAATTAGGAAGTAGGAGTTATTTTTATTTTTTTTTAATTTATTATTTTTATTTTTTAGACCCTCCATAGCTCAGTCAATATAGAAGAAGCCCTTTGGTCGAAAAGACCTGGGTTCGATTCCTGGGTCCGTCAGTAACGTGAGGAACCTTCATCTGATTTCTTTCGACTAAAGTCATACGGAGGTAGGGAGTTTTTTCCACCCGGAAACTCGGGTTCTTCGCCCTCTAGAATAGGCAAACCGACCCCGTGAACACACATGAATTACAGTTATGAATACGTCCCAGCCATATGCTGGTCCCGAGCCTGGATAAAAATGGGGGGGGGGGTTTAGGGAAAGCAATGGTGAACTACCCTACAAAAATCTCCCCAGGAATGCTTTGTGGGCAATGCCTTCCAAAGTTACCCACGGTCGGAAACGACTGAAAAGGAAAAACCAGTTTTTTTTTGTTTTTTTTTTTCGGTAAAACATCACAGCGTCATTAACAGACATACCAACTCTCACCTTGCTTGCTTGCAATTATAATCCAAACCATCCTTGGTTGATCTTTTCATACAGCAAACAGATCAACCAGCCTCAGAACATACAGTGACGTCAACAATGGACATCGGGTTTATATTCGTCCCCAATAAGTAATATGGACGAAAGATGTTGGTTAGGAACAGTTTAAGGATAGAAGCGGAAGCGCAGAATTGTCAGGGGTAGGACTAAGAATTTGGAAAAGTAATCTACGGGAGTATATTGGGAACCCGGTTAAGGAATCGTAATAAATGGGACTAAGATAGGAAAGAGCCGATTGGGAGACGGGAGACCTTGTAGTAACCCTCCCACACAATCAACAACCAATACAAGTACTTCATGCAGACTATCTATTAGCCTATCTAATAAACTATGTCGATTTTTTTTCAATTCTTTGTTCTCTTTTAACCAGATCCAAATCCTAATCTTCCTCTTTCTTTCTATTGTAGTCTCGTCTCTCCTTCTTAATTCACACAAACCTACGACTATAACTTAATTCCTTATCGACTTCAATGTTCTTTCGTTTCAGACCTTCCATACGCCAAGTTTCGGAGACGAAGAATTTGAGATTCCACCTTTGGCACTTCCACCTACGGGAAACGAAGGCAACGGAAACATGTACGGAAATCAGGTTAGTATATCATACTACAACGTTATCAAAATTTAGCAACATATTTCTATTCTGTTTTAGACTTTGTCGTCGTAAAATGTACTAATATTGAACTTTTCAGTGGACCCAAATATTGTACTGCTCTCTCTCTCTCTCTCCCCCTCCCGAAATAGTGCATGTGGGGTCTATGGGACTTCTATCGCATTTTACACAAATCAACAACACAAAATAACGATAAAAGCTTGTTTTATATTGATGTACAGTTCATTATTTGCTATTTTTTTTTTTTTTTTTTTACCTCCTGGCCATTTTTAACTAAGAGAAGAAATCGTGGCTTGTATGGGACAGGAAAGACTCGAGTTTATAGCAAATGAGTGATCGCGATGATCAAAACTGTTAAAAGAAGAAATTTTTCAGCTAGGTTTGAGCACCCCCCCCCCTCCAATTTTTTTTTAGACTGGGTGTCTTTTACTTAAAAAAAAAAAAAAAAATGTTAAACTGGCATTCAACACATTTTGTGAGAAGTATGACCTTATGCCGTTGTAATTCGGTACCGTTTGGTTGTAAAGATCTGGTTCGAATGCTGTCCAGAACGTGACACAACTTTATAAGAGTGTTTCATTTGAAGGACAGTTAGCCGGTCTCATATGGAGGAGGAGGGTTCCCCCCCCCCCCCTCAAAACAGACAAACCGTCTAAACCTGTTTCAGGACTCTGAAATATCGAGTATGAGGACAGATTAAGGGAATGTGGTCTTCAGAGTTTGACGGATAGGAGGAGTAAGGGGAGGGTGATATAATTGCGACGTGTAAGTTGGTGAGAGGAGCCTGCCAAATACGTAGTACAAGGGATTACTGCATAGGATAATGGGTGATGCGAGAACGAGAGGTCATCCATGGAAACTGTGCAAAGATCATTCAAATAAAGAAATTAAAAGGAGTTAAAGATACCAAGCAATTTTATAAACTTGGTTTTAATCCTTTTTTTTTTTGCCTCAAACCTGAAAATACTTCAGGCGAAAACTTGATTCACTTGCTTGTTTGCTTACTTGGAAAAAAGAGAAAGAAAAAAAAAAAGATTAAAACCAAGTTTATAAAATTACTTGGTATCTTTAACGTATAGTATACCCAAGGTAAAAAAAAATTCTACAAAATTAAAAGGAGATTTTTTGCTTAGTGGGGTATGAACGAGTGGAATACATTGCCAGACTGGGTGATAAATGCTCCAACATTAAGACAAGGCAACGTATGATAGTTTACATAGCAATCTTGTTTACATAGTACTTATGCCTAATGGATGCCAATGGAAGAAATATTTCCATTCATTACGATTATAGATATTAAGATATTTAAGGAAACTCCAAGACACGGAAATATGCTTAGTATTAAAAAACATAGTTTTACGATAACTTATTTTTAAAATTAAATTTTATATACGTAGCCGTGTATTGGAAATATTACGGATATTTTTAACCGCAGATGTTTGATTTCCAGTAGTCTATTGAGGAAAAACATCAGAATCGTCGAATTTAGGGAGTTTCTTTTGTAACTGTGGGTACCCATTTTCTTACGATTGTATCATTTACTTTAGGAAAGTTAGTTTCATCCATAGAAAAATTCAATAAAAAAAAGACATGTTCACAAAAACGAAGAAAAATCTAGATTCATACGAAATATAATTTTCAAATTCCTTTCTCATTCCTTTGAATATTCTTATGTCAATCTCCATGATCTTCTTTGGAAACTTATTTGGTTTAAAGTTCCATCAGTCCATGTTTCTGCATGCTACGACCAAAAACAATCCACATCATCATTGTTAACAAGTCTTAAAAGTTACCATCATGACGACGCAAGCCCTTTCTTTTATCTGATGAAATGTCTATGATAACACGAAAATGACCACTTCTTCCTAACCACGTGCAAATTCTTCACAAAAATATTATACTACTTTACATAGTGGAATAAAATATTATATGTATGTATCTGCACATTCACTGTGAAACATTCTAAACAAGCAAATTAAACCTACAGTTTTCCTGTGTAAAGCAAAGGAAAACTCCGAAAACCTTAGGTTTAATTAAAAGAGTCTTCACTTGTAGGAGAAAGGAAGTAATGATACCATTGTACAGGTCTCTGGTCAGGCTAGTATTGAATTAGAACTTTATTCACTGAGGTTTTGAATGGATGTCAAGAGCCCATTCAGAGAAGATAGTGTAACTAAGCATATAGAGAGATCGACATGATCTCACTATATACTTAGGAGGTGATGGTTATGAGAATCGATTGGTTAGTTGTGATCCGATGAATTTATCTAACTGGAAAAGGTATTTAAACGAAATTTATAAGTTCGTTCAGGGGTTTACTATACTTGGCTAAATCAGGTTTCACTAGAGGTTCTTTAGAATTATGACAGAAACAGCTAAGGCTATGGGACTAGTTTATTATGTCTAAATTATGCCAGTTCTTCTTCAGTCTGGTTTGCCTTTCTTACGGGATGGAAAATCTAGATATTTCTAACTGAAAAACCCTTATAAAGGTTCTTCGTGTCCTAGATGGGGTTTTGAACATAGATCCTTCCAATCCATGGGCTCCTCGATCCCAACTAACTTATAAAGGCTTTTCCCCCCACTGAAGGGCATAATAAAAGATAGTGAAGAACAAAGTTAGAAAAAATACACAAAATCTATATTTTACTGTTAGATCTTTGTCTGTGGGATTGGTTTTCCTTTCAGTTCAGAAATTTTCTTTTGACAAATCTATTTGGTAATAGTTACATGTATCGTAAAAGTAAATAAAAAAAGAGGAGAATTTGAAAATTCGTGTATACTGTTACCGTTGACACTCTAGATGGATTCAAATCTCCTGATGGAAGGCCGAAGTAATAAAAAACTTAGCCTTTACGCGTCCTACGGGGTAGAAACATCCGTAGGACGCGTAAGGGCTAAGTATTCTTTATGCATCATGGGTTTTATTTCACATTTATATAATCTGTTGTGTTAATGCAAGCTGGAATGTTGTGTAAATAGTCCAGGCACATGTTGTTATATATACATGGCAGTTTCGTATCGAAATAATAAAAAAAAGCAGAACAGAATTGCGTAGCATATCTAGGGTTTGTGAAAAATACTTATGTGAACCCCCAATATATAAATTTTGATGCACTAATTATAAAAATAGGCGTTTAGTAAGTCATTCGAATGCGAATTGAGATCCACACATAAGAAAGTGAGTACTCTTGAAATTCGATGGTCGGAGAATATCACCGGGCTATTTCCTTCTCACCCAATGCATACCCCTTCCTTCTACTAAATGTTATGAGATGTCGTGACGTATGAGGTGATTCACGGCAATGTGCTATTCAGCCCTTTATTTAGTGGAAAATTTTGAATGAAGCTTTTCCATAAACACTACTACATCGTTAAACGAAGATATTGGTTTCGAGGTTTAACGTGTGTAACTTGTCTATCAGATTCAATTAAGGAAGAAAAAAAAATATTAGAAAATCTTAAAACGCCTCCCTGAGGCTCAGAAAAACCTGTCATTACGCTTTTCAAAGTCTTTATTGCAAAGCTGTGTCAATTAGTTTTCCATTCTGTGCCCTAAAGGTGGAGGCTGAATAACGACTTCATGGTAGATTCTTACTGCATTTAATGCCAAAAAAAAGAAAGAAAGAAAAGAACTGTGTTTCTTAAGTTAACATTATCACTAATTATGTTCAATAAAATAATAATATATTGTTTAAATTATGCACTTAACTTGAAATATATTTACTCATTTATTGGCCGCTAGGAGTTAAAAAACCAAATGCCTATTTTTTAATGCTCTTCTAAGAAACAGTCATTATGCAATGTGAAAAAGAGGTGCGATACCTTGCGGCTATTAGAAATGAATGAATGGTGTTTAGGTGCGTTTCAATAAAATTACTTGGCTGAAGAACCCACCATAATGATGTATTTCACCGTTTATGACCTCATCGTTACTTGCTTGTAGTATGAAGTGACCTGACTGAGAAAAGCAACCATGGCCCCATCTATGGTCTATATTGACTTAGTATTTTGTAGTCGTAGCTCGCCCTAATGACAATTTTTTTTTTCCACTGATGACAATAAGCGTTGGGTACTGAATCTCTTTTTATAATATTTTTTTTTAACTTTCTATTTTCCGATAGATGAATAGAGGTATTAATATTATGTTTTGGGATTGATAAACTTAATTATCCATTTCCTAAGACAACGGAATACATCGTTGTTTTCTTAAAATTAGTCGAGTGAATATATGACTCAATAATTATCAGTGTTAAATCAAAATACAACCACAGTTGCATTCATTGGAGAACAACACGGATCCTTTGTTAGGAAATACCGGAATTAATTTCATCAAGGAAGGAAGGAAGGTCATAAGCGTGCTTAAAAAGAGAAATGGTTTAATTTTTTTTTCCCTCAAAAATGGCACGTTATTTAGTCTTAAACTGATATAACATATTTTTATTCTTAAAAAAAACAGAAAAATTCCTGAGAACACAAGCGCGTGGATTATTATGTCAATTACGTGGCTTTAGTTTTAGAATAAATCTAGACATTTGTTCTCTGCCACCAACAGCGCCTCCAATAATGCAGTCGAAACGACAATGCAATGTACCACCTTTAGTTAGAGAAGATCTGGGTTCGATGCTTGTCATTAAGGGAGTAACAGATCCCTGAAATGAATCTTTTTCCGGTTGAAGAGTTCGTCTCATATGGAGACAGCAAGCTATTAAATCCCTGATAAGTTGTGCCACAGACAGACAGACAAACTGACTCGAGAATATGCGGTAAACAATAGCTGTAAATATTGGAAAAAAAAAGTAAAAAAGTACAGTGCAAAGTCAAGCGAAATATCGTAGAATCTTTTGCAGTAATTCTGTATATTGAAGTATTATTCATAGAGTTGTTTAGCATAACCATACAGCAAGTGTATACATCTCACTGTTTGATGTCTTATTGCAGAGTTTCACACTTTTTTTTTGCTTATTTCGCTAAATTATACAGCAGATGAACCATTTCATGTAAATAAAATGTTACAAATTCATCTTTTTGCTTAACTATTAACCATGTTCCTCGATGGGGAAGATGAAAATTTTCAGTAAACATCTGTGATGCTGCCTTGTGACAACTGAGGAATTAAAAACACCATGAATATGAACACTCCACATCTCTTCCTTTACTAAACAGATTCAACTTCTACCAAAAGAATTTATTTAACATTCAACTTGAAAAAAAAAAAAAAAATCTCGCTCGCTTTGGCAGAGACAGTTAACCATTCATTTAGCTATTTAGTACATTTAATAAGCATTAGGAGTTGCAATTTCAGTCTATTTGTACTTCATTAAATCTGTGAGATTAGTCTTTCAAATTCTACCTAAATAATACATCGCACAGGCCATTCATAAATGACTGATCACCAATATCACTGCACTCTTTGTTTCTAGAAATTAAATCTAAATCTATAAAGCAGTTTCAGCTATTTTTTTGTAAAATAAATTGAATAAATTCTATTTTTCCTAATGTATTGCATCGTCAACTTATTTTCTCGGAACATTTCTATATCCAGTCCAGGGTTGTAGAAAGGTTCTTTCTTTCTTTTCAGCAGCCTATGAATCATCAACACCATGGACAACACCCCTCCTGCAGCCAACAATTAGGAATGGGTGATCCAAATGTCATGAATTCGGTGAATTCTACTCCTTCTCCTTCTATGGGAATGATGGAAGGAGGACCATCCCAATATCCACCTCAGGATATGTATATGATGGGAGGAGGCGCCACGGGGCAAATGATGCCCCCTCAGTCCATGCATCTTCCGTAAGTATGATTTAAAAATGATCTTTTGTTTTATTTTTTACCAATGCGAATTTTTCTCCTTTCTAAAATAGTGAATAAATTCGTTAATGTTATCTTCTGAATTACTTGAAAGATTCAGCTAATAAATGATGAATCTCGTCTAAGACACGAAGTTATTTTAAGAGCTTTATTAACTTGTGATTTTATATTACAATATATGTCAACTGACAACTAATTTTATGATATTTACATGTATTTGAAAGCGTTGCGATATCTCAATGTCTCATCTTGCTGCTGAGTTTGGATCTTTAGTGCGAACACATGGGTTCAAATACCGTTAAATAGGAGGAACTGCTTAAGATTTTTCAAACTGGTACTGAGGGAACAGAGGACTTTTTTTTTTAATCTTGGAAAGCAAATTAATTGGCTGAGAACTTAAACACAAAATAGCGACCAGAACTAACTAAATGTCTCACTTTGTGTTAATAGGCCGTTTTTATTATGTTTATTACGTGACACCTCCAAGGAGTCTAAAGACTCAAGGGAGGACACCTACTCTACAACTCTCCGTCTACACCACTCAATCCACCAACTACACAGAACCGCTATCTTCTGCTCACCACCACTAATATGTTTATCTGTAAATTGCGTGTTCTCAAGGCCGATTTGCCTTTTATATCCTTCAGCCTGTGCTCCGTAGCCGACTTGTGTATCGACGACACCCTTTGGTTCGAAACCAAATTATATATATATGAATCTGATTTCAGAACACAATTACTCAAGGTGAAAGAAGACTCCTGTTACAACATATTGATTTCATGAAAGCGAAATATTTTCTATTGCTTACGTCATTGATTACAAAGTTCTGAGAGGGTAAAAACGAGGCAAATAAGAAAATATTGACTTAAAATAATGCGCAATAACTAAAGGCCTGATAATACTGCATAATAATTGAATTGAATTTCGTGAATTAAATTATACACTAAATCAAATACTTCATTGTGTCATTAGTTGAATCCTCTGTTTTAGACGATTCCATTTTAACGTTATATTACTGCCGGTCGAGTTGGCCAAGTAGATAGTTCTTCTGCTCTTTGTAACCTACACGGTGGGAAGTTCGGATCCCCCTGTGGCATGGATGCTTGCGATCGTCTTAAGATGAATTTCATCGTCCAGTGTGACACCATTGCCCTGCTTATTAGAGGCCTGAAGTGGCTTGAAAACAGTTCCATCTGTGGTTTCCAAACTATGTAAAAAAAAAAAAATGAATAATATAAAACAAACGGTGACTAAATAAATATAAATCCATAGCATACCCTCGGTATAAATGTATCATAGTTTTACAACCTTTCTTGGATGGCAGTCACATAAACAAACAAAAAAAAAATGGTAGTTCCGAAAGGAGCAAATCTTATCTCTCTCTCTCTCTCAACAACAACAAAAAGTCTCTTCTCCCTCTCCATCTGTTCTGATGATCAAATTGTTTCTTCCATGCGTGACCACGTAAAGGAAGGTTTTTCTTAAATAAGTAAACATATGGTAAAGTTTAAGAAAGGACAATTTTCTGTAGACTCCAGCATTAAAGGACAGACTTTTTTTTTTTTTTTTTTAAATCGCAATCGTCGAACTATTCTATATATTTTTTGAACTTGAAGCTTTTATGGATAAAACATTCCTACCGTTTGTATAGTTGTAAGCTGTTCTGGTGAAAGGATTTTTTCTATATTTCATAAACCAAAATCTTTTCGATTTGATAAACCAAAATAAATCACGTCTTGGTTTAAAGACTGCGTTTTGTTAAGAAAACATCAATCCCATGAAAGAATGTTCAGTTAGAAATTTTGGTCAGTTATAGGTTAGATATTTAGTCAGTTACGTTACAGGTAGTTAGAAAAAAAAACTTGTAAATGTTACTTTTTACCTATTAAATAAAATACGGAGGCTAATTTTTGCCAAAGAAAAGCAGCGGAACGAACGAATGAATAAAGAAAGGTGGGAGAAAAATCATTCTGGGAGTTTGTAACTCAACTACCCATGTGTTGGATGATTGTTGAACATGTCATAACAAATTAAGAGTACGGTGGAGGAATTACAGACCTCAATTCTAATAAAAATGATCTTGGAAATATCTATAGAAGACGCTTGTAGTTGAAAATGAACGCATCAGCGGATGTTAAGACCGAATCGCTAAGAGGCATGTTATTAATCGACTTATTTTTTTCTGAATTGAGTCTACAATTTAGGAAGCTTCACCGCAAATTGGAGAACATAAACAGGATTTTATGAATTTTATCAAGTTCGGTGGTAAGGTTGTCGAACTGAAATACGAGATTGAATTTTACTAACAACAAGGTGTACCTAAGTTATCAAATTTGGTGTTAGTAAAGGATACTGATCTCCAGACAAGGAGATGGACTGGAGATCAGTATTTACGGTTGCAGAAGTTCATTGATCTGTGTGATAATTTGTCAAAAGTCAAAAAAGAAGACTTGTGGATTAAATCTTGAAGTCACTTGAAGAAAGAAAGAAGCAGATAATAGCGCGTACATTCGGACATGGATAAAAATTCCTTCGTTATTGCTACATTGCATCTTACCAGAGAGAAAACTGGTAACCGAATGATAAAATGCAGAATACGAACCATAAGATAACTTGAATGTTATGCTGCATTCAGTTCTAAAGACAGCAACGATTCGAATGTTTTCGAACTTTATCATATTGTTTGTTGTGATGGTCAATCCATACGAGCCATCCTTCATTAGTTGAGAGGTATCCAACTGTTGTAGAAATTGATATCTATATAGGATTATGTTAAAAATAATATTTACATGAACTTCTAAATGCTATATTGTAACATTGAAAATAATTAGAAGTTGGGAATGGCAATTCTGATAATTTCATTGATTATTTTCTAGTGTACATTCGTATGGCATCCCAACGACGTATTCCAATGCCCCTCTTCACCCCCAACAACAGATGGACCATCATCAGCAACAACTACAGCACCATCAGTTGACCGTCTTACATCCTCCACAGACCCATATGCAAATGGCCCCTCATCACCCTTCCGCTAATCCCTCTCAACAACTTCCTCTTCCAGCGACCGCAATGGGTACGCATTCTACTTTGCTAACAACAGCCAGTCAACCCCCGATGGGTCTTCACGTACGGATGAATGGTCAGCATGGTCCTAGTTCAATAGGTAGTTCGCCACCGGGATCTAACCAGACGTCCCCTGGTTTAGAAACTAGCGAAGATAGTGATGACAGTACACCCCTCTCCCAGGTGAGTACACGGCTGTGTTATCGTTGATATTTTCTTTTTACAGTCATCTATGGTAATAGTTTCCATTAATTTTAGATGATGTAGAACCTTAAATAGGACGATTCAGAAGGCAGTGGCGTAAATAATTGACGATGCTTTTCTCTAGATGGAATCTATCTCTATGAATTATCTTAATGGACTTTTGCAAATAGCGTTCTTAGCTGTGCCTATAATAAATAATGTGACACACGACGTATTGCGATATCTTGAAACTGCAAGCAATATTGTGATAATGGAAGCCATTATATCGAATAACAAGGAACTTGCGAATGCCTTTTAATGAGCATTCTCACGTTGTTATGGAAACGCCATAAAATGACAATTCCCTAACGTAGTGAACTGGTACTTGGATTAGTTTCCTTCTGGGTATTGGTAATAGAATCTGGGAGAAATTCCCTCCTTCGTTTGTTCTCTTCGCAATAGTCATAAAATATATATATAAAAAAAAAAAACTAGCGGTGTCTTTGTATTGAAATAATTCTTGCTTTTTATGTGAAATTGGAATTCGCTATAAATATTAAAAATATTCTTGGTGAATGTGTGCTATTCGGACTCCCTCGGCTGTCACCAGGGAGAAACTGAAATTTTTAGGAGTGATGGGAAGAAGATCCTGTTTAGAAAAAAAAAAAATAAATAAACCCTCACTAAAATTCAGATTAACCAAGATAAATTTTTTTCCCCAACTGATGGCCAGCAAGCTATACGATATCATAACGGAGATGGCAGGATTTCCCCTCCGATTTTTTCCCCTTATCCCACAAAACAGGCAGATCAGCTGGATCGTTTGTTTCGAGATCGCACTTATAATTAATACACGAAGATAAATCCCTTTTTTTAGTTTAGTGTTTATATAAACCAGGACCACTACCGCAATGAAGGAATATCTCTGCGCATTGAAACCAAAAATATGACAAAATAAAAAACAAGATTTGATTCCTTGATGTCATGTCATGTCTTTTAAGTTATGTATCATAAAGATAATCCGGGGGGAATACCCCCCCTCATATTGTGAAAAAAAGTTTCCACATATTGTGGAAAAAAGCTTAAGAAGTAATCCCACGCAAGAAGCAACTCCTATGATTCAAACCAGTGAGTTCAGGGACTATCTCCATCCCATTCATGGTTGCTATCACTTTCAGAAAGTTAATTTGTCAAAGCAAACGTCATTTGCCTGCTTCATGAGAATGCACATGTATAGAAAAGTAGAATGAATATTGAAACCGAATGAATTTTGGAACTGAAAGACAAAAGGATAATTGAATAGGAGTTTGAACCACCGTTGGCAGAGTTATTCAATTTATTCAGGATTATCAAGAGTTGTTCCAATGCACCATTCTGAAGTAGCATATACAAGGAAAACCTATGCTCAAGGTGGCTGAAGTTCTGTAACAGTATTTTATTGAAAATAATGATTTGCTTATCTGGATATTAGAAAAATACAGAATTATTTTAACAATGTAGAATCTTAACATAAGTTATATACAGTGTATATATATCAGATGTAATTTTGATTCCTCTACATATGATCAACACCCCTATACTGAGTGAACAGGTAACATCAGTCTTCAGAGCAGTTTGAACTGAGTCGGGATGTTACAGTAGTGGAAAGAAACAGGAATGATCCTTATCCCATGTTAAGGTTGCGCTTAACACTAGAAATTGTCTCAGTGATCATTTTGACAGTTTCGAATTTTAAGTTGCTCCGTTTTTCCTCCATGGATAGCTACATTCACGACATTTTATGAAAGGATTGTATAAACATACGATAAAAAATAAATTATGATTATTTTAAAATTGTGCTATATCCTTAAAACTACCACACCGGTCAAAGTGACAGAGCGACAGTTGACTGCTTAGACAAAATAAGTTTGTATGTTTTAAGCTCAGGTTGCTATTCGCTTTGTAACCTGAGCATAGAATCTACATCTAGTGGCGTTCGCCTAGAAACTGCTCAGAAAAAAGGAGAAAGAAGTGAAATGGAAAGGGAATTTTTTTTTGCCATTGGCAGTAAAGAATTTCCAAAACGTTGCAATTTGGAAATCTCATATTGTCGGTAATTATTTTTCTAGAAGAACAGTACAACAAAACGTACCTTCATGAAATCGAGGAGTTGCTCATGCAAAACGAAATCTGCATCCTGATTCGATAAGAGCTTTTTTTTTTTTTTTTTTTTTTTTTTAAGGGATTTATCTGTAGATGATTTAATGTTTAAATACACATAAAACATTGTGCTAAAACTAAAATTGAAGCACGCAAATAACTTGAAAACAATGGAGTATCCCTCTCAAAGAGTTAGATACGTTTATTGCCATGCTTTTCGCTGAGCTTATGGAGCAAAAATTTAGATGTGGATAGTTTGTAGTCTATTAACTCGGGGTTCCGCCTTTTTTTTTTTTTCCTCGAGAAAGAATAGTTTTAAAAGCGTATTTGGAAGATGATAAATTTGCTTTGGTTTCTGAACTATGAAAGAAAATGTATTTTATAGTAGAATTTTTTATACACTAGAAGAAAATATTACTATTGAAGCAACTGTTCTCCGTGATGGAAATTTCTTCAGTATATGATTAATAAGCCCAATAAGCTTGGAATAAATTTTGTTTGCTGTTGATACAAATTCCATTCTCTATCGAGAATCAGCAGCGGTGAAGCTTATCCACGGACTCCCAGAAAACTAGAACCAGCTGTACATATCTCCTCTACAATTACTCTATCAACATGACCTTTGACTGCAAGACACAAGATGGCTAGACATCAAATTTGGTTAAATGTTTTATATTAAACTTTACCTTTTGGCGTGCTATTCGTTAAAGTTGTTTCCGATTATACATGACAAAGAGCTCTCTTTGTCATGTATAATCGAATGATTATGAAAAATATGTTTTTAGAAATATTTTCTGCTATTTAAAATGTTAAATCATAGCTTCACTATAAAGGTGGTATGCATGACGTCATTTCCGTGTAAAACTATCACCCAAACCTTTGTTATAGATATAGAAATATATGACATCACTGTTTATTTATATTTATATCGCACAGCAACACAGCACTAAATAGCTAGGTGGCGTGGCTAACAGTGGAATGAAAACACGTGCGTTATTGTTATGTAATCTAATGTTTTTTAACAGGCGTTTTATAATTACTTTATTTGGTGTAGATTTATGTACATTACTGGTATTAAAATAAAGCAAGATAGAAATTTATAATTCATAACTCAAGCCATTTTTCTGCCTATTTTCTTATTCACATTAAAGTAAACATCACAAAATGACTGTTTAAAATGTAATACTAAATAAAATTTTACGTTACGATAAAACAAATCATAGCTAAGAAGATTAAAGTTATAATTGATTTCTCCCGAGTATACTGTTTTTTTTTTCTTTCTTGTAACTATGCAAATAGCTTTTAGTACATTGAGAAATGTTTACCAACAAATTGAAATTCTCAATTATTAAATCTTGAATAGAAAGAAAGAAAAAAAAAAGAAGAAAAACAACATTAAAATTGTAGGTTTAGAAAAATGTATTTCAGCATTTGCAGACTTCGTTAAAAGTCTGCAAGCATTCATTTCTCTTTGCATTCCATCAAATTTCTATTTGTCCACGGAACGAAAACCGAGTTAGAATGCCATACTATTTTGTTTATAACTCTTCTCTCCCCCCCCCCTCTCTCTCTCTCCTTCCCATTTCCATCCTATATTTCTGCAAAAGACTCGAAACCACAGGGTGTAATACTTTAAACAATAAATGTTTCATGTATAGCGCGATAGACGGGAAATAGCAAATAGTCTCTCACTGCTATTGGAGTTTGGACGAGAAAACAAATGCACTGTCAATAATGCATTTTGATCATAAAAGTAATTACAGGTACTCCGTTTAAAATATTCAAAAGTCTTTGCCTTCATACCTGTAATGCATCCATCATGTGAGCACGCACACATACACATATACAAAAACATGAAGATCGATACGAAGAACT
Organism: Typopeltis vanoorti; assembly: GCF_054136105.1. Classification (NCBI taxonomy): domain Eukaryota; kingdom Metazoa; phylum Arthropoda; class Arachnida; order Uropygi; family Thelyphonidae; genus Typopeltis; species Typopeltis vanoorti. Next base: position 102,287,718 of record NC_143549.1, on the reverse strand, counting down.
TTCGCTAAGAGGATCAACGTAGGTTTTTGTATTCAAGTAGTAATACATTCTGAAATTGCATACGATATGAACCCTAACAAATACGTTCGTCCCATGTTTACCAATGGAATCTTATATGACTTTAATGCAAAAAAAAAAAAAAAAGAGGAAAAAAAAAAACCGTAGTACATTCGGCACTTTTTATATTTCTCTTGAAAATGAATATGTGAATACTTTGCTGGTAGGGATGGCTTCCAAGGGGGGAAAGAAAGAGAGCTACTAAAGAGTAGATGCAAGACTGTTTGTTGCTGTTGTCTGGCTTTTTCCTTGCCTACCTTTAGCTGTACTGAGCCGTAGGGGATAGAAAAAGACTAAAACTTATCACTCTCTAACAGATGCTACTCTCCCATTACGCTTCTTATGTGGGGGGAGTAAGAAAGGGAGGTTTGGTTGAATTTTTCAAGTCGTCTTTGTCCGGGAATGTCGAACTTCCTATCCAATGCTTGATGCTACTTTTATACCACCTCGTTTGTTTGGAAAATGAAATGTTACACTCCATGGAATTCTTTATACCTTATTCCGGCCGTATTTTATTCAGATTCCGTGGTACTCCAGTATTATGCAACCGAAATAAAGAGAGGTATTGTATAATAAACGGAAAAATATACCGAGAGAAATGGAGTTTTAGAGGCCAAAAAAAAAAAAAAAAGAAATACAGAGAGAGAGAGAGAGAAGGAAGAAACATACAACAGTGTAATGAATAAAATAATGGTCTTTCGGGGCGGACGTGCATATGAAAATATGAGAATAAAGTATGAAGAAAATCGATACATACCCTCTCTCTCTCTCTCTCTCTTTCGCTCGCTCTCTCTCTCTGTCTTCTAACTGTACGTAAGAAATCAAGCTACAGGCCTATGTTGACGCCACACAATAGAATTCTTGGCGTTATTGGACTTTCATCTGCACGTATGGAGTTCGAACAATTTTTTTTTCGTTTTTTTTTTTTTTTTTTTTTTTTTTCTTATTCACATCCTTTTCCTCCTGTTTGGTAGAAAGCAGATGAGCTTTCGCTTTGACTCCATTTGCAAACGTTCTGTGTCTGATGAGATTCTTTGGCGGGGATCAGCGGCTATGAATGCACGAAAATAACTGTTGTCTCAAGAGTTGTATGTGCCATTAAGATGAGCTCCTAGCAGGCCTCACGAATCAACCCTCTCACCAGCGTTTCATTACTTCAGCTGTTAGATCTGTGATTTCCCCAGAGACTTGGGGATGTTGTGCAGGCCTGAGCTACATCATTTCTACTGTCAGAAACAGACGCAAATACCATATTAGAGGTTGTAAAGAAGAAATATAAGCTACATCATCCCATGAGCTAACCTTCGGGTTTTGTTGGCCTGTAGAGTCATGTTTCTTTACTTTGGATGCTATGTTTGATGGGCAGGGTTGTTTACCTTTATTTAGCCTTACTATATGTCTTCTTGGTTCAAGCGAATAGCGGGGGCTATGGTTCTCTGTGGACTTCTTCCCCCTTCTTTTATTTCCCTCCTTTTCTATCTTCTGTTCCTTACTTTATGTGTAAATGGCAAATTATTGTAAGAAAATAGCCAAGTGGATGAACTTTCAGACAAAAGAAATTGCACATTGGAAGGATGACTTACGATAAAATGAGATATTATTCTCAAGCAGAATTGATTGTGTTAAAAAGAGTGTCACTTTTTTATTTAGATTGTTACATTTCAGACTTCATATTTTTCCATTAGGATCCAGTAAAATGTTTGATGTTTTTATGTATTTATTATTATTTGTTTTTAAATTTTCAAATAGTGTTTTATGATTGCAGATATTTGTAATAGCATTTCATTCATTCACAATGGAAACAAGTTAAATCAAACCTTCTGTTATTACTGTAGTTCTATAAATTGTTACTAGATGGCACAATAATCACTTACTGACTTCTATGCATGGAACATTAACACCTGTTCATGACAATGAGGTTTAATAACATTAAACTTGATCTTAATGGGATAAGTTGATCACTGAATGTCAGACAGGCGAATATGCCGGTTATTTGTATTTAATACTGGCGGCTAACTTGGCTCTTGAAAATGACCTAATAAAACCCATCACGACGTTGCTCGGAACACCGCAACTATATCGGTAAAAAATAAATAGGAAATGGTTAAACAGGAATAATGACCTTAAGCTAAAAGGACACAAATTACGATTTTACTGAAGCAATCCATCACAAAACTGTACGACAAATTCAAGAAGTTGGCTTCGATCTTTAGCTTCTTTTGATATCTGTGTGCTTCTTATATGTTATCTCTGTATACTGTAGTAGTTTCTTTTTATATCACTCCAGAAGATGACAGTTAGATAAATAATTGTCAAAGCGTGTCTCGTTTAGTCTTCACATTAAAGTTATTTATTGCGTGATTAAATTTTATTCAGTCAAGGCCTAACAAGGTTCTTCAACTGACACAGGATTTGAACTTATTTTTTCTCCTACAGGGGAAGATTAAGGATATCTATCAGCTACAAAAATCCTTTGAATTTTTTATTGACGGTCTCGTATAAGTATTTCAGTAGAACTTCCTCTACTGTTTATAAATATTTCTCTATATTTCACGCTATTAAAACAACTTATTTTATTTTATTTTAATTATATTACATAAACCGACTTTTAGAACACACGCAGACATTCATATACACTTTTAGCTCCCCCCCCCCATACTAATTTTAAATATTTCTTTTCTAAACTTTGTTCATGAAGTGAGGGGGGGGGGAATTTACTATAGGAATAAACTATGTCTCTAATCGGCTATTATTTTTGATATTACTTAGTCTGCGAAAGATTTCAGAGCCTCCATATGATGCCCTTTGGCTGCAAAAAGAACTGTCTGAATCTCGTTCCAATACGAGAGAATCCCTTCATAATTATGGGTTGAGAAGCGCCAGATAAGTTATCTGGTCTCATAACCCCCCCCCCCCCCCCAGTAACTCGGATTTTTTCTCCTCCTGCAGACCAGCCCAACAGTGCATAAACCTTGTAGAAAATCGTACTTAAAAATGTCAGAAAAACTGAATATTGTATGCTAGGAAGCATAGACTAACTCAAAGTCAACCACATGTACCCATCTTAGATGACAGTTTTACAATAAACACGATTCATTTATTGAAGTTTGTTTCAAATAGCGAAATTGCCGTAAGCAACACGATCATATGCTTTGATATATAATTTATTCTCGAGACTCAAATCATCAAGTCAGCGAATATGAAATATTAATAAGCGCGACAAAAAAAAATTAAAACCTGAAGATGTCTGTCTTCCTAAGTTGCTGCTTCCGTTGTGTTTCTGATGAGTGCAACTATTTCAGACGTGTTGCATTTGAGTTGAACTTACGTCATAAATATTATTTTGAATTCGAGCTTTTTTTATTATTAGAAAATAGAAATAGCAATAGATTGGGTGTCTTCCGGGTTTCCTTTCAAATAATTTAAATAGGGAACTAGTTTATTTTGAGTGGCCTATGTTTGTTAGGGCAGTTTGTGGCCCAAATATATTCATACTTTGCTTTATTTTTCAATGCAAAGTTTCTCAGATCATAACTAACAAATTCATCTCCCCCCCCAGACACAGCGTTAGGGGGTAATGGAGTTAAATAACAAAGTTATTATTTTTCCAAAACTATAAATATTATTTATATTTCTCAAATTTATGAAACGGCGATTTGAACTAATTTTGTTATATAAAAACTGAGTTGGATTGATGCTAGGAACTCACAATTTATATCACTTAATGAACACACTAATTCCCGTAATTACCATAATTCCCATTGGAGTCATTTACTAATTATGGTTTTGGATTCCAGGTTATATATTCTACTGTAAATGGAAATCTGAACTGAAATATTGGTTAAAATTAAATAACATTTACGAATAAATATCACAGAGACACGTAATGTACGCATTTGTGTGAATTTAAGTTATTTGGACATTATTTTTCTCTGAGCACAGATTTACACTGTCAAAAGGTGTGTGTGTGGGGGGGATGGCACGAATTTTTAGTTTCGTAAAGACCGTTATAAGGCGTATTCAATAGTATATGGTTATTGAAAAATGAATAAATGCTAAATGCAACATCGTTTCTTAAAATCGTGCTAGTCATTAAATACTAAAGATTAATATCTCAATATGGTACTGTTTTTTTAATATGATTACAGATTGTTGGTGGCATTAAAAGACCTTCGCCCGAGCCTGTGGATACCACAGTTAACGTAGCTGGGAAGGTTGCAACAAAGAAGCCTAAGGTGCAGAAAAAGAAAAAGAAAAGAGATCCAAATGAACCACAAAAGTAAGATTTTTTCTCTATTTATGTCTCCAAAGTAATAACAATCATTTTGCCTTTTCATAAGTAAATTTTCATTTGTCATCCACGGTGAACACACCTGAGTCTTTCTAGTTCGCTATGAAGTCGTATGGAAGTCATAATTATACAGATTAGAGAGAATATCTTAATCATGCATTAACGTAGTAATTCTTTATAGGATAAGAGTAGAGAATATTTTAGTGATGTATTGTAATAACTCATTTTCTAAATTGAATTATGTAATTGCCTAAAATGAATTAGTAATTCACTTTCTCAAATGAATACGTAATTCATTTTCTTAAATAAATTACTAAAATATAAGAATAAACTGAATTTCGTATTAAATTAAATATCTTCCTCAGAATTTTGTAGAGGGCGTGTTGGGTTACTGCCAATCTGGGATAGAGAGAGAGATGGGACGTTAAAATAATATGAAAATTAGTTAAAATTGGGAACAATGATGAAAGTTATAATTATTTTGTGTAGAACAGTTGTTCTTCTTAGAGGTCATCCTTCAAACTTTTTTTTTTTTTCCGGACCTTTTGAACTCCCATGTCTCAGTGTCACTGAACTGTAGACTCCCCTCTCATATCTGTCACAAATAAAAAAAAAAAACGCAAATATTATTTAATTTATTATATATTGAAATACTAATATATATATTTAACCTGGATAATTATAGTTACTTTTACTTACTTTTCCATATTTTGAAATTGACTTTGGTAATAATTGAATATAAAATGATAACTGAATTGTTTGGGTTCACCAATTTTTCTTAGCAAATCGAAAATTATTTTTAAGATTTTTAAAAATGTTGTTCTTTTAATACAAAAAAAATCTAAATTCTCTAAAATAAATGTTTTGGCTTTTGCTGCATACTAAATTTAGGATTGGCCTTTTCACTGTCACATTTTACAAAAAACCTACTATCAAAAAAAAAAAAAAAAAGTGGTAGTAGGGCTTAAAAGATGACCCCCTAAAATAATGGAGGTTATCTATGTATGCTAATTCAAAATGAAAAATCAATTAAGCAATTTCCATACATTTAAGTCTACAATGGTTGTACTGTATAATTAATTTCTATTCGATAATAAAATAAGGGAAACAATATTTTTGAAAGGTAAGATATATTTCGAAATTTATTTATGTATTTATTTATTTGGGCTACCATCAGAGGAAAGATTCTATAGTATCTAAAGAACACGTATTGGCATAGCAGACTATAGAGGCAGAAATTTGCCACCCTATTAATATCAAAAACTAGATTTATGAAACGCTAAGTCATTAGCAGTGACAGATCATTCATTCTAAAATGAAAGACTGGTTCCCATCTTCCTTAATTGAAGACAGGATGGGATAGAACATAAGCCTGGAAATATCAAATGCATCAAGTATTGAGATATCACTGCAGTGAAACCTCAATGCAAGACGTACACAAGACTAAGTTTTCATTTCTTACAGCAGTTTTAGAAAGTCCTGTTTACATTAGCAAAAAAGTGTCAATTATTTTATTTTGCAAGGAAATCTGAAAAGGTTTGACTATGTTATTGCTTGGTTTCTGCAGTCTCGCTATACATTATGAAGAGCATCAGCAGTCAAGATTATGTGTGAATCAGCTGTTGGAGTCCCTCTTGTACAAGTTACCGAAATCGTGGTAATGATAACAGCAGATAGTTTTACAATGTTTTAGCCATTCTTTTGGTGCTTTGTAAAGTATACTTGAATCCAAAATTTAAAAATAATTGTTGGATAAAATTGTAAAACGATTAAAGACATTTGCACTTTCTGTATCTAATCCGATATTTATGATTGTCTGTGTATGTTACAACATTCAAGATGCTAGTAATTTAATTGGCCCCATTCCCCACCCCCAAAAAAATAAATCACCCAGAAATGAATGCTAAAAATTATGATTTGTAGGTTCTTACCAAAACTTAATTATAATGGCGTTTGCTTGTTAAATCTTCATCATCCTACTGCGGTTTATCTGTTTTTTTTTTTTTTTTACACATTCCATTATTTAAACATTCTACAAGAACTGCTTACAAAAAATTACCGCAAAGTCTTCTGTAATGAATTATTCCTCAAGCCAAGCTCTAATTAATATTGAAATATTAATATATATTTTTTAACCTGGATAATTATAGTTACTTTTACCCAAGTCTCCATATTTTGAAATTGACGTTGGTAATAATTGAATATAAATAAATACCAGCTCTGTTGCCATGTGCTTTCCAGTCTTGGAAATCATTTTCATTGTATTCCCCTTTTTTCATTAAATAATTTTACGACTAACAAATGATTTTATTTATTCCATTATATTAATATAAGAACAAATGAATAATTTTAGCTAAGGGTATATTATGATACACAAAGAAGATTAATGCATAAAAAATAATATATTGAGTATTATCTTAAAAATATAACTGCAAGAGTATTTGTAATTTATGTAATTTAATAAATATTAACTTGGGCATGTTTTTCAACACAAAGTTTTTTTTAATGTACATAACCAGGATGGTAATTGTTAGTAAAATTAATTATAACATTCCAAAAACAACATGTTTGTTTTATTTGTGTGTAAAACTTTTGCTATAATTCATTTGAATGACAGTGGTTATTAAAATTTATAAAAGACAGTCATTTGCACTAATTTTATTATACAAGTATAATAAGATTAGCGCAAAAACTCGTATAAAAACCCATCTTTAGTGGTATGTATGCAACTCGCAATTTATACTTAATGAGAAAAAAGGTAAAGGAATTAAGCAGATTGGCAATTACATATTAATATATAGCAGAATAGAAAAACTTGAAAGAGAAGTAAAGGAGTTGGGATAATGATGTATAAAGATCTAAGAGAACAAGTACAAGAGTATAATTATATATCAAGCAGAATACTACTACATGTGAAAGTAAAAAAAGAGAAAAAAAATTATTAAATATTATTATTGCATGTAGGTTCAGAGGAAGGGAAACCAAAAACTAGAAATAGAAGAATTTTATGAAGATCTATAAAATGTAATAGAAAAGAAAAAAAAAGAAAAGCTTAGTAAAAAGTAAAGGAAAGAAAAAAGAAGATAAAAAGCTTAGCAAAAGAAAACTATTTCACAGTAATGCAGTTTTGTGTAAATATAAGTGAAAAAGATCAAAGCGAACATGGCGGACGGCCAGATGTTTTCGTAATGTGTGTGTGTGAGAGAGAGAAAGAGCTGTATGGAAAGACATTATTCCATGACTGAATTAACTCCGTCAGTTAATTCAACATTCTTAGATGTTTTTCCTTATTTTGTCACTAGCAATAGCCGCCTCAAGGCTCACAACATAACCATGTTCGTCCTCCCATATCCTTCCTGACTCCACACCCACTCACGGCATCATCTACATCTCTGCCACTCTTCCCATCGTTGCTTAGATTTTTTCTTTACTGATCAACTTTCTACTTCACAGATCTTACCACCTTCTTATTAAATCTGCCTTTGTCTTATCCGCACTCTACGATGCATAATATTCCACTGCCCTTCTCCGCTTTGTCCAGTCATTCCCAATTCTGTTCGTGACGTCACCCCAAATTTTTCAATTCTCTTACAGAATCGAACATGGGCACTTAAATCAGTTTTTCAACCAATAGTCCGTTCATCAAATTTAACCGAAGTACCATCCACGTTTCTTTACTCTGAAGGTCAGCATTATGTCTTAGACCTAACAGTCCTTAACCTTTGGCCTCTAGCATTTCACTCTACATTCTCAGCTTATTTATATATTCTGCGCACCGGTCAATCATTGCCACGCGATGGTATTTCGTTTTGTGTATTACATTGCGAACAAACAGAAGCTTACTTCCGATCCCCTAATGCAGATAGACCTAACGTTACAAGAAATATCTTAGTTTCTCCCTAAATACTTCTCACACTAGTTATAGCCCCCTCGTACATATACATATCCTCCTCAATTGTGTTAATATATTTGCGAAGCTATTTTTATAGAATATTCACCAAATTGCGTTCCTAAGAACTTCGTCATATTATTTCTCTATGTAATTAAAAACCAAATACAAATCTTTTTTGCTTTCTCTAAATGGTATCTTACAACCATCGCATGTGCACTCGTGTCCAATGTTTCAAAATTCCCTGTCCTTATACTTATCTTCTGGGCTTAACCCTACCCGTCCACAATTATGATATAACTGTGGGGGGTACCGTTGCAGCTTGTTACCTACGCTGGGGATACTCTAATATTTTCTTCAAGACTCATGGGTTGAAAAAGTTGGTTGTCACCTGTCACTTTCTGATCCGGGTTTGGATTCGCATTGGAGGAGTTAAAGCATACCCTTTAATAACGAATATTATCCAAGGTTGAACTTCGTGTTCAGTTCATTTATTTCGATTTCTATTTATTCAGTTATTTATTTTTGTTTATTTCTGTATTACACTATTTATAAACAGGTTTAATTTTAATTTCCCAGCACTTTATGCTGCGCAGATCACGGTTATGCCAAAATTCTGGCATAACCGTGATCTAATTGAACGAACTGAGTGGATAAAAATCAGCAAGTAGTCTAATTATGCGCCTTCAAGTTTCTAGATTACTACTCTCAAGCGAATATCGTTATTTATTTATTTTTTTCTCCCTAACCTGAAACGGGATTTTATTTCTCGTAAAACAAGCAAACCGGCTAGGGAACACACACGTTTGGCACATTTCTCTCATGGCATTTATGTTAACTTGATGTTAACAACCAGTAATTCAATCCGTCTATGGTAGTAAAATAAACCACAATTTTTCGTTCGTCCCCACCCCATTCACACTCGCTTTAGATAGACGTCTTTGAGCTTCAGATGGACTTGGTCATGTTCTTTCAGAGTTCCAGTGGATAAAAAGCTAAACGGCTATTAGTTCCAGTGGATGCTATTAATACTGTTATTCGGTCCACTAAACTTCCTCCCCTCCCACGGGATCTACTTCCAAATCAATTTAGCACTGAGGTTTGTTTACCCTGGAGCATAGCTCTTGGCAGTATACATTTAATCTCCAAACGTTTCAATAAACATAATCCTCCAGATATCCTTTGGTATTTTGGCTGTTTTTTTAACTCGCAGTCACAATATAAGCATTATTCACATTCTTATCGAAATAGCTTTTAAAATTTATACTTAATGAGACAAAGAAATAAAAAAAGGTAAAGGAATTAAGCAGATTGGCAATTACATATTAATATATAGCAGAATAGAAAAACTTGAAAGAGAAGTAAAGGAGTTCGAATTAGTTATACGCAATATCTGCGATATAATTTGAAATATTTAGATTTGAATCTAGCAGGAATTATCAGCTAGGATTTGTAGCGCTTAATACTTATTATACACTACAAAAAAATTAGCGGTAATTCCTGCTAAATTCAAATAGCAAATACTTTTACGACGAGCATAGGCCATCAAAATTTTCGTGAGATGAAATACGAAAATACTGGTCATAGAGGTCAAAAGTTTATTCCAAATTGATTCTTCTTCCTTTCCCAAACAAAAACTACTTCTGGAGGACAAAGAAAAGAACGCAGCCGTAGATTACAAAGTGATTGCTTTCTTATGCGCATATGAATGCTATCGGTCTTGGAATGTTGATATCGACAGCTGTGGATGAATGGAAATCTATATAGCAAAACTCGATACAGGAAGTTCGGATATACCGCGATCCGTGCTAATAAAAAAGGGGTTTCCGACACCTTTAAAATCATGAATTTCTGTGTCTGATGGTATACATCGAATCCCTTTTTGGAAAGAAAGGGATTTATTCTTATATTTATTAGGTTCCCTTCCAAAATTTTGTATAATGCTAAATAGTTTTTATATATATATTAGACTAGGGATATTCTAACGACGGTTTACGAACCTGGCTCGATGATTCCAGGCTAACGATTTTAATCTAGCACTGGAAAATAAGTCAAGAAATTGGTTTGAAATCAACTGTTTGTATAAAGTCAACCATCAAAGACAAGAGCGTGCGTGTACACATATTCATTCCCTTGCATTGCATGTTGCTGTTGAAATACTCATATTTACATACATCGGCCAGTGATTGAATTGTTTATTTATTAAAACCAGTTTATTTATTTTGTCTTCATCAATTTCTTATGCAATTGAACAATTCCAAATCTAGAAATAAAAATAGATCTTTACGGCTTGTTACAAATTGACAGATCATTTTTCACATCCCTGTAAAAAAAGTGACTCAAATGTATCACAAATAACATCGATCGGTAGAAAAATAACTAATGATGTCATATCCACATACAATTTTTGGACATGCAAGTAGCTCATTTTATCTCATAATTCGGTATATCAAACTGTGATTTATAAAGATCTTCTGCAGGTCATATTTACAATTGGATAGAAGTTGCCAATAATTAAAATATAATGAGCAGTAACATAAAAAAATAAATGACATACATATTGCATTGCATATAGCTAAAAAAAAAGACCCAAACCAATCATACAGAAGATCGTCCGTGTAAAACCGGATGTTACTCGAACGTCACCTTTGTTTATTTTTTTATTTTTTGATATTTATTTATTTTTGTATTTTGACTTTCATTCTTTTAAATTTGTTAGCGTTAATTTTCATTATAAAACCAAAAAGCGCTATCAACGTAACTAGAAAGCTCTGCAAAATCGATTATTGCTTCAAAATCCATGTGGTACGAGATTAAAATCTCCTCCGGTTATTTTAATCATATGACCACAGATACCAACCACTGGGTACGAGATTACTTTCATTGGACATTATTTTTGATTATTTCATCATACGCACTCTGTTGCATAGCGTGTTGCTAGTTGGTTAATACATTCGATACGCAAAGCATAATATACAGAATATTGTGTTGATCATTTTGATTTTTGGTTACTGTACAGGTAAAGGTAAAGTTTTGTGTATAGTGCTCATTATATTAGTATGTTTGTCGTCTCTTTCTGAATTAGTTTTTAGTACTTTTGTATAAAACCAATTTCTCGCCCAAGTATCGCCTTTATTAATAGAAAACCGTTTTTTTTTTTGCGTTATTTTCGCTGATTACAAACTTGTTGGTATTAATTTCATTTATTTGTTTTTTTCAATCGGAAATACTGTTTTCTTAAATTGATTTATTTGAATCAAAATCTTTTTGTCTTCGGCAAGAACAAAGAACGTAGAAACTGGAAGACTTTACTCTATGGTAATATACATTTTGTCGTTTTCAAAAGTTGTTTATTTTATTTATTATTCTTAAAATTATAAAACTGACAAATAAAGGATACTGCTTTAAGGTAAAAAACTGATGCGACGTTTCGTTAATCGAGAAGTGAATATTTGAAAAAAAAAATGTAGGAAAAACGACACCAGGTAGTTTTGCTAAGTATTGCATATAATTAAGCATGTCTACGTTAGATACAAATACCAAATTGTTATGCTTGAAATGTATATAATAAAAGCTGGTTTAGAATTAAACAGCCTTATTTCAAAACGCGTCATTTATTAATGTTCTTAATTTTGAGCTCAGGAAAGAGTGCTGTTTTACGTTAATTTCAGAGTTTTGGGAACATTTAAAACTTTCCACTTATAAAACATAACATAGGTTCGGTGGCATATACAAAGCATGACATCTATACTTGTACCACCTATCCATTTATTTTTACCTTAATATATTTTCTTTAATAAAACGCAGTTTTATATGTTGCATGTACGCATGCGTGTCCACTTTCTGGTATTCTTGTTCCGCGAAATGAGACTTAAAAATGGAGGACGAATGTGGCTTAGGCAGAATATCGCGTATTGCCAGATTAGATCGCGCCCTGAGGCAAACAATTAAACATCGCCCCTAATGGATTATAAGACAAAAATATAAGAAAATTTCCAACTGCTATTTTGTTCTTATTACAAGAAAACATTAATGCAAAACGATTACATAATACTATTAACTAAATATTTGCTCTGCGGGAATATCGCACAATAAAACTGTTCATAAGCTTTTCTAAATTTAAATTATAACTATATCCGCCTCTGTCGATATAGTTGCTAGACTAACCAATCTTTCTTGGGTCCTTGCTGTTCGCAAATAATTTTTAATTCAGTTTAAGCTTAGAAAAACTTCTTTACGCACTTGCTACAATAACAGGAATTGTTAGCGTAGCGACGGCGCCTACCGCAAAATGGCTGAACGAGCGCCCTTATTAAGCCGCGCCGTGAGGCAGGCTGCCTCTATGCTACACCCTGTCGACGGTACTGTATGTCAAGTATCTAATTTTATAATAGTAAATGCGTTCGCGCTTTCCTGACATGAGTCCTCGGATTCGATCTGTTTCCTAAGTAAAAATAACTATTCCGTAGAAATCGATGATTTTTTTTAATGATTCGACTAATCAAACACATCAACGAAAAAGGTTTGGTACTGACAGGAAAACAAGGGTTACGCAATATCGTGGGGCAGATGGGAATTTGTAATGAAGGTTTGCAAGTGTTTTTGTTAAATAAATGTTTATATTAATAACTGGAGTAGGATGTGCAAAGCTGTTAAAATAACCCTTATATAATACGACATGCATTAGATCAGAGTTTGTGAAATACTGTCACATCCTTTCCAGATTTGGTCCTGCTTTCTCGATGCTCTGTTTGCATACAGAAACTTATATAGGATGATATATGTAAAGACGTGTCGAAAACATCTGCTAGAAACAACCAGGAGTAAAAGAACATTTATTGTTCTTTCACTGCTCATTATTTCTACCTGATGTATTCCTTAGTTCCTCTTAGTGTGGGTACGAATTTCTCCGACATACGTAGAAAATGTTATTTGTTTCCAAATTAGATTGGACATTATCTACAAATAAATTAAAAAAAAAAAGACACAAACAAGCGATGAAGATTTAAATAAATATGGCATTCAGTTTGAATTTATTTATTTTTATTTTATTTTTCAATTCATGAACTATTGTTGCTGTACAGAGTTTTAAGTTTCGTTGAATTTTTTTTTTCCAGGGGATTTTCATAAAAATGCTATTGAAATCATTTAGTTTTAGTTTTCTTGAACATAATTTTTTTTAATTTTTGCGATGTAATAATATAATTTTCTAAAAATTTAGAAATGCATGGGAACAATTCCCCCCCCCCCCCATTACACTGATTTATTGGATTAACAATTCTTGGTAAAATTAATAAACAAAGTCAAAAATATTATCACAAGTCTGTCCCTCCCCTCCAAAAATCTTTAAATTGAAGGAAGATCAAATATAATTAAGTAATTACGGTGTATTGTTCATCAGGGAAAAAGAAAGAAAGTGATCGCTACCTGGCAACGTACGAGTTCTTGCCTACACATACGCTATTTGAATTTTCAGATGGTTGATGCCTTCGTTACAAAAATAATCAGATGTTCTTAATGGTCCTCCGATCTGAAATATCACTTTTTTTTCTTTTTTTTTGCTTTAAAAGCACGGTGGAGCTAGTTTGTGCAGTTATAAGTGAGATCCTCACTTTCGTAAATCCACCTGTTTGTTAACTAATGCTAGCGAATGACTTCTCAGCCATTTAGCTATAGTGGGGAACCATATAAACTTAAGCGGTATTCTTCTAGTTTACTAGGAATCTATCGAGACTTAAAACTTGAACGTAATGATTCCTTAATAATAATAATAAGGCGAAGTTTTATTTAAACAAAATCTAACTCAACTACTAGACAAAAACGATAGTGCAATATTCAAAATCATCCTAATCTCACTTCTCCCATAGCCAGAATACCAATGTGGTTGTCTCTCTAGACAGGCAGATCGATGAAGAATAACTCCAAAAATTGTTTCCCCTTGCTTACAGTTTGTCGCAATCCGGCAGTGCCTCTCTCTCTCTCTCGCAACCCACCTAAAGTAATTTATGGAGAATTCCCATTCGATATATCGATATCAAATTCAAATTTTAAATTCGATATCGATACTCGATTTTAATATCGTTCTGAAAAGTCTTTGATTTTTTTTCTTCTTTTTTTTTGGAAGTGAGGGACAGGTTGAACTATAAGAACCTCTGATCTATTCATCTTGGATAGTCTCACCAGACGGAGTTTTGGAACTGCTTCTTGTACCAGGAGAGCATCTTTCAATTTCTTCCAACTTTTGTTAGCAATGTGTGTAAGTTAATATATAGCAGCCAATCAGAAGCTTTAAAGGTTTACTGCTTGAAGGTATACAATTTATGCAAAAGCGAAGAGTGAAAATGTCCTCTCGTTTTTTTTTTTTTTTTTTTTTTTTTTTTTTTTTCGGTTAATAAAACATTCATTTAAATTTCTATGTAATTCGGTTCTCTGAGATCGCGCATGCTCAACATCTACAGTTCATACTATTCTCAAAATCCGGTTTCAATTAACGAGGTAAAAAAAACATTTATTTAAAAGACCGCCATTCTGTTTAAAACGTTTTTTAATGTATAGATTTCAGAGATGCTTTCCCTCAGATATCAGAAATAGCTTGGATATCACTTTTGGAAGGAGCTGATGATTTAACACTTAATCGAATGCAAAGAAATTATCCACCGAAAGGATTACCTATAAAACAAATAGATTTTCCATTAGAAACTCGATTATTATTATTATAAGTGTTCAGGAGGGTACGTAAGGACACCTTTATCAAGGACTATCTTATTATGATGCTAATAAAACAGGAACTCCTGCCACAGACGCAGTAAAATGTCTTCTATCACAGTATTAATTAGATTCCTTTATTTGTAAGCCATATAAGATCTAAAATACCGAGGGGAAACTCCAATCAGAGTTATATATTTTTTTATATATATGAATCTGAATTATTTATTTTGTAAATACATACTTATTTATATAAAAATATGTGTTATATAACCATTACAACATTTCTTTGATCTTGAAGTCTTTCTAGGCTGTATTTCGTATGTTTTTCTAGGATGTTTAGGTAATTAAAATAACTTTGAAGTTTAAAATTATGTGACATGTTTAAGGAGTTAAACAGCCTTTTCAGTGTTTTTAAGTTATTTTTTATTGCGCTCAGGAAATTATAAACGAAATTAATGGATATAAGTTAATAAAATTGTATTCGCTATCGAATCATAGGAGAAAAAGAATTGGGTTCTAATCCCATTTGCGAAAATTCTTTCAATTTTTTTTTTTTTTTTTTTTTTAACGGGCAAGATTAAAATTAATCTATCTCAGACGGAACTGAAAAGGTTTTTTTTTCCCCCAAAAGAATACTAGACTTTTTCAGAGAACACAAGCAGTTGAGAGATTTGTCCCTAATATCTCGTTGGTTGCTGCGAGATAAGCGAAAAGTCGCCGCCAAAAAAAAGTATATAATTCATTCTGTAAATAAAAAGTTTGTAATGCTTAATAATAAAATTTTTAACATTTTGAGTAAATATTAAAAAAAAAACAACTGAGGACAACAACAAAAAAATAGGGTTCAGAATAATGCATAAGAAATCAGTCCAAAACCGCCGATCAGATTTTAGAAATAATTAACTTCATCATCATTGTTGTACAGTGCAATCGAATCAGTGTATCTACGTACAATGTGGTGTTTATATAGTCTGTGAAAAGGGAAATTGCAAAAATAATTCAGAATTTCAGAGATTTTTTTTTAATACATTCTCTCGAAGCATTAATGGAAACTGCATGCAAATATGTTAGTACTCCAATACAAATATCTACACCCACACGATACACGGAGCTTTGATTAGCTTGCTGGTATAACAAAATGTTGATTCCACCTCATTTTCTGAAGGAAGAAAAGTCATTAAGCTTGAGTTATCATATAACATCTTTCACACCAAATAGTGCCTAACACAGTCTGAAAAACGACCACAGCTTTTATTTTTCCGGTTGTAATATAGATCCAAATCCTGTTCTAAGATGCAAGGATTGCGATGTGTTAGCCGGTCTTATTAGAATATCAGGATGGAACGAATACCATTAATCTACTGTGGCCTATATTTAACGGGGAACCTCTGTAGCTTAGTTGGTATAGACGAAGCCTGGAAAGAACTGGATCCGAATCCCGTCTAGGACACGAAGAACCTTTATCGGGCCTTTTCAACTGGAAGTGAATTAGCTGGTCTCATACAGAGGTGGCAGAATTTTTCATCCCATAAACAGGAGCAAATTGGCCCTTTGAATATACACATATCTATCTACAGACGAGAAAATAGTTATTGGCAGGCCCGTTGTAAGGGTATATATACTGCCCCTAAATTCAATAAAATATTTAAACTTAAAGGGAAAAAAAATTATGTTTTTTTTTTATGGTTGAGATACAATTTTGACAGTTTTTGTCGTCCTTCAAACTTACTGCTCCCTGGCATTGCCTTAGTGAATAAGGTTCTGTTTATTGAGCAAGGAAGGTAATGGGAAACTATCTTGTTCTGTTATTATCTGCTAGTAAAGTAGCATCACATTACTATTCTCCAGCTAGTGGGTTGACGAGAAAAGATGAGAGAGAGAGATGTTTAATAGCTCCTTGTCAGCAAACCTGGACCATCTCTCTCGCATCCTCTCTTTCTAAGAGGATGAATACAAGTATTCCTAGAAATCGTCATAGGCTGTGTTTGATCTATCCTATGTAAAGGAATTATAAAAATCTACAAGAAGTAGTTGAACTATATGACAATTTTATTTAGTTTCTATACCATTCTGACGTGTTTCATTGTTGGGAGTGGGAATTAATGACATTTATATTCTAAATAATACTACAATGCGAATTAGCTTTAGTTGCGTTAACCAGTTCTACTTACGGTAAAACGGATTATCACCATTGAATAACTAATCAGTACTGAAAGTGGTGGGAGAACAATGAACTTATGCGTTTCGTTAGATGGGAGGAGGAACTATAACCACTGCTTCTGAAACAGGTCTGCACCTGCAAATAGCTTCAAAGTCTAACTTACTGCAATTTATGAATATCTGCATATATCTTTTTGATGTAAGGAAAATAGGAAAGAGAGAGAGAAAGAAAGTAATCATAGCAGAAAAGCATGCGGAAACCACCTAGCCCATGGGAAATCTGTAACAGATAAACAATCTTCTACATTTTATGCAAATAGGATATCCATATGAAAAAGTTTGGTGGCCCAATTCCACTATTCAAGCATTCAATTAAGAAAAAATGAATTTCGTGATGGTCCTCCGAAAGTTCGTCTACATTTTTCAGTCAAGTTATTTGCGTGCTTTACAGGATGGTCCTCCGAAAGTTCGTCTACATTTTTCAGTCAAGTTATTTGCGTGGATGTGTAATATCAAACGACTACCTAAAGAAATTACTTGATTTCAGGCAGTAGTTGTTATGGTAGCATTTCTCGTATTGTTTCACAATATTAATGTTCCCATATCAAAATTTCTAAGCCTCCTTTCAAGGAACATATGAACTTTTTTGCATCGGTAAAAATTGTAAAGCTTCATTTACATGGTCGATGTTCCTCTTGTGGAAAAATGAAATACGTTTCAATTAAATATTATGATGGAAAGCGCATACATTTCAACTGCTTTGATTTATGATTTAGCCTAAAAAATGTCACAAAAACGTACAAAGCTCATTTGAAAGAATGGTACGCTCTTACGTTTAAATTCAGTCTACGACGCTTATTGACTTTACCTTTAGCTCTGCGGTAGACACTCTCATCAGAGAATTAAAAAGTGTTAGCATTTTTCCTTCCAGAATCTCTGATTGCTACAATTGTGTCCTTTCCTCCCTAAACCATAGATAAATACTAGCCAGAAAACACAAGCAAGTGACATTGCAAACATCCTTGCTTATGCCGGATTCGAACCCACAATCTCTTGGTTGGAGAGTGAGTATGCTAATCCCTTTCCCAACCGGACTCTTTATTTTTTTTTTCTTTTTATATATTAGCATCTGACATTATGAGATTTAACAAGTGGAAATAATATTACATGTAACAAATACTCCATAACAAATATTGTCAAACTGTGAAAAACCACGAATTCTTTAAGAGAGAGCATATTTAGGCAACTTTTCTAAATGTGTCACTTAAAACGTTGGGAAGAACTTTTGTTCTTAAGATTGTTTGAACTGTGATAATAAAAATATGAAATTCGTTCGTTCCGCCTGAGTGTCGACTCCCATTCTCGGGATTATTTGAACATCTTAAACAGTTGGCTAAGACATGCAAACTGTAGTACGAAAGAATTAGGTCATATTTTTTATCCACTTTAAACCTCATTATATCTAAAAAGTCAGCATAGAAGAATTATAGAATTAAATCGATGTAAGAAATGGCTCTTTTCCAGTATTAAGGGGGAGGGCACATATTTAAATAATTATATTCATTCTTAGTATCTTTTATCATTATCTGTCCTTTATACTTTTCAAATACATTCTTGAAAAGCCCAGGGAAAAGTTTACATAGTTGATACTTATTCACTGATATAGGAAGAAAAATCACTGAGCAATCGAGCCTCTAGGCTATTACCATAATGTTTTTTTTTCACCTTAAGAAGTTAGAAATGGTGGGAGGAGTAAATCCCTTGTAGTGTAAAATATTTATTGGCTAGATATGACAGTCACCTGATGATAAACGCATCTGTAACCTCCTAATAGATAAACACAAACATCCCTGTATGTTTATATGGAAGATATCATGAGTAACGATTGAATACTGACTCGAACTAAGGTATTTATTATTTTATTATAAATTACTCCCGTGAACATTTGTAAGACCGCTTCATTTGCTGTGCCGCAGGTCGTGGCATGCGTACAGTCCTTTCAATGGGTCATTTCTAAGGTCTGAATGGTGTGGTCCTATAAAGTTGACAGTTGAAATGAATATCCAGGCATTTGAGGCGCTGTATTGGTTGAAAAGAGACTCCCCTTCCCATTTTATTCCCTTTTGGGGGGCCTTTCAAAAAGTACATTGTCCACAGAGAAGAGAAGAAGCAGCTGTCATACTAGCCTGCACCCAAAGATGGATTGAAAAGACGAGAGAACATGTTTGTTATGGATAATCTATGATACACTTTCATTCTTCCTGATGAACCATTTTTCATTCTGACGGCCCGATCTTTATTGTCGGGCTTCTCAATTGGAGCTAAGCCAGGGTTCCTGACAAGAACGATGGCACTAGAGTGCAGTAATCTTGCGGGCGCTGATAAATCACCCCGAATTCGGAGCAAATTTCAGAAATAGATGCTGCAGAACCGAGATGGAATATGCACCAGCAGAAAGTTGTCAGAATGGTTTGTCATGGAAGACTGTCCCTTCATCTTGTGTAAATGGCTTCCATAGCTGAAGTTTATAGAGAAACTCTTATATCTATCTCTCTTTCCTCCTTCTATCGCTCTCTTCTCGTTCTGGTTCCCTAGAGATCTTCTCGGTTTCCTATATTGCTTCAGGAAAGTCATTGATACTATATATATATATATATATTTCCTTTTTACATATAATTTATTACACATTCAAATTTAAAAGCCTTGAACATTTAGGAACGATCTGTAGTTCTGGTCTGATTGTTTTCATTCCATTGCTGAATATTTAACATAGTTCCTGAGCCAAATGTAAATCATACAATCGATCGTACTAGCTCTCCTCCATTCCCCTTATTCCTTGGTATCGGATGCTACAAACTAAGATGAATGCTTACAGCCTCCTACCTGGTGGGAGTCGGAGAGAGCAACTTAAGAAATTGACTAATTTACATCACACAATGAGTGCACTTTATTTAGATACGTATGCTGAATACAGATGTTTAAGTCAACACACGATCTGATATGTTAATGAAATATTCTGTTGTAATTTATACTAACTTTAAAATTATAAAAGTTGAACTGGCGACTGTCATAAGTCGAAGCAATCAGTAGAGCATAATTAACACTAATATTATCTTTCATTTAAATTCTTGCTTAAACTTTAACTGCAGGTATTTAAATACGAAGGCAGTCTTACAATGAGGAAACATCCAAGCTATAGTGACTTATCCCACAAGCAGAGTTCGCTACTACAGCTTGCAAGCTTCCATTTTATGAACTAATTATACCGTTTTTTTTTTTTAATTTAAAGTAAATAAAATAATTCTGGAAAATAAATTATTTTAATGACTTCTCTATTATCCCATGTGTTTTTAAAGACATGCTGATTTCGGACAATTGAAATGCAAAAGCTTATAATGGAGCTTTAATACTAACAAATATCATAAAAAAAATTTACAATGTGAAAAGCATTACATTTGTTTAATTATTGATATTTACTGTCTGCGAAATGCAGAATGATAGAAGCATCCTTCGACGAAGATTTCATTTTATAACTTGCAGATAAATAATAGAAGATTGATGTACATGACTTTTTTTTTTACACCTGTGGATCATCACACCAAGCAAACAGGTTTAAGGTGTATATTGAGGTGGAGCACCGAAAGATAGGCTTGATTTATTAAGGTAAACGCAGAGAAAGAACTTGAAAAATGCTGTTTTAAGTTATTTCAGTCAAAAGTACGTCATTCTCAGATGTTCAGCAGTTATTCTTCGTCTGCGCTTCTGTGATGGGCAGTTCAGGTGGAGAGATCTCTCGCATTCCGTTCTTCTCTTTATATCCGTTAAACATTATGAACAGCTTTTATATTAATCGTTTAAAAAAAAAAAAACACTGATGGGGTAGAAGAACAATCGCCCCAGTAATGGTTGGTATGGTTAGGTAGCAGTATTGAAAACAAACTGGCAAGTATGATTGATTGTCGCTAGCCTATTTTAGTAATTGTCCTATAACTGAAAGGATTTTTTTCTGCATTAAATGTCAAGAATATTTTTGATTCCAAATGCGAAAAAATTTCTGACCCTAATTACTTGTAAAATATTTGGTTTTAAAATCTCGGCAATATTTATTCCTCTATGCATCTTAAAATAAACCTTCATGTATCTTTATCGTGAAAGCTAAACTCCATATATTCGTAATTTACAATCTCCTCTTCAGTAGTAAATTATGAACACCACCTACGTATAAGCTGCTCGCAGTTACAGTTACTGTTTTTTTAAGCAAGTCATTCTTCTACCAATGGCAGACTTTGTTAAACACATTGCCTCTATTTTCATGCTAGTAAAATTAGACTCGGAAGAGCCACATCTAATGTAGAAGCTAGTTTTTAAAGTCGTTATTTATGGAATGCTCTGTGGCGCCCTCGAGTGCTAAAATACTGTAATGTTTCAGTTGTGAGAAATTTTAGTAAACAAATATTTTATTGTTTAGCTAAGTTTCTTTCTTTCGAAACGCTTTCCTAGGGTAAGATAAGTCAGTGAAGAAGGCTGAAGGAATAAAAAAAGAGTTCTAAGAATATTTTTCAGTCTGGATATGTTTTTTTATGGTTGAGACAGTAAAATGTGAGCTATCTTTTTCTTTTCTTTGTGGGTAAGCTAGTTGATTTCTATCAGTAGCAGAGTTTGAGGTGTCCATTTTCTAAGTCGCTCCCATTACGTAGATTACATTTGTCTTTATGGCAAGGAAGTAGTCATAAACATTTCACGTGGCCCGTGACTCAATAGAAGAAGGTACCCTTGTTTCCCATAAACCTCCTCCAGGTTCTTTCAGTTGGCTCGATAGTACGCAATGTCTGTCCAATAGGTCACCGTGCCTCTTTTAATGCTGTTATAAAATGATATTATATTCTAAGCTTTCATAAAAGTAGCTAATTTACAATCCGGTTCAGTAGTAAGTTTTGAATATTACCTCTCTATGACATAAGTTCCTTTCAGTTACAGCTTCTATTTCTTTAGCCAGTCTTTCTGGTGGCAAGAGTAAACTTTGTTAAACATGTTACCACTATTTTTATAGGTGTTAGATTTACGAACTCTGCTTCACGTTGACAAAAGGGCTTTATCCTTCTATGTATCTCTTCTATTGGTTTACTGAAAGGGCGTAAAATTGTTTTATGTTTCACTGGCCATTTTTGCATCCGCTATCCAAAGTGATATTAAATGAGATTTGTTGCTGTGTGGAAATGATATAGAGGTGTCGCGTGTACAAAAGTAAGCGTTAGAATCGATTACGAAAGTTGTAAAAGGTGCGCTGGTAGCTAAGATTGTTTTGATATCCTTCACCCAACTCCTGCAGATGAAACACGACAATCAAATGAAGATCCAAAGATTATTTTTTATTTATTCTGCTACCATATATTTTTTTTTAGATTTGCCCAAAATAATACATTAAAATATAGCTACAGAAATTATAATTTAACTGAAATGTTTTACATCTCTCTCTTTTAATGAAAAACACGCGCGTCACTTTAAATCTAATCTACTCAAATCTGGTAACTCATTTGATTTTCTTCAGTAGCCCATGGAAAATTTAGTGATGTTGTAAATAAGTATTTTTTTATTTCCGAATCTACAAAAATTATTTTCCTTTTTATTTTTCAATTTGAGTCAACAGATTACCTTTTCATAGAATATCATATCTGTGATTCAAGTCAGTAAGAGAAATTCCCTGAAGGCGCAGTTTTAAAGATAAATCGAATATTTACTTTGAATCTTTCTTCTCAGAATATGGGAAATGATCATTGGAATGTGTGAATGTAACATTCTTTTATTTTTATAACTCGCGAGTGCGAAAAAGTATTTCCTGCTAGCATAACAGACAGTAAGATGAAAATAACTGAAAAACAAACTGGAACAAAATATTATTATTATTATTATTTCTACTGCCGTAATCATGAGCTCAACTACAATCTAAATATTCTAAATAAATAATCAGAATTTTAATTATTACAAAAAAAAAGCTTTTCTCTACTCTTAGTCTTAAGAATTTTTCATGACTAGTCTGTATATATTATATATGCAATATATGATTTAAATAAAAACATTTCAAAAACATTAAATGCATATTTCAAGGAGTGGGGAACCAACTCTTTTGATTAATGATACTAAGATTTCGAATTAATTCATTTTAGTAATGAAAGAAATCTGTAATAAGATATGGTAATAATATATTTTGAAGCTTTACATCACTAAAATAATGAAGCGACTAGTACAAAGTGTAATTGTAGTTTGTTGGCTTAGAATCCTCTGAACAATTTTAATATATGGCGACTATTTGCATGTACTGTAATTAATACTTTGAATAATTAGCAGATTGATAGGGTTCCAGATGTTGACTTTCCCATGAGGAATAAAATGATTATCATTTGAAATATTGCCTGAAGGTTTACAAGTAGCAATACAAAATTTACTTTAGCCTTCTTCTTCAGATTCATAAAAACAATAAGGCGGTTAAGCCTGTTTACAGTCCAACATGCGTGTACCTTCTGTCCACTTTGTCTGTTTATCTATCTTTTAGGATATAAAATCAGAGTTTCAAGGATGAAGAACTACCATTTCCGTATGAAAAGGCTTACACAATCTTAAGTTAAAAGCCTTAGAAATGCTGTTCACACTCTAGATGGATCCATGGCTCAGTATCGAGAATGCGCTTTGGTCGACCCAGGTTCGTTCGATCCTGTCCAGGATGCGAATAACTTTTATAAGAGTTTTTTATTTATTTATATATATATATATATTTATTTTATTTTTAAGAGCCTGTGTAGCTCAGTGGATGTCGCGTTTGCACACCACGGCGCTTGGCCGCACGAAGGAAGACTTGGTTTCGAGTCTAGTCGGCGACTAGAGGAAATTTTTCTAAGCCTTTTTTCGACCGGTTCCCGAGTTAGTCGATCTCTGGCACTGGCAAGCGGGTTTTTCGTCCTGTAAACTCAAGAAAATCGACCGTAGAACCCACATTATTTCAGACATTAAATATATTGTGTTAGGGATCACGAGATGGCGGCACATTTGAGCCGTCTCTCTTCACTGGGTACCGCTTAATTAGTGATAGCCTTTGGCCATCTGTCTCTGATTGGTACCAGTGCAGATTGAACTGCCCACTCAGTCTCCAAAAGTTAGATAGGGCTAAATGGCCTCCCATACTCCCCGTATACGGGAATAAAAAGGCGTTAGCTGATTTTTTTTTTCATTTATTTTAATTTTTTTTTATTTTATATGGCGGTGATAAAGTTTCATTCTGCAGAACAGACAAATCGATCAGAAGAACACACACACACACACACACAAAATTAAACAAAGATAATAACTGACATCATTCATTATTTCTATTGCGGTAATCATGAGCTGAACTACAATCTAAATATTTTAAATAAATAATCAGAATTCTCATTATGCGGTCATTATAATTTCTGTTTGAATTAGAAATTTAAACTTGATTTTAGGCTTTAAGAGATTAGAAAATATTAAAAGTTATTACAAAAAAAAAAAAAAACAGAAGAAGAAGCTTTTCTCTACTCTTAGTCTCAAGAATTTGTATTTGCATTTCAACTTATTTTGCTGACATGTGTGTGGTGTGAATATTGTGAACCAACCTTGATTGTATCATACAGCTGGACACACAATATATGGCGGGAATTAAAAACTTGTGCAGTTAAAGGTAAGGTATTAATTACAGAATCACAAAAATATTTAATTAAACAATAAAACTATACTTAATATCAAAGTATACAAATAAATAAGAATATGCACAATTACGATAAAAACTAAAATGTTTTTATTTTTGTGTTATTTCCATTATTATCTCTCTCTTTTGCTTGTTAGCTTAGAAAATTCTTCCTTTGTGCCATGCTTGCATGCAGCAATTCCTGATTCATGTCGAAACTTGTATTCACAGAATAGCTTGAAAAGAATAGCTTGAACTTGAAAGTTTCAAGTATGACGTACTTCTACTTCATTGTCTAAGTTGAAATTTTGGAAACTTGTGCATGGGGGGAGGGGTTGCTCAGAATAAAGTCTTTTGTGACCTACATAAACAGCGTTATATAAGTTAAAATAAAGTCCTATTAAGATATTTTTACTAATGGGCGTTGAGAATTAGTTAAGACATTCATTTCCAGTTAGATGTACATTCTTTTAAATAAAGTTGTCAGTTTTAATTTTCCACCATGCAATAATAGTATGAGCTATCAGTTCAAAATTTTTACAGTTCACTAAATTCGAACTAGTAAATAAGAGCAATGTAATGGACGGACATGAGTTTCATGAATCAAGGATCGTTAATTAAAGTTCCTAAATCACTCCTATCACCCTTGAAATATGTAAAATGCTCTTTCGAGTTGCATATCTGGTTATGCGATTTCTTTAACATTCTAGTTAGCAAAAAGCCTGGCATATAATATACGTCTCAGAAAACAAAATAGTTTTAGATTTTGACTGTTTTCTAAAGGAAAGTTGGTTTTTATCACAATGATGGAAACTGTTACATTGAGCAGCCTCAAAGAAAAAGGGGAAAAAAGCACTAGAAAATTTTCCAAAAAGCTTTTACTAATTAAAATTAACTTTTTTTTTTATTTATGTTGTGTAGTGTCTTCTATTTCTATACTACTTAGGGATTAGCAGTATGCGATGTGTGGTGTGTATTATCAAATCGTCTACTCAACTCCCCCAAGATTAAATCCTGAGTGTGCTACTGACTGACATTGAGAACCTACAGATGGAAATACAGTTTTCCATCTGCGGGAAATAATGTTGCAGAGCAGTTTGCAAAATTTCAACTTTTCAAAGCCCAAAACATTTCAAAGATTTGGTGAATTAGATCATATCATCTCATTTGGTAGTAATTGTTTAGTTCCCTTGAATAGCTAAACAAAAACTACTTTCACTGGCTTTGTCTTTTTCTACAGAAAAGCAAAGAAGAAGCAGGACGTCTACAAGAACATGATTGGAGTGAACTTGTGAGAGAATGTTACCAGTTAATCGAATTTGTCTTCTTTTACTTAATATACGGTTTTTAAGGAAGATTTTTTGTATGGTTGTGCAGCGATTGAAACCTTATGGCTCACTGCACGATCACCAAATGCTGCTTGCATTAATTAACTCAGCCTAACCTCTTATATTTTAAAAAATAATGCATGCCATATTTTTGTTCTCGAGCATAAAAAATGTGATGCATGATAAGAGATCTCATTGTACTGCTTTAGTCATTCCAATCTAAAAGTTGACAATGTCTTTTTGCGTTTATAACGTTGTTTAAACACAAAAAGACATTATCTGCTCACATAAAAAACTTCTTGCACATCAGTGCCTTTATAGACCAATGGTTAAGTGGAAAGAAAGAACTTGTTAAGTTTATTAAACAGCTTGGGGGGGGGGGTTAACTCTTGAGGAAAACATTGGGAGGAAGGCTATCCCAATGAACAGAAGTGGAAAAGAATATCTATTCGAACAGATATCCTTTCTTAAAAATGATGATAAAGAAACATCCTAAAGTGTTTCACTTTCAAAAACAAGTGTATGGAAAAAGTTCTGTTTGCCAGAGGCTACTTCTGGAATGGAATAAAAGTGAGGAGAAAGAGACTAGGAAAAGTTTCAGTAGTGATGACTAGAATGAACCAATAATGATTTCTCATCTTTCGTCTATTTTATTCCATATATAAATATGAAAACATAGTATTGCATGAGAAATGTGTAATCGACCAAATCTACCAAGGCAAATGGAGTTAAATTTTATTTATTCTTGTCAAATATATTTGTCTTCAAATCAGTACTATATTTGTGTAAGGTATTTTTTTAAAATCATCATAGCCCAAACGCGCCAGTTTAGCTTCTGCCGAGATACTGAACCCTTTCAGATGGCGTCAGTGAGTCGATTGCTAGGTTACAGCATTGCTGTTATTGCTAGGTCAAAGTCGCAGGTAGGCTGCGTTGTTGTTATGTTGCGTTCTATGTTTTAGAAGGTAATGTACAGATTTTTCGATTTTTGATAATATAGTATAACAAGAGCAAATTTCTTCCAGCGCTTTGTATATAAGAATTTTCTCTTATTCAAACAACATAAAGAGAAATCTTAAAAATGTTTCCTCCCCTTATCTTTGCTTCAGTTTATTATATAATATTCTTAACCCTCCGTATACAGCAGGAAGTGTGCCTTCAAATTCTTCTGCATGGAATCCCCATATTGAAACATATACAATTAGTCATTGTTTGCACAAAAAAAAAACACCGCACATCTCCTGTATATAAGGTTGGTCGATTGGTAGCGCCTCTGCTACTAATGGCTCACGAACAAAGTTAAGCAAGTTTGAGCGCGGTTAGTAGTTGGAAGGGATTCAGTCATTCGATGCTTTTGGCACACTCTCCCCTTGATGAGTCTTTGGACTCCCTGGAGGTGTCACATAATAATTAAATGACGTTGAGGATGCGTTAGTAATATTTTTCATGTTGGGTTTGTTGGTTGGAGGGAAAATCTTACCAGCTGTATAAGAATGGCTAAACTCGCTGTCTTTAAAACTTATAGATGTACTTTATAATGACGATCATCTTTCAAACTGCTTTTAGAATCTAAAGGACCCGCCTACGCTACGATTTTCCGTTAGATCATTAATAGTTTTTGAAATTCGCGTACATAAAATGCATACAGTACTATTAGTATGCACAACCACAATAATAGGTGAAATTGGAAGTAAAATAATATAAAGCAGATTCTATTCGCTGTAACATTCTAATATAATAGCATCATGATCTTAATAACAAAATCTAGAATAATTTTTATCTTATGTACTATGGATGCATACTTTTATTCCTAAATATGATTAATTTGAAACTAAAATTGAGGTGACTGGGTAGATTCAAATTTCATTAAATTCTATTGAGTCATAATAGGTTTGATAATAAAAATGGTCCATTTGAAGCCAAAATTGAACTTAGTGGACATTAAATTGCTTTTGATCCCAGCCAGTATGAAGTTATTGCTGTACATATTTTACATTATTGCTGTACAATTTTGAAACATTTTGTAAGTGTTGTAATTTCATATGATCTTATTGGAAAAAAAAAAATGGTGAGATGATGCAAAAAGTTTTGTTTATTTTCCTTGTTATTGATTTTTAGTTTCTTTTATGATGTAGATGAATTTCATCAACTGGTGTGAGATTAACTGGAGATCTGAAGTGGCTTGAGAGTTTTATATTTGGTCTCTAAAATAGGACTTCCATTTGTTGTGTCCCAATTTACGATTTCTACTCTAATCTTACAAATTCCCTTTATCTATATTCTTCTAATTTCTATGCCCAAGATTTTACCAAAACGTATACCAATATCTAAGTTATTGCTCCCCGTAGTACCCCTAATATTTGTATTTATACTGCGCCTTTTGGGATATTTAGTTTAGGATATTACATACATAAACAAGGAGAAAGAACTCAAATATATCTGAAAGTGTAACTATTGCAGTCGTGACACTTAACTCGATTCTCAACTTAAATTTTCCGCGTGACTAAGTACAATATTTTCAAGTGGTTATCAACTGCACCATTTATGTTGTCATAAATAGGGAGAAAGTCAATCTCGAATATATCTCTTAGTATTTAAATATTATTGCAGTCGTGACTCTTAATCTCTTTCCTCAACATTAAATTTCCCGCATGATTAGGTACGATGATTTTAAGCGGTGCATTGGATTAGCAACATCAGACAACTCTTTTATCATTGAACAAAAGGTTTATTAAGTTTCTAAACATGGTACAATTCAAATACTAAACTAAAATACTTATAGACTAACATTAAATTATTACAAGCAATATGGCTATTTGTGATTATGCCGCCATACACATTAATTCATAAATTCACCTGATGTGAACAAATTAGATCAATTCACACTATCTGATTATTCATACTGAAGTAGATTAACAAATCATTCACTGCTAACACATACTTGTGACATTTCAATTATTTTATACATTACATTAGGCATTCAATTCTTAGGATACGTAATTACTTAATTTACACTATTCCGTTATACCGTTATTTGCACTAACACACAATTATGTCATTTAAATATCTTGTGCAATATAATAGACATGCAAAAATACCTTAGGACTCTTAATCATTCACAAATCTTTAACACTAGTCAATCTACACATAACACATTCTATCATATACTAAAGTCCTAGTATAACTTCAACAGTTCTATATTGGAATCACGATACTTTTCACAGACAAATTTCTAGCTAACTTAGGTTATGATTTACAGTACCTTTCTTGAGCTTTTCGTATGGGCCTTTATCCTTTTCCAAACGAACCTCTGGTATAACTTCTCGTAACTCTAGAATACTTGAACACACGTATATTTGCTCTACTATTAGCAACGAGGACATCGATCTCTTTACAGCTTTTTGCTTTGCGTAGTTATCACTAGCGTCGAAACGAAGAAGATCCCCCCCTTCTCTAGGACTCTATGGCAATTTTTTTCTTTGCTTCCTACTCGGGAAAACGGGAATCGAAATCCCGCTCACTTTCGTTTCCGTGTTGTGACGAGGAGATATCACCCCTGTCGCCACTCAAGAAAACCCCGTGAACTCCACCGGAACCAAAACCAAACTCCAAGGTCAAAAGTGACTATCCAAAAAGGTTTCTTTCTTTTGTGGGGGTCACCAACCCTTTTATAGCTGCTCTCCTAACGGCACCTTTTCTTACTTCCTTTCTCCTCCTTCTACTTGTTTTTTAATTATCGTCCAATTAGGGTGGCGTTTTCTCACCAAATGTTATTTGATCAGCAAGCCCGTTCTCAATGTTTCAATCCGGGGATCGGCCCTAAGCGATAGCTTTGCTTTTCTTGTGCTAGCCTGACTTAATCCCCTTTCAAACCTTTTCTATGAATTCTACTTAATAACTTAATCTCTCACATAACGTATTTTATGACTCACCCCTTTCTACTTATTTACTTAGCTCTCTCATTTTTAATCATATTACAATATTAATCTATACTCTCCTTTGTTAGCTACTTATTTAGTTAGAATTACTTATTTTTAGTCATAATACAATATTAATACATTCCTTCCTTTATCAGCTACTTTAACAACAACCCTTACGTTTTATACATTTTACTGGATGCAAGAAATTTTCAATTAAACAATTTATTTTTTCATGCAGGGGTTTTAATTTATGATATTTATTCTTCATGTTACACCATGATAGCTGAGAATACTATATTCCTAAGATATCAGGTGTAACACATTCCAACTCTTAGCCCACCCACAGTAATGTACTGCTGATTTACAATAGTACATTTAAAATATTTCCCAGCGTTTCATGGGATGGGAATCATATTTAAATATATATATATATATAATAAATAAAATAAAAGTTGTATGAATTTGATAAAATTCAGCCAGCCAGAGCACAAAAATAACATAAATATAGACAGACAACACATATGTATTAGGTGCGTGCTTGTGCATTTGGCATGTTACATAAAAGCTAGTACATAAGAAATCAGTGATTTTAATGACAGCAATTTTCTTGAAAAGCTATGCATTGCAATCATTCAGAAGAATTAATGAAGGAGAAAGGTTGTTTTAACACTATGAGCTTGAAATGAATAACAGTACCTTGTGGATTTTTAGTTGAAGTACATGAATGTTGACTACTGCTGCTCATGTTCATGTAGGGTTTAGAAGTGAATGGATCATGGATGTCTGTTTAGTTGAATAGTACCCATAGATGTTCCTATAGCCAAAGCAGCACTTGGCTGAAACAGACTATTTCTGTATGAATAAAAACCTTTTGGGGAAATTTCTGATGTAATGTCACATCTGAGACTAGTGTTGTAAGGGATAAGGGTTGGAATTTGTATAAAGGCAATAATTATTCCAGAGGGAAGCAGAATGCCCAGGCCAGAAGAGAGTTTTTTGGAGATTCTGGGATAGCAATAGATACGTGCTTGTGCTAGAAAAGGCTGAAGAATAAAGGCTAGGTTCCAAAGGAAAGGAAAGATGGATTTTAATTTTCTATGAGATCCAATTACATTAGAAATGGCATGAGATCAGAAATTAATATGCTGATACATAGTGTATTTGATGGTAATCCCATATTTGAGTGATTATTCAGCCTAGAGTACATTACTTCCACAAATTGTCGCCTCTGTAGTTCGCATAGAAGAATAATGGAAACTGAATCCTTTGATTGGAAAAGACCCTAGTTTGATTCTTGCCATAACAAGAGATATCTTTATTGAAGGCTTTATCAGTTGAAGGTGAGTTAGTTGATCACATGCAGAAGTAGCAGTGCTTTTTTCTTTCCATAAATTCAGGTTTTTCATCCTGTACAGGCAAATTAGCCAAAGAATATATGCAATTAACAGAACCAAAATACTATTAGTGGGAAGTAGATCGTGTAGTGTAGATGGAGGATTAAGTAGAGTAGACAGTATAGTGAAGATGGAGGTTTAAGCAGTGTAGACGAGAGTAGTACAGATGGGGCATGGGGCTCTTCCCCCAAAGAAAAAGGGAAAAAAAAAACTAGGAAAATTTCTAAAAATCTTTTCCTAATTAAAATTCTTTTTTTTTTATATTTATGTTGTATCATGTCTTCTATTTCTACACTATTAATGAATTACTCAACCTCCCCCCCCCCCTCTACCTTCAAGATTAAATTCTGAGTGCGCCACTGCTGAGAAGGTGTTATTTGTAATATGTTTATACCAAGAAGCATTGATAGCTAGAATAATCCCAAGAAGAGAAATCTTGTCTAGATTTTATTTTATTTTATTTATTTATTTTTTTTTTCAAAAGTAAAAATGGAAGAAAAGTTTTTGAGATGAATATATAATAAATAAATAAGTAAACAAATAGGTATACCTTGAGTCACCGCGATCTGAGTGATGTTTTCGGGATTACATAAGATATCATACAAGTAAGTATATCTTACGTAATCCTGAAAACATTATTCACATTGCATTCTGTAAGAAATGGGGCAAAAAGTAGCATAATTCTTTGCTGTGGAGTGAACATAGTTTTTGACTGAGTAAAGTAGTTGTATTATACCTGGTGATAAAACTTGTCTACCATGTAATGGTACTTAATACCACATAGGTTTAACCTTTCCTCTGATGGATGTGGATGCCACACGTTGATCCTTGTCTAAGTGTGCATACTTTTTTTTTTATTATTTAAATACTATTTACTATTATTGAAATGGATCAATATCCAAGAGGAACTTTTTTCTTTTTCTTTTATTTAATGAATGTGTTTAGAAGGAATTGTGTCATGTATTAATTTCATACTTCTCTTCTTCCAGACCAGTATCTGCATATGCCCTATTTTTTCGTGACACTCAAGCAGCAATTAAGGGGCAAAATCCTAATGCCAGTTTTGGAGAAGTATCTAAAATTGTAGCATCTATGTGGGATAGCTTGGATGCAGATCATAAAAATGTATGAATATTGATTATTCTTATTCTAATATAGAAATTACTTCAATCTTTTTTTTTTCTTTTTTTGATTTCTTTGTATTTTTTGAATATTCAAAATTTACAAATTTTGAATATTCACTCTTTACATCAATAAATTTATGTAGAAAGTGATATTCAAAAATGTTTATGACAATAATTTTTACTAGAGTCTTTTTGAAGTGTTAAGAGAGAACTGTGAAAAAAAAAAAAAATTTTATTGATAAAAATGAAATTAATTTTCTTTTCACATTTCCTGGTATTTTGGTTCTGCAAAAACAATTTTAGGCAAGTTTTTTTTTTTTTTTTTCATATTAAATGATATTGTCTTAAGTGATGCAGCATGCGATGAACCTATATATATTTTTAGTATTTATTTTCTAATAAATTGGAATAGATTAGTGGAGAATTTCACTGTATGCATTTGATATTCCAAATGCACGAATTTTGACATTACAAATTTTGGCCTCAGGCAGCACAACATTCATGGAAGTTTCCTGTCTGATTCAATATCCTTTCATTTGTCAAATCTACCAGGACCTATTGAAAGTTTACTGTTCTGTCTTAAGCAAATAGATTTGCTAATAAAGCGAAAGTTTATGACAAGTTTTTGACATTTGAGATTTCCTGCAGCGATGAGGCTGTTAATTCCATGTAAATCACCAAGTCTGACTAATTTTAAGCTGAAATGGATAGCACACAAGGTAAACTTAAACTCGAAACTTTAGTTTACATGATAAACTTGCATAGCCTTTCATTACTGTGGAGAATGAAAGTGAAATGAATACCTTCAAGTGCTATTCTAGCAAAAGCTATATCTGCTTTAATTATGTATGCTTTTGTAAACACTATCTGATAAAGCAAATTATTGTTACTCCTGGCCATTACAGTACCTTGAAGATAATTTTATTGGACACTGTACTTAATTGATAGTCTGTTTGTTGAGAGTAAACATTGCAAGGCACAAAGTAAACATGTTGTTAATTAGTAACACAGCATAGCTAATTAATGTGTTGCATCATACTTGGAAATTACTGGGCATTGATGTAGCCATTGTATCTATAGTCTGAAAGTGATCTCTTTTGTTTGTCTGCAAGTTATAAACCAAACATTGATATGACTTAAATGATGGTGCTTATTTTAATCTTCAAAAGCTCCAAAGTTTAACCTTGCCAGAAGAATGAAGTCTCTCCTTCTCTCTCTCTCTCTAAGGAATAATAATTAC
This sequence comes from Typopeltis vanoorti, assembly GCF_054136105.1. NCBI lineage: Eukaryota > Metazoa > Arthropoda > Arachnida > Uropygi > Thelyphonidae > Typopeltis > Typopeltis vanoorti. Next base: position 102,253,911 of record NC_143549.1, on the reverse strand, counting down.
CTTTGAGAATTTTCCCTTGATTATTTTTCATTGTCTCTTTGATTGAAATAGAGGAATTGGATTTCATCTTTTCTTCCACTTATATCCATTAACCTTTTGCCCCCCACTCTTTTTTTTTTTTTAAATGTTTGTTATATTCATATGATGGTTTAAAATTGTTACATTTGGCATGTATATTTTTAGTTGAATAGTATTTGCTAAAATTTAAGAATTATTTGTTGTTCTTCTCACTTGTCATTTTATTGTTATGAATATCTGATGCCCCAATCTTATAAGGATAATGTTTCTTAAATAGTTGTATCTGTCAAGGAATTTAATAGTTTTTTTTTAATTACTTTATTTTTGAGTAAATAATCTTGGAAAATTTACCTAAATTAACATTCTCTCCAGTTATTAGGTCTACTTAATTGCTAGTTACCTGAAAGGATATCACAATGATCATCAATGCAGTTAAAATTATTTTATAGATGAGTTGAATGTCTTTGGTATGAATTTTAAACTTTCTAGCAGTTGTGTTGATTTTGTGCATTTTATTAATCCAGATAACAAAATATATCAAATAAAATGCCAGCCTTGCTGGCCGAGTGGTTAGCGTATCTGCTCTCCAGCCAAAAGGCTGTGGGTTTGAATCCCGCTTTGGGCATAGATGTTTGTGATTATATATTTTATATAATCACAAAAATATAATACAAATATTATATATTTGTATATAATCACTAATAATAATATATATTATATTATTATATATATATTATTATAATATAATATATATTATTATATTTGTGATGGCATAGTCTTTGGAAATAGTAGTGGTGGTGGTCGGCCGTAGATGCAGTTGGTGTAGTTGTGGTCAGTTGGTGGATTGAGTGGCGGAGACAGCGTTGTAGAGCAGGTGTGCCCTCCCTCAATGAGTCTTTGGACTCCCTGGAGGTGTCTGTTATTAATAATAATAATAATAATACAGTAATGGGGGAGGTGTATTCTTCTATGACAGTGGTATAGCGTGAAAAAAAAAAGTGTTTTATTTATTTTTTACTTTAATTTCTACATGTGACTTTTGGGCTTTATATAAATATTTTTATCAATATATGAGTATGCTTTGATTAAAAACTATAAGAAAGAGATGCAAACCAAATGATATATATATCTTTTTAAGGATACAGTTAAAAATATAACTTTTAAGTGTATTTCACTTTCATATTATACTTAAATTCATAAGATATATTTGAAGTGAAATGTTTCTTGAGAACTTTATCGCAAAGATGTTCTTAAATGATTTGGAGACCAAGGGGTTCCTTTTATGTGGTCTCCATTGCAGAATATATCTTATTTATCGATTGTTTTTAATCACTTGTAAAATAAAATGCCAGTACTTATTTCCTAGCTGATTTCTTTGGGAATCAGTATATATCCAATTATTGGATATTTTATACAAAGGCATGTTGAAACATGGTGAACTGGTTGAGCCACAAGTGGACTGGGCTGGCATATGGTTGACAGCATGTTTTCTTATAGAAGTGATTGCAGTAACAACAGCTGAACAGTTAAAAATCAGCTGAAATAAATTATTTCAGCTGATGTGATTTTTAACTATGTTATTTAAACAACATAGTTAAAAATCATCTGATAAAATAACAATGTAGACTAAAAATATTGCTGAAGTTAAATTTGCATATTCAAGGATTAATACACTGGTATTGAACATGTGCACACAGGCATACCTTAGCAACAAAGATGGAACAGGAGAGAGATACATGAAGACCTAAATTCCTATAATTACATCACCTATATTCAAGGAAAAGCCTCTCGAATTAATTTAAATTCAAGAGGCTTTTCCTCAAATTTTTGCAGCTCTTACCAACTCTCCTAACCTAAACAAATATGGTTGTATCAAACTGGCTCTCATATGAGAAACCCTTATCAGCAAACAGTCAATCCAACCAAAGCCAATAGGTGGTGTAATTATTGGACATTAGATCTTCCTGTATCTCTCGTGTTCCATCTTTTTTATTGAAGTATGCCTGTGTGCTTGTGTTTAATACCAGTGTATTAATCCCTGAAGATACAGATTTAACTTCAGCAAAATCTAGGAAGTAATAATTAAATATTTTTAGTTATCATCTAGTCTGCATTGTTAATTTCCTTAAACAACAAGATGCTGAAGAATCAACATATAAGCCTAAACACAGAATTCTTACAAAAGTGTGTACCAAAATTGTTTCTCTTAATGGCATCACTTACAGAGTACAAAAAGGAAAAATGGCAGTATCTACTTCAGCAAATAAATCTTTTTTAAAGCAATTGTATAGTATTTATGTAATTATGCAGGCCTAAATAATTAATTGATGAGTTGAACCAATGGGAAAAAAACATTATAGTAGATGTGTCGAAACATATATAATAATATATTATAAAAATATCCCTGGTAATCCTTGCATCTTTCTAAATGCAACACAGAAACTTCTTCTTTGGCATTACAGCCCCATACAGAGCCTTGGCCTCTCATTTTTGGGTTTTCATAACTCACTACGAGGTGGGGTTGTTACCCTCACACTCAACCATGTGTAATTGTCTGTGAAGCGTTGTATTCTTAAGACTGGTTTGCTTGCTTTGTGGGAGAAAAAACCCCAGATAAACTGGGGAGAAAAATCCTGCGGTCCACGCCCAAGACCGGCTAACTTGGCTATGTCTGAGAAAGATCCTTAACTCCTCACGTCAGCGACGAGAATCGAATGCAGGATACTCCTTTCCCAGGCATATGGTTGCGGAGTGCATAACCACTTGGCTAACTGCACGGATGCAATACAGAAACTATCCACAGTTTAAAACCAGCATCATTTTTCACAATATTTACTGTCCTTTGAAACTTAAACAGGTAAAATGATTGTACATTTTTTATAGTTCTAATAAATATGTGCAAGTGAGTGGCACTCTCAGTTCATTGTTGCAAATAAGATTTTAAATTTGGTATGATGCGATGCAAAGTATACACTTAGTGGAGAAATTTTCAATGAGTTAGAGGAGATGAAAGATCTGGGTTTGATGGAGAACAAGGACCTCAAGTTCAGTGGTCATGCTGCACAAAGTTGTGAAGTCATTACATTGGATTATGGCAATAATGCTGAAATAAAGAGGTTAAGGTTCCCTTGTATAAGGCCTTGATCAGGCTTCTTATGGATTATTGTGCACAGATTTGGTCCCCTGGTTTTCATGGTAATGAGGATTAGAAATGGACAGAGAAGATTGGCTAATATGGTAACTGGTCTGGAATGTTTGGGTATGAAAACAGATTGAGGGAATGTAATTTGCAAAGGGCAGAACAAGACGCCATCCCTAGAAACTGTATAAGGACAGCGTGAGGAGCAGGTTTTTGTATGGAGAGTGGTTGGTGAGTGGAACATATTACCTGACAGTGTAGTGAATGCACACCCATACATTGAATGAGCTTAAAACACTTTGTGTGTTTTAAGCTCATTCTTTGTGTGTTGTGATGGTGTGTACCACTTTCAAGGAATGTTTTGACTCTATGGAAGTTTGATGCTAATAGTAATAAATTGCAGAATGACTGCTGTATTATAACCTCAACAATAACAACAAAAAAAACTTTACCTAAATCCTGTTTTGGTTTCAAGTAAAACTGGCTTCGTTTGCTGAGTGGTTAGCATATCTACTCTCCAACAACAACAGGTCACAGGTTTAAATCCCATTACAGGCATGGATGTTTGTGATTGTCTTTAAGTAGGAGATCAGTTTCATTGACAGTGAGACCACTGCCCAGCTTATTGGAGACCTGAAGTGGCTTGAAATAGTTCCCTGTTTGATCTCTAGAGTAGGATTTTCAAACTGTGTAAAAAATAAGTAAATTATACAAAAAATATCCAATTGATAATTGATAAAAAATCCATAGCCATCCACGGTACAAATGAACTATATGTTTGCTTCAATTTGATGAACAGTTCAGAATAATTGGAATAAACACAATTATAAAAAGGGGTCTCATACAAGAAAATGAGATAATGATGATAATTAGAAAATTAGGATTTAAATCAGTTGACAACAGAGTGACAAGTAGTGGATATATCTATATTTTATTATTCATTTTATTTTGATTAGAATTTATAGTTTCTGTGGCTTTTAAGGACCTTCATAGCACAATTGGAAGAATGATGGTACATTGTGCCCTTCAATTGGAAAAGGCTTAAGTTCAATTCTCATGATGAGAAGAATCTTTATATGGGTTTTTTTCAATTGAATGTGAGTGAGTCAGTCGATCTCACACGAAGGCAGCAGGGTTTTTTCTCCCAGAAACTCAAGTTTTTCATCCCACATATAGACAAATCGACCTTGAGTTACACACACAATTTACAGACAAAAATTATTGGTGGTGGGCAGTAGTTGATGGTAGTGGCAGTTGGCTGTATTTGGTGGATTAAGTGGTGGTAACAGAAAGTTGTAGAGTAGGTGCCCTCCCTCGATGAGTCTTTGGACTCATTGGAGGCATCATGTAATAATAATAATAGTATGTTTAATTTGGTTTGGTTAGAATTACAGCCAAAGGGTTAGGGCCGCAATGCAATAACTCATCTTTGAAGGCCCTTTTAATGGGTTCCTTACATCTTTGATGTAATTTGACCAGGTCTTTTAATAAACCAAAGGGCAAATGCCAACATTGTGTTGTGATTGCATTACTTAAGCATTTTTAATGATTTGTGTGCAAAGTTATTGTGTGTCCTTAAGTGCAAAGAGTGCTTAAATGTGATGCATGTTTATTTTCTTATAATAAACATATCCTTAGCCTCCAGAAAACTTCTGCATTTAAATAACATTCTTCAGTTTCTTTTATTAAATATTTTTAAGCACAAATCAATATAATAAGGACAGCTGATTATATTGAAGTTTAAATTAATTCATACTAGAATATCTTGTTATTTTCTGCATGTTTAAACTTCTGTTGATTTTAAACCATTACAGGTATACAAGAAGAAAACCGAGGCAGCTAAAAAGGAATACCTAAAAGCATTGGCTGCATATAGAGCAAGCCTAGTGTCCAAGGTAAAATACAAAAGAAAAATATTTTTTTAATGGTTTATAGTTCTGATAAAATTCTAAAATGTATATTGAACTTATTTTAAACATTTACTTTCCACTATTCAGCATACTTCCTTCATTTCTTAGATATATGAGGTACCACTCAAAAGTATTCATATAGGATCCAAAAAGTAGTAGGCACATCAGGCACTGTGACTTATTGCTACTAGATGTGTTTTCTGAGTGCTACCATTATAGCTTACAGTATTTTCATGTAAACAGTTTAATTGCTCATTTATTTGTTCTACAATTTTTTAAGTGAATGATATGAAACGGTAAAGAGTTTACATCCAGTTTTGTTTTAAACTCAGAGATCATTAAAATTTTGTTGCAAAAAAGGTTCAACAGGAAGTCTGTCACTGAATCTAAGGAAAGTAGCAGGCTTGAACAGCAAGTGTATAGTAATTGTTTCCTTTGAAGGAGTTGTGGATAAAGAATTCAGTCTTGTTGGCCAAACTGTCAACTGACTCTATTACTCAGATATTTTCCTGTTTTAAAGAATGGTCCTTATGATAAATGACTAGGAAAAGTGACACACATACACAGAACAAGATGCATGCATCACAACAGTGTCACAGAATCATCCATGACCCCTTTCTATTCCCAAGATAAAATTGCACCCAAAGGATGAGGATTTAAGGATATTTTAGAAATTATTATTGACCTTCGAGAGACCTAAATCCTTTTGGGATGACATTAGCATATACTCAGGAATTATTCAAGTTCATGTTTTACAGTACATAATTACTGCCAAATGTGTCAGAGGTTGTAGTTTTATGTATGTGAGAGGAAATCTTTAGCTTCTGGAGGAAAATGAATGCCACAACAATCAGAGATTGACTAACTCGGTACTGGGGGGGGGGACAAAAGAATAGATGAACCATGTGTTTTTGTGGTTATAGCCTTTCGGCTGTTTAGGGGCAGCTATGTACGCACCATCTAGGGAAATTACGGGATGAAAAACCCCAGATAAACTTGGGGAGAAACCCTGCTGTCCACGCCCAACTTCAGCTAACTTGGCTATGGCTGAGAAAGATAAGCTCCTCATGTCGTCAACAGGAATCAAACTTAGGACACTCCTTCCCTAGGCATATGGTTGCGAAGCGCATAGCCACTAGGCTAACCATGCGGACAGATGAACCGTATGCTGAGTAATTGCTACCATGCCCAAGAAGTTTGTATTTGCATAACATGAAATTCACCACTCTGTATGGATAGGCTTGGGTATATTCACACTAATAACTTATCTTTTTCGTTTTCATTTTCTGAGATATGAGGTATATTTCTTTTTTTTACACATATACAAAGTGGCATTTCTTACCCTTACCTTGCAGCACAGTACAATCTTCTCTTGCTATATGCCAGTGCCAGTGCAAAACATGTTAAATGCATGCCTTGCCTTTCACACATGTCATATTTCACACACATCTTTGGAAAGCTATTCTGTGTCATTCAAGGGATATAAAAATAGTAAATGATGGGTGTATGCATACTTTCCTGGTTGGCTGTGTGGATAGTGTCTCTTCTCTCCTGGTATCCACAGATTCCAGAGCAGTGACTATAGTTGGTTCAGACTTGAGGGTTTGAAACCTACTATGGGCATGATTGTAGATGAATTTCATCTCTTCATGTGAACCCACAATCCCACTTTTTAAACACCTAAAGTAGTATGCAAATTTCATATTTGGTTTCTAAGAGTAGAAACCAAATCAGATTGTCTTACCTTAAATGTTCATAAGTACTATTGCTACTGTGCCCAAGTCAATATATGCATAACATAAGATTCACCACTCTGGTATAGGTAAACTTGGATATATTTACACTAATAGTTTATCTTATCACTAATAGCAATGGTCATGGTTGTAGATGAATTTCATCTTCTCATGTGAATCCACATCCTGCTTATTGGATGTTGAAGTGGCATTAAATTTCATATTTGGTTTCTAAGAGTTTTTAGGTTATCTAACCTTTAATACATTCACTTTTGTACTATATGTTTACAACCTTTTGTGTTCTTCTATTTTATGAAAATTCACAAATATATGATGTACATGAATGTGCAGGTAATGCTTTTTATCTGCCTGTCATGTGTGATAATGAAGCCTGATAAAGTTAATATTTAAAACTGAAAAGTCTCCTTATTATATAAAACATAATGACACTAAATACAAAAATTTAACTATTCAGAAAACATATTTTTTTTGTTTTGTTTTGTACTTTTAAAGCATTTTTGTATAAAAGTCTTAAGTTTCTTTATGCAAGTAATTATTGATGGTATTTTTCATTTCATATACTGTTTCCTTATGGTAAGTGTAATCAGAATGTTTCATCAGCTACAAATGGTAGAGGATAGAAATCTCCCTAAACGACATTGCTTACCTGTTGTATTTGTCATTCTCAAAAACCTTATTTTATTTATTATGAAATTAGAAAATTAGCAGAATAAAGTATACTAAAAAATCTTTATAAGAAGTAGAAAAATAATCTGAATTTTTTTCACTTTGGAGGAAAAATCTGAAAAGTTCTTATTTATTAAAAAAAAAAAACCCCTTAGCAACCAGGTAGTTTTGTTAGTTAAAAATATAATTCAGCCTTCTTTCAATGATTCACTATTTCTAACTTATTTTCATTGTTTCTTGTTTAGAATGTGATTAATTATTTATTCATGCCATATTTAGAATTGGCTGATCTGGTTAATTCCTTACACACACCATTTTTTGGAATAGGCTAATTTTATTTGGTCTGTTAATCTCCCTACTGGCTGAAGAGAATCATATATACTGTATGAACCAACTTATGTACTTTCAAAGATAAGAACACAAATGTTGTCAGTCTGTTGCTTTTATCTTGTAATTACCCTACTTTGTTAGTAATCCTGCTAGAGCTATTAACAATAAAGGTACCTGTGGCAGAACTATAAACAATAAATTATACGATAACCACAGTAATTAACTTTAATGAAAGTACAGATATTTCATACTAAAAATAACAGTATATCATTAGTATGTAGAAACAAGCATATCAAACAACAACAGGAATACATGGTACATGTATTCCTGTTGTTCTTTGATATGCTTGTTTCTACACATTGGTTTATCAATTAAACATGGTTGCTGCGAGCTAGATATTAACATATTAATAAATAATATTAAAACTATATTTGATGTTTACGTTAATTGAGAATCTCCCAAACTTTTGGGAGAAAGAGAGACAGATATTCTGATTCAGGTTAGACCAATGTAAAAGGGCTTTTCAACTTTCTTTGAAAAGGTGTTCATATTTAAAACTGCTTCTATGGAGAAGATGAGTTTCATCCCACCACCACCAGATACTGTGTTTAGTGTCAGTACTATGCTGTGCCAGACAAGACTTTTGAGGTTTCACATATTCAATGCAATATTGATGTTCATTAATTCTTTTTTCCACAAAACGGCCTGTCTGCCCAAAGTATGTCAAATTACATTCACAAGGAATCTGGTAAATACCAGCTATAGAGGTGACAGTTTGTCTTCTGTGGATGGTAACAGATGAGAAATTTTGCTAATAGGAAAATATGTGGGAATAAGCTGATACTTCAAAATTCTACCACTAAGTTCAGAGATACCAGAAATATAATGGATTGGAAGGAACCCTGTGTTCTGTTGAAGAATCCTTAGAGTTGGAACATAGAAGTCATTTATCTGCTGGATTTGATGAGGGTTATGACCATTTAATTCCATTAAAGTTTTGACAGTGAGAAGTTCTTGTTGGCTTACAATAAGATGTAGCTATGTTACATAAATTGTTCATCAAGTTTTTGTGTGTGTGGGTGTGTTGGGGGCAGAGGGTATTTAGCCAGCTATTCAGACTTCAGATATTTCTGGTTATAGTTTATTTTTGAACTTTTTTTTTTAGTTTTATTATTAATTTTTTTTACTGTTTAATTTACAACCCAAGATAATAAGAAAATGAATAATATATTTATTTACTTCGTTGTGATATTTTGCTAGTTTTCTACCAAGCATCTTCATAGGACAGTTTGTCACAGTACTCAAACAGCAATGATTAGTTAATAAGGAAATGGTTTAAAATTGTATTGGACAATACAGAGAACTCAAGTCTTAATTGGTGCCATGCCATCTATTGTCAGATAAACAGAGGTTTGAAAGCATTAATTTGATCTTAAAATGACTGTGATCACAGATTTTTGGTAAATTGATACAGCTGTTCCAACTGTTTCCATTTTAAATGATTCCCACTATTAACTAATTGTTACTCTGTGCGTACTGTGATAAACTGTTTGTGCTCTGATGATGCTGGGTATAAAAGAGTGAAATTTAAGTAAATAAATATATTATTTGTTTTCTTATTATTGTCTTGTGTTGTGAATTAAACTGTAAATAGTCTAAGATGAACTCCCAACACATAAGCCTTTCTATATGTCTTATTTTTTGAACTTTTCGTAAGAGAATTAACAGTGCTTTTACTTTTGGAGCAAATACATGTGTGTGTGTGTGTGTGTATGTATATATATATATATATATAAATATAAAAATAAATATATATATGAAAACTAGTAGTAGATGTATTTCCTTTCAAGTATGTATGTATAAGAGTATTTTTTTCTTCTTCATGAAACATGATATTTTCAGAAAAAATTTTTTATTTATAGTGGTTTTTCTTTCTTTCTTTTTCCAAAACAAAGTATAGAAGATTATTTTTGCATCGGCTGAACAACAATAATGATTATAAGAATGTCATTATTAATTATTATGTTAAGTTTCATGTTATGCAGAGAGCTTAGCCAGCACATAATGGTTTTCTTCATAACTGTTTATTTCAGTTTGTAATGAGCAATTTTGGGAAATGGGGAGTGGAGGATACTGCAGAAACATAATTTTTTAAAATGTTGTGATGTATGTTATGAATTATTCTTTGTGTTTTATAGAGATACTCATACAAGGGAAGAAACTAAGCATTTATTTTATGAAGTGATTTTGATTTCTTAGATTATGAATAAACAATAAAGAAAATAATTTAGAACCAACTGTGAATGGTTGATTCTTTGGGAACAAAACATGCACTGTCAGCTAAGCATAATTATACAAGAAGTATCCAAAAGAAATTGATTTTGACATTGTTTTATCAGACAGATAAAATACTTATATGTAAATGATCACAACAATTTTGCATACCTACCAGTGGATGGCATTTTTTTAAAATGAAAAAAAAAATATATTACAGTATGGAACTTTTTCTTATTTTGTCCTGCCATTAATAATACACTATAATTATGTGATAAAAGACTAGAAATATAAAAATAGCAGTGTTTAAGCAACTTGATATCTCTATTTAAAATTAGAGCTAAGCATTTCTTGCTTTTAGTAACAGTGGCTCTTAGTTGCAGTCATAAACATCAGTTAATCCATTTAAGTGGGCTGAGTGTGAAGGATTATGACACCTTTTAATGGAGATAATTGATGGCTTGCACTTCTTTTCCAAAGTCATTTCACATCCATATTTTGGTGGGTATAAAAACAGTTAGTAGGGAGGTTAACAAATTTTTGCTGGACTATATATTGCACTTATGCATCAGGTGTTTATTTTTACAAATTGATTTTTATTTACAGCCAATAATTATGGAATGCCTTTTTTTTTTTCTTTTCAGTAAAATGTTTGTGCACAAGTAGTGTTTGTGAACTATCTTAAAATCATAGAAAATTACAAAAATAATGTTATCTTGTTTCAAATCATAAAAAAACTGAGTATTGTTTATTTTTATTTTTTTTAATATTATGCAGAAATTGTTTGGTTTCTGTGCCTAGTAAGGTATATTTGTATACCAGGTGAGGGCAGTAGCGCACTGAGGATTTAATCTTCGAGGGGGGGGAACACTCATGATTTAATCTTGGGGAGGGCCGAGTTGAGTAGACGATTTGAGAATGCATATGACCTATGACTGAGCATCTGCAGTGATTGCCAATGCATGATACCCGTGATCTCCTCTGGACCGGCTCAGGCAAATGAAGTAGCGCTCGGTCCACAAGAGCACTACTTCGTTCGCCTTGCTTTCACAGCGGCTGGGATTCCCGAGAGCTATAGGGTATTCCCACCTTATGTTGCCATTAATTCATAAGTAGTATAGAAATAGAAGACACGACATGACATAAATAAAAAAAAATGAATTTTAATTAGGAAAAGATTTTTGGAAATTTTTCTAGTCTTTTTTTCTTTTTTTTTTTTGGGGTGGGGGGTGGGGCAGGGCCCCTTGGCCCCCCCCCCCTCCCTGGGTGCACCACTGGGTGAGGGTATGATTTTATTAATATAGTATACTGAATAATATACAAAGAAACAAGAGAAAACAAAGGCACTCATTACAAATAGTCTCCTCCCCATTATTGTGCGTAACAGTATCAAGGATACATTGCAGTATACATTGTTGTATATTGCTACTCTGAACTGCTGTAGTTCAAGCCAACCGTTTTTAATTTAATAAAAAGTTGAATTGAGTGGAGTATGTTATACTCCTTAGAAAGAAAAAAAAAGTATTATGATTATCAGTCAATTGATTGAACTTGCAATGATTTTATAAACTGTCATCAAATGTTAAACTGAGGGGTAAAACTCCCATTCTTATTTCCCTCTTCTACAGTAATCAAAAATAATCAAACATTGGTGCAAAAACAACATTGCAGCCATTGTTATAAAATAATCAGATACTTTGTCATTTATCAGTGTAAACTTAAAATCCTAAAACATGACATTCATAATCCGGTATCAAATAAAGTCTGGTGCTAGAAGAGGTATCATAAATTTTTTATTCTACCTTTTTACTCAGATGATTTCAAAAAACAAGAATAAAGAATTCATAAGGCTCTTGAATTTTTTGGAAATGAACTCATAAAACACAAAGGAAGTCTTTTTTTTTATGGTATAGAAGTATACAAAAAAAGAAATAAAAGGAATATGAGATCATTGAAAATCCATAGAATAATTTTTTCTTATTTGTTATTTTGCAATAGATTATTAGGAAACTGTATTTATTGCTACAGTAATATTTTTTCTTGGTTTTACTTAAACATTGCCTCTTCCAGTAGAGAGGTGTTACTTGTTATGCACAATCAATTTCATCTGTCTTCTGAAAATGTAGAATCTAAAAATCCTATTTCTTTGGAAGTGAATAAAAATGAATTTCTTCTAATTTTTACACAGATTATTACTTTTCTAGAAATGAATTAATATAATTTCTAGAAAATTACTGTATATGTTGGTGTTTAAAATAATATTTGAAGTTTAAAAAAATTCTGAAAATGGGCTTGTCTTACTCCAGGTATAAAACATGAACCTTTGAGTTCAGCAATGGAAAACATTGACAAGTGATCGTCTAGCTCCTACAGTAATGTTGTATAGTGATATTATGTTAGACACATGTACTATGTTCTAATCAGCTTTTCCTTTTATTATATTAATTAGCATATTAATATACAGATTTTGTATTATATTCATATATTTTGTTTATAAATATTTGCACATTTAATAAATTTATTCATTAGGGTAAGCATGTAGTTTTTTCATTTAAATCCTAATGTAACCATGCTAGCATGGTGATCACATAAATTATAATATACAAAAACTGAAGAACAGTATAAACATAACAATGATCATCTTGTACTGGAAGATCATTGATAAATTCCTGTAGTGATTTCTGTGTCCACATTATATTAAAACAAAAATAATGTGTAAGCTATCAGCAGTAAGTGTAAAATTTGTTGTCATCTTATATGGCAAATATAGCACAAAATAAATTCGAAAAGAAATTTGGGGGGTTGTCATATTTGTACTGTGACATATATAGTAATTAGTCATAATCAAACCATTGGATTACTTATGTCTACTTTTGATAGAAAGCACATGCAACAGTTCATCACATGCCTGTCCAATATGCAAACAAAAAGCAAGAGAGAATTTCTTTCTCACATCATGTTAAATATGCAGGCATGGCACCATTTGTCCATGCCTGGAATGAATATATTTAAAAAAATGCATTTACAGAAAATGCCTCTTTTTTTTCCTCTTATTATCACCATCACTTTCTGATATGCACTTTCAAGAGGTATATATGATAGATGCTATCATATCACTACATAATTAACTTTACTTTGTTACTAGCTTCCTATCCACAGTTTTCTAAAATTATTTTCTAAAATATATACAAAATTATTTTGTTATTTATTACGCCTCCAATATTGTCAAATGTTATAGTTTGGTTCCTAAGACCCTACTTAACTTCATTGACCCATTTAGAGTTTCATCTTATCATGATCTTTCCTGCCATCCTAGCATCAGAAACTTGTTTTATTATTTACAAAGATAATAAGCCGAAAGGCTATTTTACCGGCGAATTTGTTAATTGAGCGGGAGATGGTAAATCCCGTTTTATTTTATAGCCGGGTACGAAACGCAGGTTGAAATCCATCGACATCCATAGAGTTTCAATGCCGAAAAAACTATCGGCAGAACCAAGTGTAAATGATCACTTGGGTAGTACAACACCAGGGCAATTCCATGCAAAGGTGGAGCAAGCTCCGTCACTAACTTTAATATTCTTTAGTAGATAGTTTTTTCGGCATTGAAACTCTATGGATGTCGATGGATTTCGACCCGAGTTGTACCTGGCTATAAAATAAAACAGGATTTACCATCTCCTGCTCAATTGTTTTATTATTATATTTATTTCTTGAACTAACCATCGTTCACACAATATTTATTGTACCTCTTCTTGAACTCATTCACTGATGAAACAATCACTTCTGGCAGCCCATTCCATGCCTGTTTCCTCTAAGCACAAAATTCCTAACCCTCTTGCTAACCACACATTCTTTTGCTAACCTTTCCTCTTCCATTTTATTTAAGTGACCACAACCCTTTGAATTAGCCTTTTTTTTTCACACATTCTTGAATGCTAACAAATGTCAGGTTACATTCTAATATCTTAATTTTTAATATGATTATATCATTTGATGCCATCTGTTTACTATCCTCATTTTCCTCAGATCCATAAGTTAACATGGTTTTGAACTGCCTCAGTCTGCTGAATACCTTCGGCAGACTGAGAGAAAGAGAAAATGTCATAGCTGTTGTTAACTCGCCAGACATTCCTTTAAGGCATACAGTGCTATGCCTTAGAATGCTATTCCCTATTATCAGTGTGTTTACTTAATTTTTCATATATCTCCTCCTCATTTAACACCAGTTCCTCTACTATCATTTGAACTGCACTCCAGCTGTATAATATCATAACTTATGAGGATGAAATATCTTCCTCAATTGTTCATTAAATATATCAGTTATTTCCTCTGCATTGTTGTCAATCTACCATTTTCATCAGCCAGTATCCTTATTTTATAATTATTTTTTCTTCTACTAGCCAAGAACAACATTATTGATATTGGGATTTTTTTTTTTTTTTGGCCTGATTAACTTAACCTTTTGCTCATCCTCACATTGACTAACATCTGAGTCACTTTCCTAGCCTACTCTTCATGCCCCTTATGTAATTGATGTTAGAAGATCCTTGTAGGTTTAAAATATTCTTTTTGAGTATTTTGGGCCCAATGACCTTAGAGTTAGTAGCTAAGCTGTGATTTTTCAGAGTAGTCTTTGTCTGAACTACTATGAATTACTTGATAGGTATTGAGAGGATGAAGAGTAACTTGATTCTGTTGTTTTGAAGGTGCTACGCTTCTTGCAGGGTAATAGCTGTCTGTTAGTCAGGTCATTATTAAAACTTCAGAATTCAAAATTTCATATCCTCTCTCCCTCTATTCACAAGGATCTGTAAATTGCATTTTGTCAATCTATCTTCATACTCCACATTTCAAAGGTAAGTTATCTTTGAAATGTGGTTTTTAACCTTAGTTAATCTTCTCTGGATCCTTTTTAATATATCCTCATCACAATGAAAACCAGCTGACAAAATCTCTACGATAGTCCATATGAAGGCTGAAAAAGATCTTATGCAGCTGAACCATAATCTCTTTTTTTCTGCACATTAAGATTCTCTGTATCATTGCAATAATCCTATGTGATGACCTCACTTGTGCAATGCAACCTCTGAATTTCAGGTCCTTGTCCACTACCACTCCTAGATCTCTTGATTCCTCAGTTACTTTCAAAATTTCTCCACCAAGTATATACCGTATTTGCCGGCATATAAGACGCACCCCCTTTTTTGTACACATTTTTTAGGAAAAAAAAACTTTATCGCTGAATATTATAATGAATTTACAGTATTTCAAATATAAAGTAATAAGTAGGTCTACTTTCAACAAATACCTAATCTAACTAGGAAAGAGTACCCACCTTTTAATCTTCTTCATCAAAACCCAGAAATTCATCTCCAGAGCTAAATAAGAGACACTTGAAACCTCTTCTAAATCAGAATCTGAGTCCTCATACAACAAATTGTCCTCTGTATCATCCAGTGCATTATTAACCACACTTCTTAAATGATTTAACCACTGTCTCAATTTTCACAGCATCCCATGAAGCTTTGACCAACTCACAAACTTGCAAAATGCTAGGCCTCTTCCTTCTTTCTGATGACGTAACCTCAAAATCTGAAGACTGCATACAGCAGTGTTCCACTTCTCCTTCATAAATCCCTTAAATGGTTTATTAATACAGACATCTAAATGTTGAAACTGACTAGTTAGACCTCCTGGAATTACAGCTAACTGAGTTTTCAATTCCTTGAGTTTATTTTTAACATCTTCTGTTCTGTGAGAACGAAACTGATTCCATACTAGTAGGGCAGGCTTCTTCAACAGTCTGCCAGAGCACCTAGACCATATGTTATCTATCCATAACTGAAATGCTCTCACACACCGCACGGAAGCAAAAAAGAAAACACGTAACTCGGAACAGAGAAAATTTCCAGAAATGAAAGTAATAAAAATCTGAGTATCGGCATATAAGACACACTCTGTTTTTCAGACCTATTTTCAAAGAAAAAAAATGCATGTTATATGCCGCCAAATATGGTAATTCGCATCTCATCATTCACTTGCCCATTCATATTATCTATTGAAGTGTTCCTGTAAGGCCACAACAGCTTCTTCCCAGTTTTGTATGATCTACAAACAGTTGCATATCTTCAGTTAAACCATACCATTATCATTAATATACAAATTAAACAATAATGGTTCCAAAACAGACCCTCCCCATGATATGACAGCCAGATAGATATCACAAATCCAACTCACTGATCTAATATACAATCACATCTGTTTCAATTTAGTTACCATGTTTGGCATTCCATCAAAGCTTTTGCAAAATCTATACCACTGCATGTCCCTTGTCCATTGCATTTGGCACCTGGTTATAGTACATAGGTAAATTGGTAAAACACGACCTCCCTTTAACAAATCCGTGCTGACAACCACAGAGAATACCTTGTTATCAATTCATTTTTGTATCCTAGCTCTCAACAACTTCTCCAACACCTTTACTATACCTTCAGATATATAGACTGGCTTATAATTTGTAGCCTTATCACCACTTTTTTTTAGTGGAATGGTTTTACCTTCTTTCCACTCCTTTTGGATTTGCTGTTGCAAGACATGTTAAACAAGTAAGCCAAGACTGAGAGGTAAGCCCTTAAGACCAGACAAACAAAAGAAAATCTGTTCTCTTCTAAATCAGTGATGCTCATTATCTCAGATTCTTTTCACTTCATCCACTAATCAGTAAACTGGTTTACTAGTAAATGGTGCAAATATCTTTTAAAAAATTTACTAGTAACTTGGTGTTTCTACCAGTTTTGGTAAATGAAAAAATTTTAATGCATGTTGTAATAAATTTTAATGCATGTTATTGTTGATCAGTTTTATAAAACATAGGCCTTATTGTTGAATTACTGGATGCAGATAACTGAGACAATAAAAATTCACGATGTCAGTGCTTTACATGACACCATGTAAAGCATTGACTTTACATGACACTGTTGCTTCTAAATTAAATTCTATGCAAAATGTACAACGATAGCAGTTGTACATTTGTACAGTGCAGAATATTTTGAGTAAGAATATAGTCAAAATATTCTGCAGATCAACAAATGTGGTGATTTACTCCAAAAAACATGTAAAGGAAGAATTTGATAATGAACTTTCATTAATGTTAAGTTCCAGAATTTATTGGAATAGCTTGCTGGCTATGTTGGAGCATCAAAGCTTAAAATTGTGTCAGAGTGATATCCAATTTTAAATCTTATAATTTGAAATCAGATATCAAATTGAAGATAATGAATTGTTCACCTCTTCACAATATATCAATTTGTAACTGAGTGTTGCTTTAGAAGCATTATGTAGCAAAATATAAATTTTTTATGTTGCTGATGTAAATGTTAACATTTATGCTATCATATGAATTGATAAATCAAAACACATTTTTGATTTATTAATTCATCAAAAAAATGAGTGTAGTGAATTTAAAAGATGCACTGATAGCTAACATAAAGGAATGACAAACATTTTTATTTTGATGTTTTGCAATATCATTTTGATCCCAAAAAATCGAATGTTGAAGATCGCAGATTTTTTAATAAAACAGATGCTATTGAATTGCTTATAATAAAAATGAGAAAATGCAACTGAAGGTACTAATTCTGAACCTGAGGATTCTGCAACTTTGGATTCAGTTCCTTTGACATCAGTGAAGGAAAAACTTCATTTGGCAATAAATAAAAACTGAAGTAAACTAGGAAGATCCATGAAAATAAAAAAAAAAAACATGTAAAGATAACACAAATATTAGAAAGGAACTGACCTATTTTCAAGAAAAAAAAAAGTAAAATATTTCTAAATGCTTTTATTTTGTAATGTTAAGTAAACCAGCAAGCATCCAATTTGAGAGTGGCATTTCTACTGCTGGATTAATTTGTACAAAAATTAGATCATATTTAGGGCAATAGGAAATTTTATCTTACAGTCTTGATAAAATGTTTTCTACATGCTCAAAGTTGCCAAGTAAAAATATGAGGATGGTCTGAAAAGTTCCCAGCCTCGACCATAGATGGCAACACTATCGGCAAGGTTTTTTTTTCTAAGTTGGTACATTTGTCATAAACATCCATGTTAAATTGCAATTCATTCTATCAGTAGTTTTTTTTATGCAACTGTCTGAAGCAAAAGTGTTGTCTGTATCCCTTGAAATGGAAAAATTAAGTATCATGCAGTTATAAAATTCTTTGTAAAAGAAGGTTTAATGCCAAAAGAAATTATTTGAAGTTCATAAAAGTTTATGGGAACTCTTCTCCTTTGTTTTTGACAATTAAGAAATGGGCTGCCGAGTTTAAACATGGCCATACCAGCCTTGAAGGTGATCTATGTTAAAGATGTCCAAAAAGTGTAATAACACCAGAAATCATTGCTCAAGTGCACGATATGGTATTGGATGACAGGCAAGTTACAGTGTGTGTGAAATTGATGGACTATAGGCATTTCAAAAGAATGTGTAGGATATATTTTGCATGAAGAATTGCAAATGAAAAAGCTTTGCACAAGATGGGTGCCTCACTTGCTCACAGCAGATCAAAAAGCACTCACACGAAAATCTCTGAATAGTGCTTGGAGCGTTTTAACAAGAATTAAATGGATTTTGTGCATCGATTTATTACTATAGATGAGACTTGTATTTTCCATTACACATCAGAATCCAAACAGTAGACAGAAGCCGATTGTTCAGCACCGAAGAAGACAAAGTCGGTTCCATCAGCAGAAAAGGTTATGGCATCAGTGTTTTTGGATGCTAAAGGCATTTTGTTTATTAATTATCTCAAAAGGGGTAAAGCAATAATCAGGGAATATTATTCTGATCTTTTAACAAGAATAGACGAAAACATTTGTGAGAAAAGACCAAGTTTGCAGAAGAAAAAAAATATCTTTCATCAAGACAATGCACCTGCTCACAAAGGTCTTTTGGCAATGGGAAAATTAAAGGATTTCCACTACGAATTGTTGGGACATCCACCCTATTCCCCAGATTTGGCTCCCTCTGACTTCTGTCTCTTCCAAAAATTAAAACTCTTCCTTGCTGGTCAGCGTTTTTCTTCGGATCAAGAGGTGATTGCATCTGTAGAGGGGTAGTTTGCAGATCTTATTGAGAACAACTACGGGAAGGGATAATGGCGCTGGAACATCGCTGGAATAAATATATTAGTCTTAAGGGAGATTAGGTTGAAAAATAGAAATAATTTTGAAATTATAAATTCTTTTTTTCATTGTTAGGCCGAGAAATTTTTCAGACCACCCTCATAATTTATGTTATGTATGTTTGTGGTTTCTTTATCATTAAAGTTGCTATTATGTTTTGAAATAAAAATTTTGTTTATTTATAATTTATATTAATAATATTGATATTGTCTTTTTCTTTAGATTAAAAATTTCATATCCTCAACTTTTATGCTTCAATGAAATTTTTGCTTATTAATATTTATTGATCATCCTCGATATATATCTTTTTTGACAATGTAATACATTACCGATAAACAGGTATTTATGAAAAAGTTTATCAAATTACTGGTAATTGAAAAAGTCAGTAAATTTGAAATTCCTAGGTGACATATCATGAAATCAGTACCATCGACAAGGCGTAGCATAGAGGCAGCCTGCCTCACGGTGCTGCTTAATAAGGGTGCTCGTTCAGCTGTATTACAGGCAACAAGATATTTTATAAATATACAGCATTTAGTTTACCAAATAAAAAAAAAGCAGCATTTCCCATTAACAGTTAAATATGTGCTTATTATATTTTATTAATAAAAAAATTATAGTCATACATACTAAAACTAAACATTTTAGAACCCACTTATTAGATACGTAAGGAAATAACCCATAAAGTATCATGCGATGTGAATTTCATAAACTTTTATAGTCTATATCAGTGGTCTCCAAAGTGGGGTGCGCGTACCACCTGGGGTACGCGAGTCAATACGTGGGGGTACGTCAAAAAAGTTTTATATTGATAGAAAAAAATTAAGTAATTAATTAAAGATAAAGAATATTACTTTCTTTCATCAATTAAACATATATCTAATATAGAGAAAGACGTTATAAAGATCCTGTAAACTTAAATTTGCGAGTAGTGCACATTGGGCAACTTTGCACATAATGCACACTTGTGGAGCTTCCGTAGCGCAATTAGCAGAGTACTCACACAAACCGCAATTCATAAGATAAATCCTGAGCTCGAAATCCCCCCCCCCCCATCATGAAAAGAAAAATTTTTTAGGATTGGGACAAAGGGACCTCTGCATTTCATGTATACTAATGCCAGGAGTATTAGGAACAAGAAGGAAGAATTTTTGGCCTTGATTGGCTTTCCTGGCCACAGGTTATTGGCATTAGTGAAACATGGCTGACAGAAGATGATATAGTTAGTGGGATAGAATGTGTAGGTTATAGTGTGTTTAGGAGGGACAGAGAGAATAAAATGGGGGAAGGAGTGGTGATAGTTATTGATGATAGCTGATGAACTGCAGCCAAGGAGAATTGAAGTTGTATCGCAGGATAGTGAAAAGAGCTCATTTGAGGGTATTTGGTGTGAGATTGAGACTGGCAGAACAAAATATACAGTTGGATGTTGCTATAGGCCAGGTGATGGAATAGATGGCAGAGATAGTATGCATAAACAAATTGATGAAATGAGTGGAAGGAAGGTAATTATTATGGGGGATTTCAACTATGGTAACATTGATTGGAAGGAGGAGAGGACACATGTGAGGAAGGAAGTAGATTTTATTCAATTATTAAGGGATAACTATCTGAGACAGCACGTAATTGAAAATACTAGGGGTGTGAGAATGCTTGACCTGGTAATAGCATCTGAGAATTTGACTGTAATGAATATGACCATGTTGTCACCTATTGGTGAGAGTGATCATAAAGTCTTGACCTGGGAGGTGGCTAAAGGTGTGGAATTTTCGATTAAGACAGGGTATATGTGGAATTATCGTGCTGGCAAGTATGACAAGCTTAGGAGATTGCTTGGTTCAGTGCCATGGCATGTACAACTGCAAGTGCTGGATGTCGATAGAGCATGGGAAGTGGTCAAGGAGCATTTACAGGAGGTTATTGCTGATTGTATACCTAGGGTCCGAATAATAAAACAAGTGTTAAATGGATGAATAACACCATTAAGCTTGAGCTGCAAAAAAAGAAACAACTGTGGAGGGAATTTAAAGAAAGAGGTGACCTGCAGGCACATGAACGCTATAAAGTGCAGGCCAGAAGGGTAACGAGTGTGGTAAAAAAAAGCAAAAGCGGATTATAAAAGGAAACTAGCTATGCAAGCTAAAGAGAATCCCAAACTGTTCTTTCAATATGCTGCAAGCAAAAAAAAAAAAAAAAAACTGTACACGGCAAAATGATTTTAAGGAATGACGATGGTAAGGAGGTCACTGAATCAGTCGATATAGTGGAATTACTGAATGAGCACTTTGCACGAGTATATCATCCAGGTGGTGACATTGAAAAAATGAAGGAACCATTACATTTTTGAAAATTATGGAGACAACTACCGTGCTTAAATAAAAACTTTAGTTTAATATAACTACAATCTACTAACTAAAGTTTTTATTCAAACATGATAGTTTTCTCCATAATTTTCAAAAATGCATTCGGATCACCGTGTAAGCCTAAAAGAAAGGAAGAAACCATTAGTTTATATGGGAATTGTGATGAATGAAGTGGAGGTGAATAGTCTATTACAGAACCTTAATGTGAATACATCTGTGGGATTGGATAGTATACCAGCATGGGTCTTATGTGAAGCAGCTAAAAAATTATCAGTGCCCTTGACCATGTTGTTTAATCTGAGTCTTGGGTCTGGTTTAGTCCTGAAGGTGTGGAAAGAGGGGAAAATAGTTCCACTGCATAAAGGAGGATCCAAGACCACTGTTGCAAATTACTGACCGATCAGCATATCAGGAGTCGTTGTCAAGGTCTTGGAGAAAGTAGTCAGGGGAAAAATACAGGAATGGATTGATGAAAATGAGATACTGTATGGGGGACAGCATGGCTTTGTGAAGGGTAGATCATGCCTCAGTAACTTGCTCAAGTTTTATTACACAGTGACGGCTGAACTGGATAAGGGTAATGGGTTTACAGTGATACTGCTGGACCTGGCTAAGTCATTTGACAGGATACCACATGGAATGCCAATCCGTAAACTACAACATATGGGAATGGATATAGGGTTGGTGAGATGGATAGGTGGGTGGTTGATGGAGAGATATCAGAGAGTAGTTTATTCAGGAGTAGAGTCCAAAAGACGGCCTGTGACTAGTGGTGTGCCACAGGGTTCTGTTCTTGGACCACTGCTGTTTAATTTGTTCATTAACGATATAGGGAAGGAGCTAAGAGGAACAGTTCATTTGTTCGCTGATGATGCAAAGTTGGGTAGGGCAATAATGAATGCAGAAGATGTCAAAATCTTGCAGGATGACTTGGATAGATTGCCGTTGTGGGCTAAGGAGAATGGATGTCAATTTAATGTGACAAAATGTAAGGTTATGCATTTTGAGGTGAAAAGATTAGCAGCAGTATACCACATTGGTGGAACTGTACTCCAGGAGATTGATGAGGCCAGGGACTTGGGAGTGTTGGTGGATAGGGAGATGAAGTTTAGGGGGGCACATTGCAAAAGTGGCTAAATCAGCTCATTGACTCACTTGGTTGTTGAAAAATACTTTGACCAGCAGAGACAAGCAAGTTATTGTACCTCTGTACCGAGCATTGATAAGACCTCATCTCGACTACTGTGCCCAGATGTGGTCACCTAGGTTTCTTCTTGATGGGGAGGAGATGGAGAGGATCCAGAGGCGAGTGACCAAGATGATAGCAGGTCTATGGAATGAACCTTATGAGAACAGGTTGAAGGTTTGTGGGTTACAGAAATTAGTTGATAGGCAGAAAAGGGGAGATATGATTGAGACATACAAATTGCTGAGGGGTTTCTATAGGATTAATTCAAAGGATGTTGAAAGTTGAAAAAATTTTTAGACATATCCGCAAGGAGATGTGTTTTGCATTATGAGAGATACTGAGATAGGAGTGTTGGTAGCTTGCTCCACCTTTGCAAGGAGTGCCCTGGTGTTGTATCACCTTACCCCAGTCCTGAAGATACTTTCAGGTGCAAACTTTGTTTGCTCACCCTTGGATAAAGGATTGAACTAAATTTATTATAATTCAAAGGATATTTTTAAGATCAGGACTGGTGGTGGGAGAACTAGGGGACACCTATGGAAGCTGGGAAAGAGTGTGGTTAGCAAGGGTGTTAGAGCTGGGTTCTTTACTTTTAGAGTGGTAAATGTGTGGAATAAGCTGCCAGAGTCTGTTGTGAGTGCTATGACGGTGAGTGAGTTCAAGGCAAGGTATGGTAGATACTGTGAGAATGTCGTATAGTTGTGTGGACCTGATGTTTAGGGCCTCCCTCGATGAGTCTAAGCACTCCCTGGAGTCACCCATAATAATAATAATAATAATCGTCCATGACAAAGTTGTCATGTTTTTTAAAACTAGGGAGTAAATCTCTTACTTCTTATCATTGCCATTGTTTGTTGAGCATCCTGGTATATATTGACAAGCCCAACTAGAGAAGGAAAATTGCTTAGTTATCCTACTATCTATAGATGACACCACAGTTGTATTAATTATTTGACTATTAGTAGTATGTTTAACGATTTTTTAGTATATATTGTTTCTGTGCAATTCCAACGCCTTTTTGTGCTTACTTTTACGTTTACGCTAGAAATAGTGAATTAATATTATCAAAATTGCTTACTTTTTTAAGTGTTTGATATTATCAATAGTAAATGAATTATATTTAAATTTTAAATATTAACCCTCACAAAATGGATAAATGGTTAAAAAAAATTAGCTTTTTTAATTATTATATGATGATACAAGGCATATTTCTTCTTTATAGTACTTATTACAATAGATTTTTCTCAATCAATTGGGGGTACGCACTATTTATTTTTTTATGTCTAGGGGGTACGCGATCAAAAAAGTTTGGAGACCACTGGTCTATATATATATATATATATTAAATTATATTATGCATGAATTCTCCTACTCAAATTGTGAGTTACTATCACCTCGAAATTCGTGTTGGGGCGATAACTCGCTCCCTGCAGTAAACAATACATCCTCCACAACAGCAAATATAATACAGAAACAGGAAAAACAATTTGTTTTATCATGTCACTGAATAAGGTTCACAGAAATTTGCAGACTGTGTAATATATTTCTCAACAAATAGTGCAATTAGAGACAACCGGGATAAAAATGGCACTAACTAATGAATCACATTTCCCCTCCCACAGAAACTGCTGTATAGACTCAAGTAAAACCATATGTTGCCAGTGCAACATATAGTTTTGCTTGATACTACCCCGTCGTGAATGTGTTAAAACTAAGAAATATATAGTGAATGTATTTCAGATAATATGGAAATCTGTTGAAGAGAATTAGCATTTCAACTCAATTGTCTGCTTGCTTTTTCTTTGGGTAGTGCGATCTTTTGTTAATACTGTACCAATCATATGCACTTCTTCACAGCTGATCTTTCTCCACTGGCCTATCATCGTGCACAGCTTTCACTTCTGATTAGTCATTTGTGAAGGATTGTTCATTACATATCTCAAGTCTTGTAAATTACTGATAATTTTTGCTTGATATAATGGGAAGGAAGATGATGCTATTTGGGTAGATAACTTTGACGTTGCACACAAGGAAACCCTCTCGAGGCCAGAAGAAATGATGGCGAATAGGAACTTCTTGGTAAGTCATACCCATTTTCAGTTTTTTTTCTGAAAACTTTAGTTTCCGAAAATCCTTGCATATATCATGCACCACGATTTTCTTGCTTAAATTTTTGGGAAAAAATGCGAATTATATTCAAGCAAATACAGTAATTTTTTTTAGCTTTCAAATTCTTAAATATGGATCATTGGTTAAAGACTGGATTTATAAAACCCATAAAAGAGAGCAATATAGCAGATATAGAAATAAGCAATTTCACTCCTCATGGATGATAAATTGTTTATATTAAGTAGAAATGTATAGTATCTTTATAAATTTTGTTCTATTAAAAATAAATCATATTTTTTTGTTTAGATGTACATCTAAATTCAAATAAAGCAGACATTTACAATGAAATATAATTTTATTTATTTATTTATTATTATTATTATTATTATTATTATTATTATTATTATTATTTTGATAAGGTACTTGGTAATAATGAAAATTTGAGAAGGGGGTACATGGATATCTGAAGTTTGAGAAACACTGGTTTATCCAAATATTTAGTCTGAAACACAGGTGTATATTACTCTGTTCGTTTTCTTAAATTCCGCTTTGAATTTGGATAGACGAAACAGCGTGATATGCACTTCTTACGTTTTTTCAGCGTCATTTCAATTTTGAATGTGAAATATATTGAGTGTATTCTTTGTTTAAGTGACTTTGATTTTAATTGTGTACTTAGTTTTGGATTTTTGATAGATAAAATTTTAAAGATAAGTAATTTGTAAATTATAAACATATTAATCAGAGGCGCATTTTGCTAAAATGCCAAAATCTCTCGTTGGGCAGCATACTTTGTCTTATATTGCCCTCAATAATTATAGTTTACCTTTAATTATTAAATTTTCAAATTATTGTATATAAATTAATTATTTACAGTAAAAATCCGTAGAAGGCAACTGTTTTAAATCGATTTTTTTTAAAAATAAGATTTTATTTATTGTTTTAAAACTCCTCAAAATAATAACTTAACTCAAATTTTAATAATTAATAGGAAAAAAAAAGAATAATTTATCAATACGAAATTTATTGTCATTTAGATGAGTAATTTGAAAGAGAAAAAGTTATCGGGATCTGCTTTTCTCAAAAGGAAAAGAGAAAAGGAAGAACGATATAAGGAGATTTGGAATTTTAACATTTCACATTTGGAATTTCACAAAGACACCAAAGAGAACGAGTTGTCAACAGAACCGATATCAAAAGTTATAAAAATTTCAGCACTAGTCGTTGGAGCAGCTTGTACATCCTCATCTACAAATACCAGATTCTCCCGCATCAGCCACTGATACTGACGTAACAACCATTTGTGGTGATTCCATCATTAGGTAAATGATGATAGTGACAAACAGAAATTACGAACAGATGATCGAATTAAAAATCAAGATTATTTTATTGAAACTGATCCATATTAGCCAGAGAAATTTGATTACAAAACTGGAATTGAACTTATAAAAAAGTCCTATTCAAGTAAAATTAAATAAATATCCTTTGAATGATCAAGGCAGAAAATTTTCGAATAAATATTATCAACGAATGTTTAAAAATTCTGAAAATGTGAAACATTCATGGCTTCTATATTCCAGGGAAATTGATGCTGTTTACTGTTTCTACTGGAAAATTTTTAATTCTGTCTCATCAGAGCAAAATGGCCTTACGTCGAAAAGCGGTTTCGATTATTGGAAAATTATCAACAGAAAACTTCAAATGCATGAAACTTCACAATCTCATATTCGTTGTTTTTCTGAGTGGAAGAAATTGACAATCCGGTTAAATTTGAAACGATCGATGCAGACCAACAAAAAATTTTTGATAATGAAACACAATGCTGGGAAGCAGTTTTAATACGATTATTAACAATAATCCATTGCATAGCAGCACAAAATCTTGCACTTCGGGGATTGTCCTCTACAATTTATACTCCTAACAATTAAAATTTTCTAAAAATTGTAGAACTTTTCGTATTGTTCGATGAAGTTATGAAGCAGCATCTTGATATTATAGACTTGGAAAGATTTAGAAATTGCTTTGAGCAGTGGCAAAACATCTGATGTAGATGCAATAGATTTATTTGAAGAAGTAAAAATTCTCTCAAAAATAATACAAGAGAAAAGTGGTCCTCACCAAATTTTATCATATATATATATATATATATATAACCAAAATCTTGTAGAAATTTATCCCAACATATGCACCTCCCTAAGGATATTGTTAACAATTCCCGTTAGCGTAGCAAGTGCGGAAATATGTTTTCCAAGCTTAAACTCATTAAAAATTATTTGCGAACAGCAATGACCCAAGAAAGATTGGTTGGTCTAGCAACTATATCGATAGAGGTGGACATAGCTCATAATTTAAATTTAGAAGAGCTTGTAAACAGTTTTGTTGTGCAGTATCCCCATAGAGCAAACATTTAATTAATATTATGATGTAATTGTTTTGCATTAATGTTTATCTTTTAATTAAAAAAAATAGCAATTAGAGATGTTCTTATGTTTTTGTCTTATAATCCATCAGGGGCGATATTTAATTGTTTGCCTCAGGATGCAATCTAGTCTGGCAACGGCCCTGCTGACATCAAGCTTAACTCTTCATATAACTCTTCCTTGCATACAGTAAGCCATCTTCTCCCATTATCTTTTCCCTTTGGCTTCTCATGATTTCACACTGGAGGATGAAACACCCTGATGAATTGTGCACCTGAATACCTAGACTATGTCCTCTTTGGCAGTTACCGACCTACAATTTTCATCCATCAACATCCTTTTGCTGAACTCATTTTCTACTTGCCACATATTGATAAAACTCTAGGATTTTTCTTGACATAATTTGCTAATTCTGCTCAGACTGCACTTTTGCTCCTTATCAACTGTGAGTCACCTACTTGACCTGTTCTTTATATCCTTTGTGCAACTGATTATTGTGAATATTCATCTTGTGCTGCATCCATAGACCTTCTTTCAGATTTCCTGCTTAATCCCTTCATTCTTCTATTTGACATTTACTTTATTTAACCTGTTGATCTTTGAAATATATTCACATATTGATTCAGAAAACTTAGGTAGAAAATATGACTGAAGAACACATAACAGCAGAATCAGTAAAAGTCCATTAGTCTTTGTAAAGTAATATTAAAAATATACAAATATATTTTATTTAGCTGTATTTTGCACATTTTATAGTATCCAGATATGTACTATTTTTTAAAAAAATCATATAGGTACTAAAGAAATAAACAAAAATGAGTAGAATGTGATTTTTTTAATCTTAATATACACATACTGGCCACTGAATTAGAAATCTTTATGCAGATGTACATAAATATCACTTAGTGTATATGCAAAAATGCTTGATCATGTGCATCACCACATATTCCAGGCAACTATTTAAGAATGCCGCTGGTCAGTAATTGTCAATAGTGTTCATCACAATGGGAAAAATAAAGTATCTTTCAGAGTTTAATGAAGGGCTTACTGTGTATGCCTGTCTAGCTGGAGCCACAATTTTGAAAACAGCAGAGCTCACTGTTTCTCAAAAGGTGAGATATCCTGGGTGTTTAATCAATGGCAAAAAACATACATTGCTTATCTAAGAGGCATAACTGTGGTCCTAAGACAATCTGTCTTAGCACCACAGAAAAGATCACCGTTGTCCGAGAAGGATTGTATGTGCAAATAGAACTTCCAGTCAACTGTGCAGCAGTTGACCAAAGCATTTAATGAAAGCTGTTCCAGTCTTTACCTCACTGAACTTTGTGCATGGAATTGAAGAGGATTGGTATGGGCAGTTGTATGCCTATATGGAAATCACTGATTTCTGTGAAGAGCAGGAAAGTTTTCTATAGTGGTGTCAGGAACACTGTGACTGGACACTGGAAGACTGGAAAAAAGTCATGTGGTCCGATGAGGTCATAGTACACCTCATTTGGTACCAACAGTAATCAGAGAGTTTGACAGGAGCCTCATGAAGCTTGCCTTGTAAACACAACTCAAGGTTCTGGAGGTGGGTCATGATATGGGCATGCTCTGTTGGCACGGAATGGGTCCCCTGATATTGCTAGAAGGTCCTTCAAGGTGTGCTCCAAGGAATATCTGAACACTTGCCGATCGAGTCCATCCTGAAATGTTGACATTTTATCCAGCAAGTGACAGTTGTTTCATGGATGACAATGCTACTGTTCAGCAAGCATGACAGCGACTTCCACCATGTTCCCTGGCCGCCATAAACCCCACATCTGAATCCCTTTGAGAATGTATGGGACATGTTAGAAAACACAGCAAAGTCCTCTTCCGTCATATCTGAGCCAGTTAAATGACTGTCTGTGGTAGACATAGATGCAATCCAACCCTTTGTGGAATCTATGCCAAACAGTATATGTGCTGTAATTTGGGCTGTAGGAGGCCCAAAACAGTATTACATAAAAGTTTTTAATTCAGTGGCCAGTATGTGTATATATCATATCATAAATTGATAGACTCAATTTTTAGAATTAAGATTTGCCATACCTGACACATGCAATCAGTGTAAAATAATGCTAAGTGTTTTTTCTTGTTTATGAAGGTTGTTTATGTGATTAATCATTGCGAAAGGATGTATTTGAATAATCTGATTGCCTCTCTCTCTTTCTGGTCTGAACCAAGTTGAAGATGTTTACAATGATTTTATTGGAATTCCAAAAGTCAAGTCTGAGCCAATTTAGGATTATTATGAAATAAAGATTTTTTTTTCACCGAATTAATGGTGAACAGTTTTGCAAGCCTAGTTTTTGTAAAGTGTGGAAATGAAAGCACAATAAAATAACTCTGTGCTTACAAGAGATCATACAACCTAATCAGGCTATTCACACTGAAAATGAAATTTTTAACTTCATATGAAATGTTTGATATTTCAAGCACATTTTCAGACATACTTATTAGATGCTGAAAGTTTTTTCAGTTGGTTATACTATAAATTAAAGATGCCAAGAAATTATATTCTTGTTTTAATCCTTTATCCAAGTGTAAGCAAACAATGTTTGTGCATGAAGTATCTATCTTCATGACAGGGCTAATAGAGGGGTATATAGAGGCTAGTGACTTCACATCAATTGCCTTAATATCGCATAATGGAGCGCACACATCCTTTTGGATGTATATGCCCAAAAGGATGTGTGCTTTGCATAAGGGGATACCGGAAAGGATATGAGGAAGGCTGTTCCAGAGGATAGCCTTCCTCATATCTAAAGGATATGAGGAAGAATGGAAGCAGGTTCAGTTTGCTTGCAGTTTCACAGTAAAGGATGCCAGGCAGCTGCTGCTCTTGTATTAACAGGCCAACAGAAGGTGGAGGTATGATGTGAAGATTGCAGATTAAATATGAAAATAAATAATAAAAAAGTAAAGCAAACAGTAAAATAACCAATACTTATAATTAAATTAGATCTTACACATTGTTGAATTCTAGTAATGCCAAATTCCTTTCTTGAATGCTTGTTAGTAAAGCAGGTGGTTGATGCAAGGATGGTGGGAGAAAGTTCACCACAAATCCAACACACGCACGTACGTATGTATGGTTTGGGCATTTCTCATATCAAATTTCAGAAAAATTAACATTTTATTTTAATACCAAAGTTCATACCAAATAACATATCATGAAACAAAAATCAAATAAAAATGCATTTTCTTTTTTATTTATATAGTCAAGATTAAAATAATAAAGCTTAAACTAACATTTTAATATTTACATTTATGTGAATTGGCTGCAGCAGATTGATCGATTATATTGGTAGATAGCATGATGAGTGCAGCCTAAGCAGTTATTATGAGGGACTTTTACTATGGAGACATAGGTTGGATGAGGGAAAGGGTGAATGGTAAGATGAAAATGGAATTTATATAGTTCTTAAGGGCTAATTAGCTGAAACAGCAATGTGAGGGAGGGAACTTGGAGTTTGAGAATGCTAGATCTGGTAATAGCATTAGAAGTATCCATAACCACAGTAGCCATGCTGCCTCCATGACCATGCAGTCTTATTCTGGAAGGTGGCTAAATGTGGTATTCTTGGGGCAATGCCAAGGAAAGAATATCAGTAATGTATGGGAAGAAGTTAGAGTTAGACTTTGGATACTCAGGATTAGAAGGATAAATCAATTAGGGATTAAATGGATGAATAACAATATAAAGCAGGAGCTGCAAAAAAAGAAAAATATTTTGAGGGAATATAAATAAAAAGGTGATCAGCATGCTCATGAGCAATAGGAAGTGGAGGCAAGAAAGATGACTAGTATGATAAGATGACTGAATGAAAAAAAAATAGCTAAGTAAAGGCCAAAGTAAATCCTTTAATCAATGAAGATTGTAGGAAAGTGACAGAAGCAGAAGGAATAGTAGAGTTACTAAGTGATCACTTTGCAAGGGTGTGTCATTCAAGTAGAGATCTTGTGGTTGCTGCTGAAGCAGAGATCAACGTGAGAATTGAGGTAGACGCTCAGCTTTGGCAAAGTTCCAAAGGAATGGAAAGAGGGTCAGATAAAGTTGGCTCAGTACATAAGTAGCAAATTACAGACCAATTAGTATCTCAATAGTGGTGGTTAAGGTATTAGAAAAGTTGGTTAAAGGTGGAATTCAGGAATGGTGGATAGGAATAAGTGATACTCAATCTCCTTTTACATTACCATTTTATCATGGTAATGTAAAAGGTAGGTAATTTACTCTCATG
Source organism: Typopeltis vanoorti (assembly GCF_054136105.1). Classification (NCBI taxonomy): domain Eukaryota; kingdom Metazoa; phylum Arthropoda; class Arachnida; order Uropygi; family Thelyphonidae; genus Typopeltis; species Typopeltis vanoorti. The sequence goes on along the minus strand of NC_143549.1, from coordinate 102,222,282 downwards.
GGTTAAATTATATTACCATCACATGATAATCTGTACTTTTTGAAAGCATTTGACAAAATACTCATGGAAAACTATTGCAAAAGTTAATGGAAATGGATATGAAGCTGGTGACAGACACCAGAGAGTAGTATATGGAGGCATGGAAACTAGGAGAATGAAGAAAAGGAATAGTGGAGTGCCTCAAAGCTCTATACTAGGGCCACTGCTGTTCAGTTGTTTGCTGAAGCCCATGATGCAAAACTGGAGTTGATAAAGGTGATGTAGACATCCTGCACAAAGATTAAAGTAAAGTGGTTGGCTGCATGGGCAAAGAATAATATACCCATCAATTTAATGTTGCAAAATGAATGGTTATGCATTTCAGGTTGAAAAAAAAAAAAAAATTGCATGCTGTCTATTACTTTGATTGTACTGGATTTCAGGGAATTGACAAGGTTTGGGGTCTGTGTCTGTGTGTGTGTGTGTGTGTGATTGATTGTGAAATTGAAGTTCAGAAGTTGTCAGAATAGCTCAAAGGATACTTGGATGTTGAAGAACATATTGATGAGTAGAGATAGGGAAGTTAATATCTCTCTTTATAATGCTGCACATAGATTATGTCACTGTTTTTTTTTTTTTTTTGTGGGGGGGGGGTTGGGGGGGATGAGGAGGTGGTTGAAACAGTCTAGACACTTTAATTTTGCTACAAAATAAGAAAAATGTATACTTTTGTTAAGAACACTGGGTTAATTTATAAATAATCAGTTTAATTCAACATAATATTTAAATAATCCTTATATTTTCCCCCCTTTTTTTCATTTTATATAGGTAAAAATATTCTTAATACAATATTAATGTTTGCTGAATTCATTCACTATATGCCATGAAAAGAATCTGCACCCAACATCCTTCATTAATTCTTATCTTGAAGTACATTTGTACTTTTAATTTGTACTCATCTTCACTGCCACTCTAGTTTCTATTCTCTTAAAATATGTAATGTTGTTATTGTTCATTGAAAATAATTATATATTTCTGTTTTATTTTATTTTATTTTTTATAACTTGTGTTCATGAGCACATTACAAGAAAAAAGAAAGCAGAATATCTGTATGTTATTTTTATCTAGACACCTCCAGGGAGTCAGGGATTTATTGAAGGAAAACTATTAAATATGTAATTCCTGATACCTATCACTTCTCATTAAAAACATTCACTGATGATGTACTTGTAGTGTCTGTATGTTATTTTTATCTAGACACCTCCAGGAAGTCAGGGACTTATTGAAGGAAAATTATTAAAGATGTAATTCCTGATACCTATCACCGCTCATTAAAAACATTCACTGATGGTGTACTTGCAGTGTCCACTGGCAGCTTATTTCATTCACACACTACACACGATGAAAGAAACCTGGACCTAACATTCTTCCTGGCCATGCTTTTATTCAGCTTCCAGGGATGACCCCAAATTCTCTTCCTGCACTTGCCATGAGCTGTAAAATTTCTCCTGTATCTATATTGTAAGAACTTCTTAACATTTCTATGATATTTCCTTTCCTCTTATTTTTCATACTTTGAAAACCACATTCCATCAGTCTGTCTTCATGTGCAAATTTTCACAAACTAGATATGACTTTGGTTAGCTAGACCAAATACTCAGTTCAAAATGCATAACTTGCACTTGACAACATGAAACTTGCACTCATTAACATTTGCCCATAGAAACAGTCTGTTCAAGTCAGCTTGCACAGATTCTGTGTCAGAAATTTCCCTCGTCTCCTGAACCAAGTTAGCATCTTCTGCATAATTGAATGTTTCCCCTCCAGACCATTCCTAATATCATTAATATACAAGTTAACAGAGTCATGAAAGTACAGAACCCTGTGGTACCTCATTGGGCATACCTTCATCTAAGATTCTGCACCTCCATACATTAATCTCTGATAATACCTGTTAGGTAACCATGCTCTAATCCTTGCCACAAGCCTATTTCACGTACCCATTCCTCTGAGTTTGTATAATGACCTCCTGTGTATAGAATTCTGTCAAATGCTTTGGCAAAATCTAAAAGAATCATTGTGTATATCTCTTCCCCTTATCGAAGTCTCCCGTAACAGCTTATACTAGCATGGCCTTGTAAAATGTGAGTAGATTGATAACACAAGACCTACCTTTCATAAAAAGATCAAAGTATATTCACCAACCTCTTAATGTGATTCCTCATTAAGGGATGAGGAATCACATTAATATCAGCTTCTCTAATACCTTACTAGCTATTACAGAGATATAGATTGGTCTATAATTAACTGCATCCTTTTTAGCTCAACCCTTGTATAGTCGAAACATCCACTTATTAGGAATCATGTTTATGTTGAGACTCAAGTTAAACAACCAGGTTAGGACCATAGCTAATTCTTTAGCATTCCTTTAACATGCATGCTGATGTCTCATCCAAACACACTGCTGTTTTAGCATTAAGTCCTTGGAGTATTTTAACACCTCTACCTCTTTTATCTTTATCATTTCATTCAGATCCATCTCACCTTCCACTAAACTAATTGGTTTGTTAGGGTTGTGTATAGATGCTTTATAGATACCAAAATGTTTGCTTAATAACTTGGCTATTTCCATTGAACTTGACACTTTCCTGCCATCTGTATTTACTAAGATTATCCTAGTATCATTCTTCTTTTTACTTGCTACATAGCAAGGGAATGCTTTGATTTCTTTCAGTATTTTCAGCTAACCTCTTTTCCTAGTCTGATTTCACTTTCTTCACTATGGTTGTCACTTGCTCTTTGTGCTGCTCATATGACTGATCATTACATTTCACATGACTATGGGAATGCATTCAGCTATATCCTCCTTTGAACATCCCTTGATCACTTCCCATGCACCACTAACTTCTTTACCATGCAGTTTCTCATACCATGGCACAAATATGAGCTCCCTTTGCAATCTATAATAATCAACTGCTTTATAGTTCTGTGTATATATCCCTTTTTAGTGAAAGCTCTTACACAAGCATTATCATTTCTGAAAACAAACATTTCTGATCACCTTCACAGTTGGAGACAAAATAGTTACCTATTTTATAGTTGGATTTAATCTAATATACTTGCTATTTCTGGTATCACTTTTCTTTATAGATGCATGTGAAATCAGTTTGGTGGATTTATAAAAACAAGCCTATTTATATTCTATTTCTTATATTAATTTTTAGTGTTAGTCATGGTTTGTACTTTCATAGAAATGCAGTATGCTATTCTGTGCTAAAGAAGTAAAAGGAAGTGATTGTTTCTTATTTGGATCTTGATTGCAATTGTTTCTTACTTTAATTAAAAGGACAAACAAAATCACTGCGCATGTGTGTGGATACATGTGTATTTGATTTAGGAATTCTTTGGACAAGTGCCCTCTCACATCTTCTGATTCACTCTTTTTTTAGGCTGCTACTGATCAGTCAGAGTCTTTATATGGAAATCCCTCTTCCAGTCCACCTACATCTTCTTCATCTCCATCTGCTGGCCAAAATTTATCTTCTCTACAGAAAAAGTCCCCCCTGCTGACATCCTTAATGGAAGGAACAGCAGTCACTACCCTCCACAATATGACACAGCCACAGCCTCCAGTTTTAGCCAGTCAGGTATGGACTATGGTAAGCTGTTCAGTCCAGCAATCATACAATTCATATAATTTGTAGTTTATTGCCGTTTTGCTATTTATGAAATCTTTTACAGTTCAGTTTTGTAATCATTATTCATTTATATAGAGTTTCTATTCTGAACAGTAAATACTTTGAGATTAGGCTTCTCTTCTCGTACAAGTTTAATATATTAAGTTTATCATATATGCATACTGTGAAGTGAGTGACTACCTGATTGATATAAATGTTTATCCATTCATTCTCCTTGGGACTAGAAAGCTAAATGAAGATTGAAGATAGCTTTTGTTATGCAACTGTGGGAAAAAAACAAAAAACTCAGAATTTTTTTGAGTTTAAGAAAGAAAATTTTTTTGAATTTGATAGCAGCAAATACCAGCCATAATTTGACATTTGAATTCATCAGAGACACCACTCAGCAGGGACAGTGTGTGTGTGTGGTATATTTTGTTATGTATGCAGTAGAAATGATAGTACTATTTGCAGTTATTCTGAAAGTACTTTATTAAATCTTGCTGAATTATTAATTTTAATAGGAATATGTTTTGTTTATCAGAAATTCATGCTTTGCTAATGGCAGTTGTCACCATTACAGAAGAATGAAAATTATGTGAAGTGGGCTTTTGTACATGTTTAAATGATGCATGATTAGTATTCAGAACAAGGAACTATTAAATATGATTGTATTATCAATCCCTGAATTAGTGAAGCTAACTGCAAAATATAATAAAGTTTATTGAAATTATTGATATATTGGAACATTCTATGTTCCAGCATTGTTTCATGAAAGCTCTGAGAAAAATTCTCAGGACTTCCCAAGGATTTTTCCATCACTGTCATCTGTTCACTCTGAATGAATAATGGCTTTGGTGCCAAAATTGTATTAAAAATTAGGATATTAGGTAGGAACTTTAGACTGTTAGCATTTAAGAATGTGTGAGCAGAGTTAATGAAGGTAGTATTATCACTTAAACAAAATAAGAGAAAAAATTTAGCTGTGCAAATGTTTTATGGCAGGAAAAAGACCAAGAAGAAAACTAAGATCTAGGTGGATTGATTCAGTTAGAAGTACCTCAGATGATATAAATATAAGATCTGACAATACTGGAGACCTGATGGATAAGACTAATTTGGAGGAAAATTAGTGATAGGAAGTTACTATTACTGTTTATCACAAGCAGTGTTGAAAGGCATTTCATTATCCAGAAATCTTGTGTATCCATTAGCATTCCTCCTTCTGTGAACCACACCCAAAGGCTAAAGTATATACCAGGAGAACAGGTCAAATGTAAACTTTTTGCATAGTGCTATCATAGTATTCTGTACATCTCTTCAGGATCATATCAGAAATTTGATAATGATGGAGAATTTTATATAATTGATTGAACATTTAATCTGACTTTAAGTAATTAAAAGTATATTTACCAGTTGAAAATTGAGTATAGAAAAAAATCTTCAAAGCTCCATTTCTTGCATTTTTAAGAGATATTTCTCTGCAGAGCAGCAGCCAAAAGACTGTAAGTGCATTTCAACTGTGGAATGTATTGAAATGTTGAAATAATATTGGGACAGATCTAAATTGCCCACAACTCAATAGAAAGAAGACTGTCATTTAGCCCTAATCACCTTTTCTGTCCTTTTAGCTATACTATCCACTAGTTTGATACAGTCAGTTATTTTAAACAATTCATCTTTCAACATGAAAGAATCATGAATGATAATCTGTGTGCTATTGTTGAAGGCACTGGTCTGACCTACGCTTCGTTTAGTTCATTTCAAATGTTTTTTGTTGGATTGAGATTTGGATTCTGTGCATATTAGTCAAGTTTATCCACGTCATTTTTCTAAAACCATGTTACTATAGTACCTGCAGTATAGTACTATAGTAACATGGTGCATTGTCATGTTGATGATAGATTTGTATGTTTCATAGACGAGCATTTCATTATCCAAAAATGTTGGGTATCCATTAGCATTCATCTTTCTGTGTACCACATCCAAAGGCTAGAGTATATACCAGGAAAACAGCTCTAGACCATTACATTTCTCTGCTGCCAAACTTCATATTTGGGATGATGTACTTGGGTATACACATTCCACAGGCATCTACCACTCTCACACATTTGATTGAAGAAAGGAAATAGCACAGTTTATCACTCATATCTTCAAAGGTGAGGAATGGTTTCTTTGCATGGAGGGTGGTTGAACAGTGGAATGCATTGCCTGCTAGAGTGGTGAGAGCAAGAACGGTATGAGTTCAAGGAGTGGTATGATAGACTTTGTTTCCTGGGAAGGACCTCCCATGATGAGTCTTTTGACTCCATGGAGGTCTGAATAATAATAACAATAATAATATCATGGACTTCCATTACTTTAATAAGTCATGATAAATTCTTCTCTATCTTCCATTGACATTATACAAATGTACAGTCTATTCTAAACATGTTTTTTCCTTATATAGCAGTATGGACTATGCATGATGACAGGAATATACATATTCATGTTTATACCAGTATAGTTTGCAATCTTGATCGCTATTGTGTTTAGCATGCATCTGCCTTTCTTATTTGCAGCTGAACTGTGCAGATATTTTTATTTTTATTTCTATGTTTATTAAATATGTTTATTTCTTAGTGTTTTACTATGAACCTGAATTCTATAGACTCTTTGAATTTCTGATTGATTGTTTCTGTGTTAGATTGCTGAGATTTGCATGCCATCCTTGATGTTCACTTTCTGGATCTTGGCGGAGGTGGCACCCTTTGGCATTTCTTTTTACTGATAATATTTTCTGTTGTCAGTTTTGAGTGATGCAATCTTTTTTTTACCAGCTTCACAAATGGAAAGCCATTGATATGTCACCCTACCTATAATAACACCTCTTTTAAAGTCTATAAATTCTTCTTTGTATGCCATTAACAGTACATAAATGTAGTCAACTCTGAGGGTATATATTTGCTTTATTTATGTAGCAGTGTGGGTCATGTATGATGACAGGAATATACATATTGGTATGTTTCATTCTAAAATAGGAGTGGTGTTCTAATGCTTATTTCAACAATGTATTATTAATTATTTTTAGAAATAATTAATTATTTAATTATTAGAAATATTATCATTTCTTCTAATTATGCAAACCATTCTCAAGTGATTATATAAGGTTTTATTACACTGTTTATTTTGTTCAGGATAGAAAGGAAATAATAGAAAACCAAGTTATGAATTGACATTGGTTGATTGGTGGATTCATCCTATAATATAGGATGAATATACAAAATCCATAGATTACCACTAATAGAAATTAGTATTAAACTGGAGTGCCCTTATTCTTTCTGGTGGTTTTCCTTCTCCTTGCCAAAGGGTTTCATCATTAAATACTTACAACTGCTATTTCAAATATTACACATTTCATAAACAAAAATTCGCAAAAAAGTTTCAGTATCAAAAATGATTGCAAGCACAGACATTTACAACTGATGTTGTTGTTCTTGATTTTTTTAAAATTCTTTTACAACAATTTGTTATTTTTTGATGCAATGAGCTGGGTATTCAAACATGAGAGTGGGGTAACTGTTAACTGCTATATTATCTAACAATACTGTATTTTCATTTTTGTGCTCACTTCAGTCATTGTTCTTGTTTAGTTAAGTGGCATATTCTACTTTATATAGGGCTCGTTAACCTGTTGCTTAATGCAAGCATAGTAAAGCTGTAGTCTGGGGAGTAGCACCATCTTTTTATCTGCACCTATGGAGTTATACAAGGGTGTGCTGAGAAGTTGTGATAATCACCATGAAGGAATTGAGGAAGAACCGTGTAACTTACACGTTATTCTCCATGAAGTGTTATACACTTGTTACAGTGCTGCTGTAATCCTCTGAGAAAAGTCTTTCCTGTGTTGCACAAACCAGTTATTTTTGTTCTAGGGGTTTATCAGAAATTATCAGCCTATCCCCACTCCCACCCTTGTACTAACCATGCCTTATTGTTTTTGCTATTAAGTTGATTAGTCTTTTACATCAAAGGTTAGATAATACACTTATTTCATAACATTTAATGGGTATATAGAGATGATTGTATGCCAGCCTAGGTGTAGTGTCTTTCTGCCTTTTATCCAGCATGCTATGGCCCAACGTGTTATAGTTGTTTCTGTATCTTTAGGCAGTAAATTTTGCATCGCCCAATGTAAAAATTACTTTACTTATTGGATGCCTGAAGCAGCTTGAATTCCCATTCACTATCGATATCTTTTCTTCACAGCTCATCTAGAAATATATTGATGCTGGTTGACTTAATTACCATAATCACCCACCTTATAATTCCACATATATCCTTTTTTTTGGCAATAACCTTTTCTTGTTTCACCACTTCCCAAACAAGTCCCTCATGATCACTCTCACTAACCAGTGGTAGTGTTAATACTTCATTAACAACTACATCTGGTGAAGTTGCTTCAGTCACATGCTGCTTAAGATATTTATCCCTCACAAATTCAACAGACTCACTCTCCTTGTTCCTGTAATTAAAGTCACCTATCAGGATAGCCTTCTTTTCACATGCCCAACCAATTTGCCTAAACATTTCACAATCAGTAGTCTTTACATTCTCTGGCCTATAACTCCATCCTATCAGATATACTAGCCTGTTAATTTCAACTTCACACCACACAGATTCAAAATCTGTACATGTACTATCAACTTCCATACTTTGTGGACCCAATTCCTCTGCAATCATTAACAGTACCTCCCCTCTTCCTGTTTTCACCTTCCTATCCTGGAAAATTGTATATCTTTCCATTTCTATTCCTGACAACACATCATCCTCAGACAACCAAGTTTCACTTATACTGATTATCTTTGAGCACATTGATTTGATCAATACAACAGACTCAGCTCTCTCTTATTTCGACTACTCCTTACATTTGTATACAAACATAACTATCCATGTGCCTTTGAGGTACATGAACATTCTCTACTCCAGCTGCTATAACACACCTCTGTCTCTCTCTTCAGTCTGACCACTCCTTTTTCCCTGATCCTCACTCTGACTCTGACTGCCATTCATACCTGTCTCATCCTCACTTGCATTCCATCACCTTGTCCTGCTGCAATCACATTTTCAACCTCATATCTATCTTCCTTCTGCCATATAACCCATTTAGCTGTGCTATCCTGCTTCCCTTGTACTCTTTGATCGTTAGCTACATCAACTTCTTGATTCTATCCTTCTCAGCAAACAATAGCCTTTCTAAATGCCAAACACCAACCTGATTCAAATGCAATTCATCAACTTTAAACCATTCCAACTTTCCTTCAAATTCATTCCACAGATTCACAAACTTAAATCCCCCTTGAACCACCTTACACAATTCAGCCAACTTGCTATTCATTATCTCTGCTCTCCTCTTCTCAACTCACTATTTTCATATCTAGGAAACAACACTATTATTCTTTATCTCCTGCAACAACTTCCTCAAGTCTCTATCAACATTCCCTTTTTCACTAACTAAGTCATTTCTGCCCACAACTACCACTAATTCTGATGTCTGCTCTTCCCTTCTCTGCAAAGCTTCAGTTATTTGTTTCAATGTTCCACCAGAAAAGTATGTTTTGTATATTTTATTAATTATGAAATCTCTAATTATTGAGTCCCCATACAATGATATATGATTATCCTTTTACTCTTTTTTCGTAATATTAACTTCCTCCTTCTCATTCACATCAGCTAGTCTCTTTTTTAGATGTTTAATTTCATCTTCCAAATGCTTCATTTTCATCAACTCTTTGCCTAAGCTCTTCCACTCCATTCCATTTCATATTAGCAATAAAAAGACAAAGACAATGAAAATAGGCAGAAACGTTAAAAAACATCAACTGCATTCTGAATAGAGGAGGACCTATAGAATAAATAAAACATTTCAGCTAGTTAGGCACAATTTTTAGTGAAGATGGCAAATTAACTAATTCTGCTGTCTATATGGAAATAGACAGCAGAATTAGCAAAACTGGTAAAAAGTCAACTGAATAAATTTATGTGGAATAAGAGAACAATTAGTCAAAAAAACAAACTAGCCATATACAAAATCAAGAATCAGCACACACACACACACACAACTACATGCAGTGCAGTTGGTATTAGAAAACCAGCAGTGATGACCATCATTAACGATTTTGCTAAAGGTTTGTGCATGATGGATCGTGAAAAACTGACAAATACAAAGCCTGAAAAGTCATCCATGTGGAAATTCTGCAGCATATAAGAATGAGGGATATACTTTCCTGTCAATCATAGTCTTCTCAGTAATAAAACATGGGTTTACCATTATTGATATAACTCAAATAAAGAGACAGTTGATGGAATGTCATCATCTCAATTTGCTACATAAAATGAAATTCAAAATACAGCTTTTCATGGGCAAAATCATGGTAGCCATGTTCTGGGAAAAATATTATTAATTATTATTATTATACAGGCACCTCCATATGGGGTATTGCTTGTGGACTTTTTGCAGAGGGAGACACTATAATGAATTTGAAACGGCATGTGGAGATGGCAAAAATAGAAAAACTGCATCCCTAGAGATACCCACAAGAATATTAATGCCCAACCTTACACCTGTTTGCACACAAAGGATGTGGTTGTAACATTTGGTTTGACTGTTCTTCCCCATTCCACCCATAGCCCAGATCTGGCACTCTCTAATTGCCATCTCTTAAGGTAGTTGATGACAAGAAGTTGAAACAAGCTGTTTGCAAAGAGCTCTGATATTGGAGTAAAGACCTTTTTAGGATTTGACATACAGCATCTTACTCCGTAATGGCAAAAGTGTTTAGAGAATGATATAAACTCTGTCATAAAATGATAAAATGCTTGTGATAGATGGATGATTAATCAACGTAATGACAGCATTGTTAATTATATATTTTCTGAGAGGTGGAGGGAAAGAGATATTGGTCAATACTGCTGCCTCCTCATAGAACAGGTTGGATGTCAGGAAGTCAGATATCATGTAACTCAGTATATATGTGACTTCAAATGATCATATAAGATAGTACTGAATAATAAAAATATATTAATAAACAAAAGATTTTCTAGCACTGAATGTTTTATATTTGCTGTTGGATGAATATTCCAAGTAGAGTGCAGTGACTTAATAATTTGTTTCCTTTGTGATGCTATGCCTTAAATAGTGCTGAAGAAAAGACACTTAGAACAGTTGCTCTGAAGGAGATTGTAATGAGAGTAATCTAGCTGTGCTCTTTATATTTGCATGTACAGTATGTTCATCATGTTAAAATATTTCAAAAAGTGGTGCTAATGTTACAAACTTTTGGAATTCTTCAGGTATTTGTTTTATACTTAATAACACAGTTTATTTAATCATTTGATTTTGAAATCAGGATTTTTTTTTAATCATCTGCAATATTTTACACACTTTATTAATAGCTGTCTGTCATTATTGCTACTATTACTACTGACCTACTGTTATATTTTTAGTAAATAATTTTATCCTAGAAAGTGTTGATTATTTCTAACCACTTCAACATTTTTGATGTTGTATGCCTTCATTTTTCAAATCTAGTTTATTTGCATTGTGTTAATATTTTTGTTACTTTTGCTACACAGTAGATATTAAACATGGCATTTAGTTTGGATTTTCTGTAAAAGTTTAACAGTTATGTTATCTTCATGAGGTACACGTGCACACATCTTTTTCACATTTTTATTTGCTGTCTCATTTACAAACATGTTGTAAAACTGATAATCACTGTTCTTGTTTTTAAATATTAAACATTAAGATTAATGTCATCCAGCTTGAACTTCAGTATTCTGAAGTTCAAGCTGGATTCCAAATGTTAATATATTTGGGTTTACAATGTTTTTCTGTAAACTTTTCTATAACTTCATTTTATATTATCTTTCTTTGAATTGGTTGGAAATCTTGGAATAATTATATTGTGAAAATACCTGTTGAAAGCACTTTTCTTTCTCTGGTAAATGAAAATAATTGTATCGAGAAAATTGATTTGTTGTTTTCACTTCCTGATTCCTAAATTTTATGTGCTTTGATTTGTTTGTCTCTTCTCTCCAGCATCCTATGACCACTACTACAGCTATGGTCCATCATCAGCATCCTCATTTGGTTCAGACTCATCCTCAGCAGCATATTCCACATTCAGCACCCCAAATGATGCATCATATGCCACCATCACAAATGGTACACAGTATGGGTATGAGGCCCCCAGTTTCTCAGCTTATGCCTGTTTCCAGTCCTACTCCACCTCATCAGGTCCATCCAGTCAGCCAAGCAGTCTCAAATAACCCATCCTATTCCCCAAATATGATTCCATCTGTAAGTATTTGTAAATTTTTTCCTTGTAAATTTTTGGAAAACTGAAATGTGAATCATGTTAAGTGTTTCATATTATGGTTCTAGTCTAAATACTGCTTTACATTTTATACTGTGGCTGAAAGTTTTATTTTCTAGACGTTTTTCATAGATATATTTAACTTAAATAAACACAATCACAAACATCCATGCCCATGTGGGATTCGAACCCACAGCTTGTTGGTTGGAGAGCAGGTACACTAATCACTCAGCCAACCAGGCCAATTTCATATGAAGCTGAGTTAGTCTATTTCATAGTTGAAAAGTTTGAGTTGTTCATGAAAAACAGCCCAAATGGACTAAAAAAAAAACACATAATTAATAGACATATATGTTGGCCTCGTATCCTTAGTTACGTCAGCTGTAATTCAATGCAGTATTCCAGATCTGTTACATCTGGATTAATATAAAGCCAAGCCAGTATGATTGAACTGTCACTTTCTTGTCTCTACTTGTCATTATTCATCTTATCATCAAAACCTCTTGTGATGTCCTCACCACTTTTCAGTGTACTCCTGAAGGTCAACTCTTTAGCCATTATTGCTACAGAATTCTTTGCTACTCATACAAATCCCATACATTTTTATGGATTATTCCTACTCAAGAAAGGTTGTATGTCTATAGTACATAGTATATGGGCTAAGGATTTTTTTCTATTTTTTCATTAATTTTAGAATATTTTTATTTATTTTTACATAGTTTTACACAGGCTTTGTTAACAATAAATACACATTGTCAGTTATCATATGTTAAAGCATACAACCCAGGCTGTGGAGCAACAAGTTAATCTGCATGCTGTTCCTATTTGGTGAAATACTTGGGTATGGAGGATGCCTAGAGAATGCTTTTTAATTTCATTTCTTGTCTCAACAGTGAAGTTTTGAAAAGCATTGCCTGCGATGATGAGGGGGATTGCCTCTTGTGACATGGATTATCATTGTGTATAGAATCATAACTATGGATAATACATTTATGTTCTTGACATTTGCAAGTGTTCAGCAGCATAGAAATGTTATGATCATAGCCCTTATATCTTCACAGTAATGCCTCATAGTACAAAATAATGAATTTTATATATAATAATAATAATAATAATAATAATAATAATAATAATAATATATAATGATGATTGGTTAAGAGAGTACCATGCGAACACAGAACATTGGTGGCCAGAGCCCATTAATGTTGTTCTGCCAATAGAACATCTTTGGGAAGACTTATGCTTTAAAGGAGAAACAGAGATAGTACCACCAACTTTTTACCAGAAAGGAGTAAAATTTCTTTCATGGCACATTAAAGCAGTTATTGTGGTTATAGTCAGGACATTACATTATTTATTTATATTTGACTCCTGCTGTGTAAGGTTGTAACATATAGTGCATTAGTACTATGAGTAGGCTAAGTTTTTTTTTATATTTTTATTTATTTTTATTTATACATCATCTAGAAACCCTGCTCTAAAGACAAATGTGGAACATTTTCAAGCCACTTGCCTTCAGTAAGTGGGATAGTGGTCTCACATTGGGTGTTGAAATTCATCTCTCACCTAAACCTGTTCACAAAAGTTCATGATTATGACAGGATTCCAACAGCCCGTTGGTTGGAGTATGGTTACATTATCAACTTCGCCGTGCAGATTTATTTGTTTGTTTTTAATAAAGAGATGGATTATAAACTCAAGAGACTGTATTGACTTGTCCAGAGCAGGCTTACAAATGTATATCTTGCACCATGTTAGAAGGTAAGAAAGAAATTACGGAGAATTTTGTAACTGTTCAAGGTTAAACAGACCAGAAAAGCAACACATATCCATTTTTTACTCACGATTTTTTAAGATAGAAAAGCATTATCTTCACTTCTTACACACCAGGCATAATCCTCAGTTAGCTAAGGTAATTTACTAACTTTGTGTGAAAAGGGATTCTGTGACCTTACCACTTCTTCTAGCAGCAGGAATCACTCCCAAAACCCTGTGAGGTACCATACAGTGTCAAAGTGATGTCAAATGTGAATAACTAACTAAATTGGACATAATAGCATGTAGCACAGTTTTGTTATGAAACCAGTTCTAGGTCAAGGCTGTTTGCTAAAAGTTTTTTTTTTTTTTTGTGTGTGTGTGTGTGTGTGAATGAGCATTGTGACTTTACGGAGAGCTGGAAATGATGTTACTTCTATCTACAACACATGCACACACACACACACACACACACACACACACACATATATAATCCTATCTAATCATTCTTTATATATTTGGCCTGGAGGCTTGTTTTTCGGTAAGTTCACTTTTCTTTCATAAACATAATTGTTACTCTTTTTCACCTGTCTGTTTCACACTTCACCTGTCAATACATATGTCAGTGTCACTTCTCTGGTTGGTTTGTGCATTTGGCAGGAGTGATGAGGAGAAACACAAGTCCTGTGAATAAAAATTTTGCCACCTCCATATGGGATTAAATGACTAACCTTCAGTTGAAAAAGTACTTTAAATGGGTCTTACATCTTGTACAAATTCATATTTAGTCTTTCTAATTAAGGGGTATGAAGAGATGCATGCATGCACACATATATAAATATGCATCTTTTTTTCTGACTGGTTACTTTATTAGAATGTATACATCCATGTAAATATTTCCAAGAGTTCAGTTAAATTTACATCTTCAGACAAAAATAATATAGTAGTTCAATGAAAACAGTAAAAGATAACTCCACATCATAATCACTCTCTTAATAATCACTCTCTGTGCTTAATGGGATGCTACTGTAGCAAAGGTGTTTCAAGATTACTGTTTATAGTCTTTCAAGTATGGCAGTATGAGCATAAAATATGCTCTGAGAGTGAGAGAGACATTGAAAAGGATGGTAGAATAAGATGTGTGTTGTGAGAGGATTCTAATTTTCACTAAAATATGCTTATGAATGTGCACACACTTTTTCTTAGATTTTTACCTTTTAATGTAATTTTTCTGCTTATAACATCATTATATAGAATATGTCAGTCAAGAATGTTTTCCTTCCTTGAATTAATTTTATTATACTATAACATATCATCTATCAACTTCTATTCCTTAAGGATGAATCTGTCAGTAAACCATAAGTGTAACGATCAATTAATTTTGATGCCTATAAAACCATGAAATCCATCAGATTAATGCCTGTAACATATTGGCTAAGAGTATTGCTATTTTAATTGTATGAGTATATATATGTTACTTTCCACAGTATATACAGTATTTTCCACAGTTATTGATAATATTGTACTCTAGATAGGTTGCTAGATATTGTACATTGTGTATGGAGGTGTATGACCTCTTATCTTGTGGTAGGCATTGTACTGCTGAAGTCTGCAGTGATCCTTAGATCCATGTCAAAATCAGAAGCCACTGTCTTTATATTTCATAATGAACATTGTCAAATATTATGATCCTTTAGCATCAACACAAGATAGAAAGAATCATGTGAAAAATGAATTGTGGAATTCGAATTATTATTATTAACACCAGACCTCCATGGAGTCAAAAGACTCATCGTGGGAGGCAGACACTAGTTGCCTACCTAGTTAAGACTCTAGTCTTTTCGGCCATATGTTTCACTTAGTTTTGTGTTGCCTTTGTGCATGTGTTACAAGTCTCATATTGTAATCCCTGACAATGTTTCAGTGACTGACATGAAATGTTGGAAGAATTAAATAACATTTTTAAACCTTTCTTAGTGCTATTTTACTCCATTAAGCCTCTAACATGAGACAAACACTGATATACACAAAGCCCATCAGACCCTGCTTTAAACTCATTCAATGGATCTACATTCACCACAATTTCAGGCAACGCATTCCACTCTCCAACCACTATCCGTGCAAAGAACTTGCTCCTTATGCTCCTGCTCACACTCTCCTTATACAGCTTCCAGGTATGTCTCCTTGTTCTACCCCCTTTCTGTGAAAATTTCTTCCACGTTAATCTGGCAACAAACCTTTACTGACTTAAACGTCTGAATCATATTCTCCCTCTCTTCCTCTTATTCACAAGATTTTGCTTACTACAGTCCCTCAATCTGTCCTCATATCCCAAAGACCCATTACAACTTTAGTCAGTTTTCTCTGGACGCTTTCCAACATAGTCATCATCATGAAAACCAGGGGACTAAATCTGCATACAATAATCCATACGTTGTTAGATAAGTAGGCCAAGGCCTTATAATGGAACCAGAACCTCTTTTCTGCTAGTTAAGGTCTGAATTTCAGATCCTTGCCTATCACCACTACAAGGTCTTTTATCTCTTCAACTTCCACCGAAATTTCCCTGCCAAGTGTATACTTTGCATCTCATTGTTGGCTACCAAATTTCAGAACCTTACACTTTACACCATTGAATCGATAGTTCCATACTGTTGCCCACTCATACAATCTATTCAAATCCTCCTATAAAGCCACATCTGCTTGATTCCTCTTCACTCTCCCCAGTTTTGTATCATCTGCAAACAGTTGGATATCACAGTTAAACCCATCCCAACATCAACCTATCAGCAAGTTGTGTATAAGCAAGTTGGTAAAACACAACCTCCCTTTAACAAACCCATGTTAACAAGTAGAAAGAATGCCACTGTTATAAACCCACTTTTGTATCCTATCTCTCACCAACCTCTGCAATACCTTAACTACAACTCGTGATATTCAGATTGGTCTATAATTTGTTGCCTTAGCCTTGTGAAGTGGAACAATTTTGTCTTCCTTCCACTCCTTTGGGACTTGTACTGTTGCAAGACTTGTTAGATAAGTAGGCCAAGGCCGATGCTAATTCCTTAGAACATTCCCTTAAGACACGTGGTGATATGTCATCTTATGACATATACTATATTAATATCTGAGATTTGTAGCTTACAAATTTGAGAATGCAAAATTTTAACCATTGTTCAAATTTTGCATTCCTGATATTCTACATATACATAAAATACATGCTTTATGTATAATGTTTGAGAATGATCAAATTTGGAAGAAACTATATAAAGCAAGTGGCCTATTTTATAGCAAAGAATAGGTTATAGATGGAGGAGAATAATCATTGACATATTTTACTATATTCTTTATCAGTTAATTGAAGAAATAAGATTAAAGAAGAAAAAAAGTTTCCTTAGCATTATTGCTTTTAAGAACACCTAATATTGTATCTGTGCCTACATGATATTATAAGCACCAATTACCATTCTCCCATGAATTATTCCTCAAAGAACCTCAATTTGTTCAAAAAGAATATCTACAGATTACTTCTTTATTGATACCTACCCATATATTGTGTACATCATTGATTTGCTATAGGTTCTACATCCTCTCCTGTGTTAAAGTGATATATAAAACTTTTATTATATCGGTGTTGCTCTCCAGCTTTCTGAAACTGAGTACATGATATGATGACCATAACAAATATTGCATATACCAAGAAATGATCATAATAATCATTGATCTGCTATGTGCATAATTTGTTCATTTGTCAAAATATAACAGCCAGCTTATTCTTTGTTTCTTTTCCTGAATAATACAGGTATGTCTGTTAAGATATAATTATTTGGATTCAATTTTTCATCAACTTGCTATTACAAAATTGGAAATAGATTTGAAATATGATCTTTCATACTGCTTTTTGAATTTATGAATTTATTCAAGATTTTCAGAAATGTAAACAATGAATGAGATTCTCTAGAACAGAATATCTTCTACACTTTCAGCTGGAAAGAATGATCCTCTTTATTCTTGCTACTATTTATGTTCAACAAATCATGCTAGTGATTGGTTGCATTAAGTCTTAAATTAGAAACTGCAGAAAATGTATCATTTGAGAACTTGGACCAAATTTCTCAACATGTACATATTTACATGTCGAGGAACTGTTAAAGTATCTTTGCATGAAAATATTATAAAAATCATTTTTTTATCTTTGTATTTCTAAGATATTGGATTTTTAATTTAAAAAAAAAATGAATTACTGAATAAAGTTACTGTAGATGTTGAAATGCTTGTAATCTCAATTTTAAATGGACAAATTATAGAGTGAGTGCTGCTTATTTAATACACTCTGGTTTTTACATTTCTTATTTATTTCTTTTAGCCTCACCCTCCACATCAAATGTCTCTGTCTGGTAATCAAGGCATGGGAGTATCGCAAGGAATGATTCCCCAGTCTGCACTTCAAAGCTGCTTAAGGAATGGTTGTCCAAATCCAGCAGTTGAATCAACTGATTGGGACAGGGAATATTGCAGTAGTGAATGTGTTGTTTCACATTGCCGGTATGCATAAATAATTTTTATAAAATATAAAACTGTTGATTTCTTGTTTTAAAATATATTGATCTATTTTTTTTTATGTGACTTTCACCAATGAAAGCTTTTAAACCTATAGTACATTAGTATAATGAGTGGGCTGAGGATTTTTTGTTCTATCTTTATATGCAATCAGAAATAGCTGGCCTAAGTTTTTCACAAATTATACATGGCATCCGGTGAAGAGCAGTGGCTGACAAGTGTTGCCATCTTGTAGCTCCTAATCCTAACGTTAGATTTTGCTGTCTGAAATAGTGTGTGTTCTAAGGTCGATTTTCTTGAGTTTAAGGGATGAAAAACAAGAGTTTCCAGGAGAAAAAAACTTGCTTGCCAGTGATCGACTGACTCTGGAACTGATTGAAATAAAGCTTAGAAAAAGTTTTTCTAGTCAGTGACTAGAATTCAACATAGGTCACCCATTCTTCAGGTGGCCTAGCACTGTGGGCACACACACAACCTTCCACTGAGCTACACAGACTCTTAATTACATTAATATAAAAGGGCAAAAAAACCTGCTTTAATCAGGTGTATCTAAATATTTCTTGTGAAGTGTAATGTTTTTGGTGAAGCAACATAAAAACAAGTAGAAAAGAGTATACTTCATCCACGGCTGTAAGTGGTATGGATTTTTCAAAGGCCTTCGATGGAGTGCCACATGACAAACTTTTAACTAAATTGAAACAGATGGGATTGGATAAAAGACTAATGAGTAGGATAGCTGATTGGCTGTCAGCTATGTTTGAGAGGATAGGCTGTATTATCCCAAAAGAGGAAGATGACTAGCAGGGTGCCATTTGTCTATTTTGTGGCCATTATTGTTTAACTTATATTCTAATGATATAGGGACCAGTTTAACTGGAGATATTCAAATGTTTGCAGGTGATGAAAAGCTCAGAAGAATTATGAGACGTAGTGCAGATGTGTGGTTTTACAGGGGGACTCAATAGACTATGTGAGTGGGTAGGTGGAGCTGGCAGTTTAATGTTGCGAAGTGTAAGGTCTTGAGATTTGGTAGGAAAAGATGGGATGCAGCATATATAATTAATGGGAAATTTTAAAAGAGGTGAAAAAGACTAAAGATTGAGTGTGATGGTGGACAGAAACTTGAAGTTTAGGGTTGCATTGCTGAAGTTGCAAGAACATCATATTGGATTACATCAATGATGAGGAGGACTTTGACATGCAGAAGCAAGAGGTTATGAGTCCCTTGTATAAGGCTTTGATCAGACTACATATGGACTACTGCAGAGATCTGGTCACCTGGTTTTCAAGGGAATGAGGATGTCTTAGAGGATCCAGAGAAGATTCACTGCCAATGTCAGGTCCATGGAATGTGGGATATATGAGGACAGATTGAGAGAATGTAATTTGCAGAGCCTTGTGAATAGAAAGAGAGGTAGGGTGTGTGATTGAGATATACTGGTTGATAAGGGATTGTTATCAGATTAATGTGAAGGAAATTTTTCATAGAGTAGAGGACTGTATAAGGAGGGTGTAAGGAAGGGAGTGAAGAGGAGCAGGTTCTTTGCACGGAGAGTAGTTTTTGAGTGGAATGCATTGTCTGAGAGTGTGGTGAATGTATTGAAGGCATGGTTTGATAATCTTTTCATATGAAAGTTTGGATCTCCCACGATAAGTCTTTTAACTACTTGGAGTCCTGATGTTAATTACAATTGTAATAATATGTTATGAGTTTTATGTAGAAGAAACATAAAATGGTGGACATACTCAACAATATAAACTTATTGGAACAGCTTCTTATATTTCAATGAATGTGCACCCACTGCCAAGATGGATATATATATATATATATATATATAATAAGAAAGAAATGTTATCAAGACTCATCTCAAGTACCAGTACTATTTATGAATATATGCATCTGATGAATACTGTAGTGCATGGAGGCTAGTGCTAATTATGAAAGCAACAAATGGCATTTACCAGTTCTGTTCTGATTAATAATTGGATATTCTAAAATGTGGTAAAGTGTGCTTTTTTTTTAATCTGATTTCAGGGTTTTTACAGGTATTTATAGATTACACTGTAATCAGTTTCTACAAGCACAAATTCTTGTGCTGACTGGAATCATTCATTGAGTTTTCTACACACACACACACACACCATGGTACATATTGTCTACTGTAATGCCTTGGATCCTTTGCCTATTCCTATATAAGTAATAGGTGCAGATCTTTTTATGTTTCAAAAATTATACCATACTACACAGATATTGATTTGCTTTTTGAAAAGGGCATGTTTGAATATTATATCCAGTTAGGACTAGAAATGAGCAGGTGTTTCATTTTGAAAGAGATATGCAAGAATGTTTTGAGACTGTATAAGAAAGTTGAATGGGAGGGGGGAACACTTGCCACTAGCATGAAGGGCTGATGTAATTGTAATCATGATTGCTCACTGATCCGAATTGTCAAGTAATACTCGAACATGAATTTTATATCATTCAACCTATAGATAAGGTGTTCATTGAATCACCAATGCCAAAGACAGTCATGTGGTGTCCATAGTTGTCTTTAAAAGTTAAATAGCATTAACCTCTAGAAATTTAGGAAGAAACTGTAGTATTAAATGGAAAATTCTGTTATTTCTCAAGAAATTCATATACCGAGAAAAATCTTTTGAAAAATATCTCTCAGGAAAATGACTAGAATCATCTTTTTTACATTTATTCTTATTCAGTAAGGCTCTTTATATATTGGTTAAAACAGTCTTGTATAACTTGCTCTTCATTTGTATACTGATGTTTTTTTAATCAAAAAAATTTTTTTTTCAATCACTTAATCATATCACTTTTTTTTTATTCACCTTCATTTTCATCTGTCCATCTGGTTAGTCATGTTTGTGTACATTTATCCATGGTACCAAAATATATAATAGGTTTACAACTGTCTTAATAATTTGAAAGCATCACCAAAAATCGATATTTTCCTTTCATTTTCATAGGGAGTAGGCGAGGCCATTTGCTCTTATTAGCCCTGTCTATCTTTTTTGAGACTGAGGGGCAGTCAGTCTTTGCCATTAACCAGAAATAGCTTGCCCAATACCATTGCCACTAATTTTAAATGGCATCCAGTGAAGAGATTGCAGTAGACAAGTGCCACCATCTTGTGATCCTGAACTCTAATGCAATATAGTATTGTCTGAAATTGTGTGGATTCTGTGTACACTTTTCTTGTGTGTTTATGGAAAAAACTAGATTTTCCAGGAGAAAAAAATCTGCTTGCTAATGACAGAGATTGACTAACTCAAGAACCAATCAAAGAAAAGGTTCCTCTAGACAGAGACTAGAATTGAACTTAGACCTTGCCTAGCGCTATTGATGCAAACACCATTTCCACAGGGCTACAAAAGCCTTTCACTTTAAATTCAGTACTTTTTTTCATCATCATCATCATCATCAAATTCCTGCCATGTACCCTCAAGGGGTGTACAGGATATGACAGTACTACATGAAAAAATTACATCATTACTAACTTCCTATCTACAATTTTCCTCCAAATCAGTCTGTTACTTGTCAAGACTCCAACATTATCAGATCTTATATTTCTATCGTCTAAGGCACTTTGTACCGTATCAATCCACCTATATCTTGGTCTTCCTCTGGGTCGTTTTCCTGTAAACCTGGCAGAGAACACTTGTTTTGCTAATCTTTCCTCTCCCATTCTATTTAAGTGACCATACCATCTGAGATTAGCTCTGCTAACGCATTCCTGGATGCTGACAATGTCAAGTTCTTTCCTAATATCCTCATTTTTAATATGATATTGCCATTGATGCCATCTGTTCACGCCTCTAATCTTTCTCAAGACTCTCATATCTGCGGTCTCTAGTCTTTGGTCAAGTGTTTTACTTCTGACCCAGCTCTCAGATCCATAAGTTAAAATTGGTTTGAACACAGTTTTGTATACAGCTAATTTAGTGTTCCGACTAATTTCTTTCTTATTCCATATGAATTTATTCAATTGACTTCCCACGATACCAGCTTTGCTGATTCTGTTGTCTATTTCTATATTTAGTTTACCATCTTCAGTAAAAATTGTGCCCAAGTAGCTAAAATGTTTTACTTGTTCCACAGGTTCTCCATTCACAACACAGTTGACATTTTCAATGATTCTGCCTATTTTCATTGTCTTTGTCTTTTTATTGCTAACCTTCATACCATATCTATTACAACAGCTATTCAATTTAGTCAGAGAATCTTGCAGACTTGTAGCGGATTTATTTAGAAGTATTACATCATCCGCATAAAGCAAAGAGCTGACATTAACATCTCCAATTTTGATATCAGGTTTAATACCACATTCCTTCATAATGTGATCCATATAGATAATGAATAACAGAGGGGATAATGTACATCCTTGTCTCACACCAGATTTAACATTAAACCATCTTCCTGTACTTCCTTCAATTCTAACTGCTGACTCACAACTCAAATACAGACTAAGTATTGCTTGATATAATGCCCCATTGACACCATATAACTGCAGCGTATTGAATAGCTTCTCTCTTGGCACCTTGTCATATGCCTTTTCCAAATCAACAAAACTTAAATACAGATCTTTGTTATATTCCCATGCTTTCTCGACTATTTGTCGTAAAGTGAAGATCTGATCCTGACAGCCTCTATTTGGCCTGAATCCAGCTTGTTCTTCACCAAGCTTTTCTTCCACAATTCTTCTCAACCGTTTCTCAAGTATACTTGCATAGATCTTGCCAGGAACACTCAGTAGGGAAATACCTCTGTAATTCTCACATTCAGTTTTATTTCCCTTTTTATATATGGGTACTATGAGAGCTCTACTCCAATCATAAGGAATTCGTCCCTCTGTCCAGGCTTTCTGAACTATGCAGTGCAGCCACTGTAAGACTCTTATACCACCATACTTCAGCATTTCTGGTCGAATATCATCTACTCCTCCTGCCTTTCCACATTTCAAGCCTTTGATGGCTTTTTCTACTTCAAGTATGGATATGTATTCCTGACTGCATGCCTGGTCAGTGTTTTTTATCACTGTGCTGTCATCACTGCTTGTTTCATTTAGCAGTTTTTGAAAGTAATTACTCCATACTTCAAGGATATCTTTTTCTCCTGTTTTCATTTCACCTTTATCATCTCTAATTCCTTTTACAGCACTCTTTCCTCCATTCCTAAGCTTCTTCAACAACCTCCAGAATATTTTGCCACCTTCTTGATATTTATTTTCTATATTCTTGCCAAAGTCCTCCCATGACTTTTGTTTAGCTAGTTTTACACACTGTTTAGCTTTCTTGCACTTGTCTCTGTATTCTGTAAGAGTAAAAGCTGACTTATTTGCCAGGAACTTTTGATATGCTTTCTTCTTTTCCTTCACTGCCTCTTTAACTTCCTGTGTCCACCAGGGAGTTCTGATTTTTTTATCTTTGCACACAACCTCACCACATGCCTCTCTGGCAGAATCAATCAATGTTTCCTTCAGAGTTTGCCACTGAATCTCCAAGGTTTGATTCCTGTTCTCAAACTCTTTCATTTTCTTTTCAATAATATTTCTGTATTTTAGTCTACAGTTTACATCTGAGAGCTGCTCAACTTTTATTCGCTTTAAAACTTTCTTACATGTTATTCTTTTCAATATGAAATTCAATTTTATCCTGCTCAAGACTAAATAGTGATCACTTCCAATTTCAAATCCTCTGTACACTCTGGTGTCCTGCACCAGGGAGAAAACATCACTATCAACAATAACATAGTCAATGAGACTTTTCTTATTCCTAGCCTCTTCTCTCCATGTGAATTTGTGCACATTTTTATGTTGGAACATGGTGTTAGTAATAACCAGTCCATGTCCTGAGCAGAAATCCAACAGATATTTGCCATTATTATTAGTTTTGCTCTTTTCTCCAAATTTTCCCAAAATATTTTTGTATGTCTCACAATCATTTCCTACTCTACTATTTAGATCCCCAACAAGGACCAACTTTTCCTTTTTCATTGTGTCAGTTGCTTTTTCTAAAGCCTCAAAAAATTCCTCCACTTCTACCTTAGTAGAGCCTTCTGTGGGACCATAGGCACAAATAAGTCTCATTGTCCAGTTCCCCATTCGGATATTTGCCCACATTACTCTACTTGAGACTGACTGCCATTCAAGAAGATTAGCCTCGTATTTTGTGTTGAATACTATGGCTACTCCTTCTTTTCCTTGATTGTTATTGCCTGAATATAACATTTTGTATTTATTGCTCAGAAAGATCTCACCAGTTTTGGTCTTTTTTGTTTCAGTCACCCCTATTATGTCGATCTGGTACTTATCTAATTCCTCAGCTAACTCCATTTCTTTGCCATTCAGGCTTCTTACGTTGATAGTACCGATCTTTAACTCTGGTGATGTTGAGTTGGGGTTTGTTTTCAGATTTGTTCCAGTAGCTGACTTTTCGCTGTTCGCCCTGGTTCCCTGGCAAAAACAACGGGGGCCTTGTTTAACCGGGCGACGCCCCAGCCGGCATGAAATTTTGTCATGTTGTATCATCATTTTTTATTTTGGTTTAACCAATAAGAATACAATTTGGTCGGCTAAATCCCAAATTGCCAGCCCATCCTCGTTCGTTCAGTATCAAAGTAGATACCCAACAGGGTGCACCACGAGAAGGTGAGGATTGGACATTAGGTCAGAAGCCCTGGTCGGTTCTCCGCATTCCTTTAAAGGCTATGTGGAGGTCTCCTCTCAGTTATACAGCTTTGACCCTTAAGCACCCTAGTACTTTTTTTTTCTTCCCCTTAATATAAGATTCAGAATTCTATACAGTATTTTTTACCGTTTATGTACTATTATATATATATATATATATATATGTATAATAGTACTATTATATATGTAAAAAGTTATTTCAGTTAAGATTTTAGATTCAGTTAAAAAGTTCAGTTAAAAAGATTTTAAATTCAGTTAAAAAGATTTTAGATTCAGAATCTAAGACATTAGATTCAGTTAAAAAGTTAAGATTCAGAATTCTATACAGTATTTTTACCGTTTATGTACTATTATATATGTATAATAGTACTATTATATATGTAAAAAGTTATTTCATGCATTTTTGCATACATTACAGTAACATGTTAAACAATTTACAGTCTAGTAATATTACCAGTTTAACAAAGTGAAGTTTGGATATTTCAGTAACTGATGTAGCTTCAAATTATCCAAAATTCAGGAATTGATTCATTTCATGTTTCTCTTGCTATTATAAGTATATTGAGTATACTTATAATATAAGTATATTGATAGTATAAGTATATTGAGTACAAGTATCTGCTAACACTCCAAGATACCTAGCCTCATCAGTTTCTTCAAGCATAATCCCACCAATATAATATGACATTGAATATCTAATCACGCTGAAGTGAACAACTTTACATTTACTGACATTGAACTGACATCCATTTTCCCATGCCCACATTTCCAGCCTATTCAAATCATTCTGCAAGTACTGCATATTGCAGCATTCCTGATTACCCTACCTACCTATCTTTGCATCATCAGCAAATAGCTATATCACTTCTCAAATCCTTCCCAATATCATTAATGTACAGATTGAATAACAGTGGGCCAAGCAACACTACTGGTTACCTTAAATCTTGCAGACTCACATCTCCCATATACCACTTTTTGGGTTCTAGGAAAATTTGGCATAAACATTTTCGGTGTAGGAAAATTTGTCATAAACATTTATGCCTTAAGACATTTTGCATTAATTTTTGAAAATTAATGCAAAATATCAATGGATGATAAAGGGTATTATAAAATCATTAAAAAGGCAAATCTTTATTAAGGTGAATGTCAGTGATGCATAACATAATGAAATCATTTAAAAATTGTGCAAATTAAAAGAGATGCTGCGTAAATAATTTACTTTTTGCTGAGGATCGTCAATTCATCAAATCCATCAATAACATCGCTCATTGGAAAAAATACTAATGCTATGAAGCATTTACTTTTCATGTTGAATTCAGCATCTGTTTGATAGCGTAACTTCAAACCAATGGCAACAATTTTGTGATAAAGATTTTGTGCCATATGAAATAAACAACCTGTTATAGTTGTTGATGTAAATATGTTAGAAAAAGCACTGATAGTTGCTTTCTGGAAGTCAACAATTAATGTTTCAGAATCTAATGAACGTAAGCCCTTTAAGGCACTGAATAATCTGCTCTAAGTTAATTCTGATTTTCCAGGAAGTAAAGCAAAAAGCCACCATGCAATTGTTAGGAGTCTCATGCCACTCCCAAGCCTGGATAAAGGAGGAGGGTTGGTCAGATGAGCGTCGATGCTCTGACCATAAAGAAAAAACACGATTGTTATCTGATGCCTATATGATCAACAGCTACAACATGCTGGCTCGGACGTCTCCTAGATCAACAAGGTCCATGATACCAATTGAGCAATTCCATATCATACTCATCACCTGTGGTGATATCTGCTTCAACTCTTCATTCAGTTTCCCAATGTTATCTAAATCTAGTTTGTTTTTCATATAACTCACTATAGTATCTTGTCCATCACTGTACAATTTTATCATTATTCATCAAGATTTTGCCTTTTTCGTCTTGAACTGTGGTCTGTTTTGGTTGCCACCTTCTCTTAATGGTTCTAATCATTATGTACACCTCCCTAGTTTTATGCTCTCCATAGTACTGTTCTGTATTATTTCATTGTGTTCTAACTATTTCATCTTATCTGGCTAACTGCTTTTTTCACCCCATTACACTTTCTTCTATATTGCTCCTCTGTTTGTTCTGATGTATCTATTCCTTCTTATCTTCAACATTCTTTTCAACTGTACTAACTTTAGTGTTTCTTGTCTAATCCATTTCTTCTTGATCTTCTCTTCTTCAGGTACTGTTTCTTTAACTACATCTTCTATCGCCTTCATTACACCTTTCACTCTTAGATTCAAATTTTTTTCTTTGTCCGCAGTTCTTTCTCCTCTAACACTGTTCTGTACCTTCTTCCTATTTGTGCTTCACTTATTCTTGCTCTCTTTGTTTCTGATGATAGGGTTTATATTTTCTTTTTAATTTCAACTTGATGTTTGCAATCACTAAACTACGATCTGAGTCTATATCCACTTCTTGAAAAGTTCGACACTGCTGTACTAATGTTATCCATCTTCTTTTAATCATAATTATATCAATCATTTTCTTGGTTTTCCCATCATTTGATCACCACATCCATTTTCTACACTCCTTTTGCTGGAATCTTGTGTTATAGATTATCATCTTGTGGTCCACATCAAATTCTAACATTTTTTCACCTTGTTCATTTCTTTCTCTGAAACCATATTTTCCCATGACTCTTTCCCAACCATCATTATATATTCTGACTTTGGCATTTCAATCTCCTTCCATAATTAGTACATCTTGCTTTGGTATTGTTTCTATTGTTTCTGTCAGATCTTTGTAAAATAAGTCAATATCCTCATCTGTACTGTCAGATGTGGGTGCATATATCTGGACTATTGATATATTAAATGGTTTTGCTCGAAATCTTGCTACTATGATTCGTTCACTGACTGGTTTGTAGCCTATGAGTGCCTTTTTTAGCTTTTTTTTTGTTAAGCAGGAAACCAACTCCTGCTTCATGCTTGGTGTCATGCCATGACCATATGACTTCGCATCTATTTACGTGTATCTTTCCTACTGATGTCCATCACAACACCACCAGTCCTAGTATATCACACTGATATCTCTTCATTTCCTCGTGAAGTAATTCTAGTTTTCCTACCATCCAATGTGTCTGTACATTCCATGTTCCTACTGATAATAGTTCTCTTGGTTTTAGTTTCTGTTTCCTTTTGGTATCCCACTTTTTGATTCAACCCTGATTGTTCGATTGGTATCACGGACCTTGTTGATCCAGGCGACGTCCGAGCTGGCATGTTGTAGCTGTTGATCGTATAGTCATCAGATAACAATCGTGTTTTTTTTTTCTTTACGGTCATAGCAACGACACTCATCTGACTGACACGAGACCCCTAAGGATTCCATGGCGGCTTTTTGCTTTGCTTCCTGGCAAATCAGAATTAACTTAGAGCAGATTATTCAGTGCCTTAAAGGGTTTACGTTCATTAGATTCTGAAACAATAATGGTTGGCTTCCAGAAAGCAACTATCAGTGCTTTTTCTAACATATTTACATCAACAACTATAACAGGTTGTTTATTTCATTTGGCAAAAAATCTTTATCGCAAAATTGTTGCCATTGGTTTAAAGTTACGCTATCAAACAGATGCTGAATTTAACACGAAAATGAAAAGCTTCATAGCATTAGCATTTTTTCCAATGAGCGATGTTACTGATGGATTTGTTGAATTGACGATCCGCAGCAAAAAGTTAATTATTTACGCAGCATCTCTTTTAATTTGCACAATTTTTAAATGATTTCATTATGTTATGCATCACTGACATTCACCTTAATAAAGATTTGCCTTTTTAATGATTTTATAATACCCTTTATCATCCATTGATTATTTACAAAAATTAATGCAAAATGTCTTATGGCGAATTTTCCAGTCATGCACTTTTTGATATGTCATTCAGCCAGCCATCCTCTTATACACGTTAATATTCTATAATCCAAACTCATATGCTCCAATTTATGCAACAGTCTACCGTGCTGTATTCTCTCAAAAAGCCTTAGGAAAATACACCATGACACGTTTGAATTTTGCTAAGGCTTTTGACAGAATACAGCATGGTAGACTGTTGCATAAATTGGAGAATATGGGTTTGGATTATAGAATATTAGCATGGATTAGAGGATGACTGACAGATATCAAAAAGTGGAATATGGGAGATGTGAGTCTGCAAGATTTAAGATAACGAGCGGTGTGACACAAGGATCAGTGCTTGGTCTATTGTTATTCAATTCTCCTTGTCTAGTTCAATGGTAACATTGTTATAGAGTGTGAGCAAGTTGCTAAAACATGATTCTTCTTTTAGTAAACCCATGTTGCTCATTGCAAAGTAAAGATTTATTGTCAACCCATTTCTGAATGCAAGCCCTAACCAATTTTTCCAAAATCTTCACAACCACTCCTGAGATACCAATTGGTCAGTAGTTGGATACATCAGTCTTTGTACCACCCTTGTGCAATCCAGCAGGTACTTACTATTATTATTATTAGCTCTGCTCTTTTCTCCAAATTTTCCCAAAATATTTCTATGTCTAGTAATCATTTCTTACTGTGTTGTTTACTTTTCCAACAAGGACCAACTTTTTCTTTTGTGTAACTGCCTTCTCTAATGCCTCAAAAAACCCCTTTACATTTTCCATAGTAGAACCTTCTGTGGTACATAGACAGAAATAAGTTTCATTGTTGAATTCCCCATTCTGACATTTGTCCACATTACTCAATATAGCCTTCCATACAAGAAGATTATCCTCACATGTACTGTTGAATACTACAGCTACTCATTCTTTTCCTGATTATTATTGCCTGTAACAGCTTATATTTGTTGCTTAGAAGTAGAATCTCACCTGGTTTTGTCTTTGTTTTGGTAACACCTATTATTCCATTCAAGATACCAAGTAATTTTATATAAACTTGGTTTTTAATCCTATTTCCCAAGTAAGCAAACAGACACAATTATGTCAATCTGATACACCTATATCTCTACACCTATTATGTCAGTCTGATACTTATCTTAATCTTCTTCATTCTATTTCTTTTATGTTGATGCTTGTTATGCTGATGGTGCCAATCATAAACACAGCAGGGGCTGTTTAACCAAGCAATTCCCAGGCAGCATGAAATTCTCTCATGCTGTATCATAATTTTATGTTAGTTTAACTCAGTATAAATACAGTTTGGCCATTCAGCTAAATTCCAAATTGCCAACCCAGCCTTGTCATTCAGCATCCAAATAGACATCTATTAATGGAATGCATGAGCAAATATCAGAATGGAGAACTGGATAATGAGTCTTATTTGTGCCTATGGTCCCACAGAAGGTTCTACTAAGGTAGAAGTGGAGGAATTTTTTGAGGCTTTAGAGAAGCAACTAACACAATTAAAAAAGAAAAGTTGGTCCTTGTTGGGGATCTAAATAGCAGAGTAGGAAATTATTGTCAGACACAAAAATATTTTGGGAAAATTTGGAGAAAAGAGCAAAGCTAATAATAATGGCAAATATGTTGGATTTCTGTCCAGGACATTGACTGATTATTACTAACACAATGTTCCTTAATAAAATTGTGCATAAATTCACATGGAGAGAAGAGGCAAAGAATAAGAAAAGCCTCATTGACTATGTTATTGTTGATAGTGATGTTTTCTCATGTGCAGGACACTAGAGTGTACAGAGGATTTGAAATTGGAAGTGATCACCATGCAGTCTTGAGCAGGATAAAATTGAATTTCATATTGAAAAGAATAACATGTAAGAAAGTTTTAAATCGAATAAAGGTTGAGTAGCTCTCAGATGTGAACTGTAGACTAAAATACACAACCATTATTCAAGAAAAAATGAAAGAGTTTGAGAACAGGAACTAAACCTTGGAGATTCAGCAGCAATCCTTGAAGAAAACATTGATTGATTCAGCCAGAGAAGCATGTGATGAGGTTGTCTGCAAAGAATCAGAGTTCCATAATGGACACAGGAAGTTAAAGAGGCAGTGAATGAAAAGAAGAAAGCATATCGAAAGTTCTTGATGAATAAGTCAGCTTCTGTCTTAGAGAATACAGAGAGAAATGTAAGAAAGCTAAGCATTCTGTAAAACTAGGTAAACAAAAATCATGGGAAGACTTTGGCAAGAACATAGAAAATAAATATCAGGAAGGTGGCAAAATATTCTAGAGGCTTCAGGAATGGAGAAAAGCGTGCTGTTAAAGTAATTAGAGATGATAAAGGTGACATGAAAACTGGAAAAAAAAATATCATTGATGTATAGAGTAATTATTGAAAAATTGCTAAATGAAACAATCAGTGACAGCACAATGGTAAAAACACTCAACAGGTATGCATTCAGGAATACATAACTATACTTGAAGCCATCAAAAGCCTGAAATGTGTAAAGGCAACAGGAGTAAATGATATTGCTCAAGTATGGAGATATAAAGTCTTGCAGCGGCTGCACTGCATAGTTTAGAAGGACGAATTCCAGATGATTGGAGTAGAACTAGTACCCATATACAAAAAAAGGGAAATAAAACTGAATGTGAGAATTACAGAGGTGTTTCCGTACTGAGTGTTCTACTTGCTAAGATTTATGCAAGTATACTTGAGAAACAGTTTAGAAGGATTGTGGAAAGGAAGCTTGGTGAAGAACAAGCTGGATTCAGGCCAAATACAGGCTGTCAGATCAGATTTTCACTTTACAACAAATAGTTGAGAATCGTTGGAATATAATAAAGATCTGTATTTAAGTTTTGTAGACCTGCAAATGGCATATGACAAGGTGCCAAGAGAAAAGCTATTCAATACACTACAGTTATATGGTGTCAATGGGGCATTATATATCAAACAATGCTTAGTCTTTATTTGAGTTGTAAGTCAGCAGTCAGAATTGAAGGAAGTACTGGTGTCAGACAAGGATGTACATTATCCCCTCTGTTATTCATTATCAACTGTTGTAATAAATTTGGTATGAAAATCAGCAATAACAAGACAAAGACTGAAAACAGGCAGAAGCATTGAAAATATCAACTGCATTGTGAATGGAGAACCTATAGAACAAGTAAAACATTTCAGCTGCTTAGGCAGTTTCAGTTTTTAGTGAAGACAGATATGGAAATAGACAACCGAATCAACAAATATGGAAATAGACAACCGAATCAACAAAGCCGGTATGGTAGGAAGCCAACTGAATAAATTTATATGGAATAAGAGAGAAATTAGTCAAAACACTAAATTAGCTGTATACAAGACAGTGTTCAAATCAATTTTAACTTATGGATATGAGAGCTGGGTTAGAAATAAAACACTTGACCAAAGACTAGAGACTGCAGATATGAGAATCTTGAGAAAGATTAGGGGCATGAACAGATGGCATCAATGGCAATATCATATTAAAAACGAGGATATTAGGAAAGAAGTTGATATTGTCAGCATCCAGGAATGCATTAGAAGAGCTAATCTCAGGTGGTATGGTCACTTAAACAGAATGGGAGAGAAAAGATTTTAATAAGACAGAAATATAAGATCTGATAATGTTGGAATCTTGACAGGTAACAGATCGATTTGGAGGAAAGTTGTAGATAGGAAGTTAGTAATGATGTAAATTTTTCATGTAGTACTATCATATCATGTATATCCCCCCCCCCTCCCTTGAGGGTACATATCAGGAATTTGATGATGATGATCTTGCATGCAAGGTCATATTCCATCATCATTATGGAATATGACTATGTACACAGGATCTGATGCATAGACACTAATGAAGTGCACTAGACCATTTCTGAACACACATTCATTCTTGTCATTGTTAATTATTATTTCTTCCCGTTTTATGCTTATGCATAGACCATGCTGGCTTTTGAAACCTGATTATTATTAAATAAAAATAATTACATTTTTAAACTGTATTAAATAAAAGTATTTGTTGTAATGCTTTTTAAGAAGTATATTTTAATATACAAATTAAGTAGTTAAGTTTACTGTTTGTTACTGTTTATATATATATATATATGTGTGTGTTTATAAAACTTGCAGAATATTTAAAGATTTTTATAAAATGTTTCCTCTTTATTTTCAGGGATGTCTTTTCCACATGGGTTTCTGCAAGACCACCATCCAATACTTATGCGTCAGTCAAGTAATGAACTTCATGGGAATGGGATGGAAAAAAATGATAGTTTCCTAGATAACGCACAGCAGGGTGCGCATGCACACACAGACAGACACATACCCACATACACATACTTAAATATTATTGTATACATTAACACCACTACATATGCATTGATACATATACTTAAAATTCATACACAAGGCTTGTTTAATGCAGGCTGTGTATTTGAACTGCTGAAAGTTTGTCCTTTAAGGGCAACTTATTATATGAGTATGAAAGGTGGTGACTAAAGCTCCTATACCCTTATCCTCTTCCTACTAATACTAACCTGTTGCCTGCACCAAGTGCTGGAAGTGCATCCGAACTGTGTTTACACACCACAGTATGAACCACTGTGTAGAACAAAAGTGAATGTATTTATGCTTGTTTATTTACTATGTACAGTTTGTTATAGTGGAAGATAGAACTGATGGTAACACAGCAAGAATAAAACCCTGAAAGCTTTTTTTTTTTCTTGGTGATTCTTGAAGTGATTTTTATTTAGTAATATAAAAAAAAAAGAAACACTGCATCTGTACTGCAAGAAAAAAAAAAGTGAAAGTGAACTTATTGGCAACAACAGGAGTTGATTTCTAATCAGTTGTGTAATGCCTGAGACAATCTGTGGACATCCCATAATCAGAATTGGCCTCAGCACAAATGGGAGGCTATGTCCTATTATAACCAATTGGGGGGATACATATATAAATATATGTATATAACCTCAGTTATTGCTAGCATCCATACACAAACATGGCATAAAGGTTTGGCAAAATGGTTACTGGCATTCGTGTATATTTTGGACTCTTGTTTTCTTTTTTTTTCTTTTTATTTTTGGTGTAGGAAAGACTTGTGTAATATTTCCAAGTCATCCTGTTTGTAGTTAGGTTATTGTAATAGACACCTGTATTGATGTAAGTAAATTTAAAGTCTTGTTATGCATTATCTTGAAATGTAATGTCATTGAAATTGCAATTTAGAAATTTGAATATAAAATCTGCAATACACTTTCTTTTCTGTGTCTGTTTAAAATAATACAACAGGTGGCTGTTAGCAAAAAAAAAAAAAAAAAAAAGAAAAAAAAGAAGAAGATAAAAAGCAATGCAAAAAATGTAAGAATAAATATTACTCCTGTCATAAAACCACTAACTTTATTTTTATACTCTCACTTTGGCCACTTAACTGAAAATCGAAAACTGAATACTTTTCCATGTAAGACTGTGAAATGTAAATAGCAAACATTATGCAGTTATATTAACTGGTAGTGTAGAGATGCCTAACAGTACTTAGTGATTTATGTTATTTTAACGAAACAATTGCCATAAAATGGCATCTTTTTTTACAACTTTTGCTCATCTGATCATGTAATAATCCCAGTGCTACAAATTCCACTTACTGTTATTCAATATGACCTCTTTAGGAAAGAGTAGTGTTAATTTTACTCTTTTCCTAGGTTTTATGTTGTGGATGTCTGTGTATTATTAAAAAAAAGGTTTTTGAGAAGAGGAATAAATAAATATTTCCATAGCTATAATACCACTCGGTGACAGCCAAGTTAGATGTTGTCAATGCTGCTGTTGTATCTCCCAGAAGGCAACTTTTATGTCTTGTGTATAGTATTTAAATTTCTGCCAGTATTTTGTTCATCGTAGAGGTTATGCAAAAGAAGAAGAAGCAGTTTAGGAAGTATGATTTAGGAATGCATATTTCTATAGCTTGTTGAAAGTCAAAGGAATGAAATAGTAACTGACTACAGATTTTGATAAGCACTAAGACATTCCAGATTTTGTACCATTGTTGTTGATTTGCTGTCACAGATGTCAGAATATATCTTTTTATGTACTTTAGACACAGAAGAATGACTACATTTCTTAATAAGTTTGAAGTTTATTAAAATGACATGAAATATTTGGGAATGCAGATTAAAATACTTTTTTTTCCTCTTAGTAGAAATAATCTTTTATAAAGTTCTTCAGACATCACAGCAAAGTAAGAATATGACTGTAGTATATCATATACTAAATCAAATATATGAGGTTATAATTTTCTATATTTTATCAAACATTTTCAATAAAACATTAGTATAATCCAGTCTGCAAAACATTGAGTTTTATTTCATTTTAAGCATATGACAAACAAGAAATCATTGTGATGGTGAATAAAATTGCCAAGAAAGCAAACTGTTTTATAAATTGGTGATATTCTTTAAATTGCTGTACATATTATCACACTTCATGGGAGTAGTGTTTTCCTTTCATATGAATATTCATAACAAACATATCTGCAAAACTTCACACAAGTGCATTTTTTTTTATTGAATTTAAAAAAAAAACTGTGTTACTATAAAATTTACACATAGAAGATACTGTATTTGGTTGTATTTGACAGTTTTATGAACAAAAAAAAAATGAATGTACTATCTAAAAATCAGGTATGCACTTTGTTACATCATATTAAATGTATGGACTGCTGAAAAGTAACAAATTTTCATTTCATTACAGAATACTTTTTTTTTTTAACCTGTAATGAACATTTTTATATAACAAAATGTAGGAATTGCTAAAATATTTCTTGCAGATTATGGTTGTAATTCTATTTTCATTGTAATTTTTATATTTCTCTACCATTGTTAACATGTGTTTTCAAAGGTATGACATTTGTGATAGCAGTCATATTGCTAAGCTTGTGGTGATGGGTGCTTTAGACTGATTGCAGAACTTAAGAACATCAAAGAACCTATAAATGATTACTGAAGACGACATTGACGTTATTTGTTGTTCCTTGCTTTTGCTGATTGATCTATTATCAAAGAAATGCATGTTACAATGTTTTGTGCATGAAATGTCAAGTCTTGTACCACTATTTAAGCAAAATAAATAAAAAGTTGTACATTATTTAATCAAATACAATGGTGGTCACACCTTAATTTGTACTCTGTATTACTTCCAGAAACAAATTCCTTGAAATTTTGTCTTAGAAATATTAAGTGTGCAAACATACCAATTTTATTTGATATTAAATAAGAGATAATACAGTAACTCTGTATAACTTATAGAGCTGATAGGAATACAGTAATCTCTCAGTTATCTCACCTTCAAATAATCAGATTCTCATTTACTATTTAAATATTCAGGTCAGCATATGAATTGATTCCTGTAACTGCACATTCAGTTAACTGAATGTGCAGTTACAGGAATCAATTTCCAAGCAATGATGACTAGATAATTTCCAAGCATGATGACCAGATAATTGAGAGATCTCTGTAATTTGTTATAGCAAAATTACTGTAGTGAATTTCCATTAGAATACCATTAAAGCTATTATACTTTGATCATTGTGTTTGGTTTGCTATAGTGAGGAACTTCAATATAATTGCTTATTTGACATTGAAAATTGAATGTATAATATTAACAGCTTTCCACAGTGGAATTCATTCATTTATACATACCATATATAGATTTTATAACTTGGTCAGTCATCTTAGGTTTAGCAGTATTCAACATAACACCATAAGAATAAAATAAGCAAGATATTTATTTAGTTAGTAATGTTTTTTCAAATCAGCATCTTGAGAGCACAAATTTGTTGATCCTTGGGATTCTGATGTGCTCTGGATATGGGATAGAAATAGCCTTAGTTTGGTCTTGTGTAGTTGGGAGAGGTTATGTAGTATTTTATCTGTTTATGGCTATTGGCTAATGAGTGGAAAAGGTAGATTATTTCACTGGTGAAAGTCATGTCATTGGAACAAATAGCCCTGACTCATTAATCTAATAGACAGGCTTACGTGTTGAACATTATTCATAACTTATTTTAATGGTATTAACAACACCAAACGAACTATTTTATAAAAAAAAAGATGTTTATTAACTGGCTTATATTTTCTGGATTTCAAATTAGCATCTTCAGGGCACAAAGCAGTATGTTGTAGTTTACACAAGACAATGAGTAAGTGAAACAGTTCAAATTGTAACAAACAAAAGATCTAAAGTCCTAATTTGGCACCCTCTAATGTTCTCTTTGAATTATTCAAAGTATAGGTTTGCAATTTATAATGTATAGGTAACCTTATATGGGGAAGAAAAATCTACAAACAGATTAATAGTACTGTTATGGGTCTCCCCTTAGCTAACTTTTACATCGATCACTTTGAAAACAAAATACTTACCACAACTACATACAAGCACCTAGTGTGGTTATGCTTTGTCGATGATGTGTTTGCCATTTAGCATCATGGACAACACTTTGGATACTTTTGTCACCTACCTAAACAGCCAACACCCCAAAATTCACTTCACATTAGAAAAATAATCTATGCCTTTTCTTGACACATTAGTCATCTACTTTTCAGATGGATCACTATCTTTTTTCTATTTACAGAAAACCACACACTCAGAGGAAGATATGATATTTACATAAATAATCACATCATCTTCCAGCCCAACAGTATGGTATTCTTAAAACACTTAGACACAGAGGTATGACTACTATTTGTTCTAATGATGCAGCTCTTTCCATTGAACTGAAATATCTTCACCATACTTTCTTGGCAACAATTCCTACAAGCTAGATAAAATACTATATAGTCCCATTACTTTTCCCTCCTCTAATACACAAGAACAAAACATCACTATTCCTATTCCCTATATCAGAGGTACATCAGAAAAGATAGCCAAAGTACTAATAAAACGTGACCTTCAACACCACATTCAAACCTCATATTCAATTAGCAACTCTGATCTGCTCTCCTAAGTATAAACTCCACCCTTCAGCATATCCTAGAGTTTATGAAGTTCCTTGTGATGACTGTGACTTGGCCTACTATGGGCAGACAGGAAGATTTGTTAACATCTAATCTACCTCGAGGAACATAAAAAAATACATTCCCATGATTATTATGGCAAGCCAGGACTGGCAAACCATGCTT
Source organism: Typopeltis vanoorti (assembly GCF_054136105.1). Taxonomy (NCBI): domain Eukaryota; kingdom Metazoa; phylum Arthropoda; class Arachnida; order Uropygi; family Thelyphonidae; genus Typopeltis; species Typopeltis vanoorti. The sequence continues at coordinate 102,184,191 of NC_143549.1, read as the reverse complement.
TGGACATCCCTTTACACAGGATTAGATAGAAGATACTACAGTGCTATTTAGAAGTCGTTACAGATCAGAAAGATTATGTTTAGAGTCAGGCATGGCTATTAATAATTCTAACCTGAACAAGTATGGTTGCATTAATTTGTTTGTCAAAAATTTGGAAGACTCTTATCTTAAGATCAACTCCTACATAGTTGTAATACTTCTTTTTTACAACATTAGAGAGTATCAAATTAGGACTTTAGATCTTTTATCCATTACAGTTTAAATTGTTTCACTTACTCATTGTCATCTGTAAACTATAACATGCTGTTTTGTGTTCTGAAGATGCTGGTTCAAAATCCAGCAAAATATAAGATAGTTAATAAACATATTTTTAATTATTATTATGTGACACCTCCAGGGAGTTCAAAGACTCATCGAGGGAGAGCACCTACTCTACAGCTTTTTGATTCCACAGCTTAATTCAGCTACACCAATGCCATCTACTGCCCATTACTAATACTTAGTATTTCCACAGATAACCACAAACATCCATGCCCACTCACTGTGGGCATGGATGTTTGTGGTTGTCTGTGGATACTGAATGTGGACTCTTATGGGTTCGAATGCCCATGCCCACCTGCCATGGGCATTCGAACCTGCAGCCTTTTGGCCGGAGAGCGGACACGCTAACCACTTAGCCGACCAGGCCAGCATGTTTGTTTGGTGTTGTTAATGCAATTAAAATAAGTTATGAATAGCCCTGACCAGTGATTTGAGGATACCATATTGAGGTGGATGGTGTGATTGTTTCTATCATTTTGTGTTGGGTTTCTCTGAATAGAAAAAGCTGATGAACCACTCGAAGACTATAACTAATGGTAACTAGTGCAGACAGTTATTTTTTTTTAGGATGTAGGTTGTTTAAAATACACTAAAAATGCGTATAATATAATGTATATGAGTCAAAGAAGCCAAACAGCAAAACACATTCATAGTCAACTCGACAAGTTTGAGTGTAGCTGTGTTATGTGATTTGATCTGTAATTATCTTCTATAATGTCATTCAGTTTTTTTTTTTTTTTTTCATTGTTAAATACACTACATGTAGGGTTAATTATGTTTGGTAAATTAAATATGCCTAGAAAACGGGAATAGGAACTTAATCCAGTCATGAGTCTTTGTTTAGTAGTACATGAGAAAACAGATGTATTATCAAAGCTAATCATGATGGCAGAATTTTTAAACATGTGGTTTTTTTAAAACAGGATACCATTTCATTACAGTGGTGGTTATCTGATTGTGGTGGCATAAGTGATTTTGTGAACTGCTTGACAGATTTGTAATTAGGACCACATATATATTATCAACTGTTAGACATGGGGTGCTAGGGCTGTGAATTTTTAGGGCTCCATATATTTTGGTGTGGTTTAACATAATTAGGTTTCAGCTTATTATTTCTTTGAGTCAAGGTGATCTTGATTTATAATCTAGTAAAATGATCTTTTAGAAGATTATTCTTTTTTTTTTTGTTGTTGTTGTTGTATTCTGTTTGATTCATTATAACAGTAGCATTATGCTTTACCAACTTTGGTTGTAATAATCTTATTGTTGTATAACTGTTTTTAAGATATTATTTCTATGGAATATTGCTTTATTAGGAGTTTGGATTTGGCTAGAATACTAAGTAGGTCATAAGAGTCGACATTCAGTATTCATCATTTCTAATTTAGCTCCTTGTCTGGGTTTGAGAGTGAAGTTTTGACATTAATTTATAGTACTGACAACTTTTATTGAGGATAGTGATAATTTTACAACATTGCAATCTTGATGTAGATCACAAACCTAATACCTCTCCCCATACATCCAGTAGATACTATAGATCATAGGTGGCCAACAGCAGGCCCATGGGTCTCATGCGGCCCGTAACGTGATTTTGTGCAGCCCGTGGCAGGATAAAAACTGTATTAAATTATATGTATTATCAATTTAGCTATTGGTTTCAACCCCAAATTTTCTGATTGATATACTAGTTATATTCATTATTTCTGATGATGGAAACAATTTATATTCTCAACACGGAATCAACTTTCGAAAATTTTGAAAATCGACTTTGATGAACTTGTTGCCGCACATGAACGCCCACAGTGTTCTCATTAAGTTGTGTTATATGTAAAAAAAACCAGAAATATGTAATTAAATTTAATTTAACAACTTATATTTAAATCAATCAAGTGTTTTATATTGTTCTCCCAGTTGTAAAATGATTCAACAAATATAGTAATTCAATACATATAAGTATTGCCTTGAAAAAATGCGGAGTTTATTTTTATTTAAGTTCTGTCTAAAAGTGTGTGGCCCGTGTATATTGGCCCTCATATAGAATGAAGTTGGCCATGCCTGCTATAGATAGTCATATTTACATTTTGCTAAACAACAATATCACTTTTTTCTCTCACCATAAAGTCCTCTCAATTGTAAAAAAAAAAAAAATTCTATTAATTTCAAAACTATATTAATCCCCATCTTAACAATTTAGACAATAATTATTAATTTTGATATTACATCTTTGTTTACTAACATACCATTAACAGAAAACCCTTGATTTTCTGTTAATATTTGAATTATTCAAATATACCACACATGCAGATTATTTTAAGTGAAAGCAAAACATACAACTGGATAGAAATATAATGGCTTCTCTTTCTCTCATCTTCCTTTTCATTTTCTCTGTAGAATACTCAGAGGATAATATGTTCACTATTTATCCCCATGGGCTAGATACAGATGCATTTTTAGGCATGTAAGCTTCCAACATCTTAAAATACACTTCACTATAGAAAAAGAATCAAATCACTGTCTTCCTTTCTTAGGTACATTAATCATGCATGATTAATGTACAAAAATACACAAACAATCACACCATCATCCAGTATAACAATATGTCATCCTCAGAACACTACCATGTAGAATGGCTATTGGTTCCAATGACAAAACTCAACTACCTTCACCATACTTTTTAGCTAATAGCTGCAACCCTATAAACAGATAAAATACTACACAATCTACTACTCCCTCCTCCCCATATACATAAGACTCAGGCAACCCACATCCATGTACCTAAGGAACAACTCCATTCTTCATCTCATCCAGAAGTATATGTATGGACCTTGATATTGTGTGGACAGACAGAAATTTTTTTAACATCCACCTTGGTGAACATAAGACTTACATTGTTACCATTGCTATGGTATATACAGACAGTTGGTATTGACAATATTCTTTGGTTTGAAAGACCTGTCTCATACAAAGGTGACAAAAAAAAGACATGAAAATACACACACACACACACACACACTGTCCTCATAACCTTAGTTGCTTTGGCTGTAATTTTAAACAACCCAAACCAGTGAAGACTGGGAATGGCAGACCACACTTTGGACACCTCAATCAGGATTAGATTTAAGATATAGATGACTCCTCTGAAGTCATTACAAGTCACAGCAAGAGAGTATTTTTGGAGTCGTCGGTAGCAATGAAGCATTCCTCAATAGGCTGCATTGATTTACCAAATATTTGGGAGACAGGTCATTTTAAGGCCAACTCCAATCTAAGAGCTTGTCATTCTCCTTTTCTTTACTAGTAGAACGTGTCAAAATAATTCTTTTCTTAGGTTCCTGCATATCCTTCTTGCAGTGGCTAATGGTTCTGTAATGCTAGAGCATTAGAATAAAAAAAAATGTTATAGGTTCTATTCTAGTTGCTGATTAGAAGAGATGTTTCTAAGCCATTTTTTAACCACCATCCAAGTTAGTTGTCTTTAATTTGAAATTCAGGAAAATCAACCACAGAAATGACACTAATTCAGACAGTACTGCTAGTTACAGTTTAGGTACACAAGATGATAGCAATTGTTTGCTGTACTCACCATGAAGTCCATAATCATTTGGCACCTATGGACTTTATTATGATGACAGCTAAGTGAAGACACTTGCTTAAGGACTGAGAGTTTCTTTTATCATCTGTTGTAATTTTGAGTTGTTTCCACTACTACTATTACTACTACTAGTGCTTGCATATGGCAACAAGTTGTTTTTCATCTAGAGGTGCTGATTTGCAGGCCAGCTAAAAATATCTTCTTTGTTATTATGGTGATATTTTTGTAACTTGCCCATTTTGTACTGAAACAACAAAGCTAAAAAAAAAAAGTGATTTCAAGCATTTTTGTGATCTCCTAACAGTTCATTTGTTGCATAGAATCTGAATTCTAATGCAGAGGTCTCCAACTTTTTTTTTTTTTTCAGTTGTAAGCTACAAATTATCTGTAACTTACTAGGCTGACTTCTCTTATTTTAGATGTCTAATTTACATATGTCTCTGGGTTTGTTCAGGATATAGCCCAGATGTAGTAGTAAATTCATAGTCAGAATGAAAATTAGGGAAAAACATGCTGCAAATTCATATATATTTTTACTAGAAAAACACAAAATATAAAATTTACATGAAAAAAAAAATGTCTGTTTAGTTTCATAGTAACCTTCACAATGCTAGATTGGCAACAGCAAAATTTATATAGACTTACTTCCAGTTGCTAACTTTGGAACTTTATCTGATTTTTTTCCCCCAATATTTCCAAGAACCTGAAAAATAGGAATTTTTTTCTCCCCAAAATTTGGATTTTTAATCATGAAATCCAAGCCAACTGATGCAGGACTTGCACTAATTTGCATGATCATACCAGTTAGCAGTTAGTCATGTGAGAGTAGTAGTTGTCTGTCATACTGTTGTCACTTGTAAGTCTACAAAGAGTTGGAAGATATCAGCCCTATTGATGATGAAGAATAAGACTACCTGCAAAGCAATTTAAAAAAAAAAAGAAGCAGCTAAATGAGTTCCACTTACTCCCTTTGGAGAATAAAAAGGTGTTAGAGAAGAGATGGAAAAATGAGAGCAGCAATAGGGTAAACAATATTGTATCAATGGAATCTTGAACATTAATTTTTTAGCTAAAATCCAATTACAATTTGGTATAAAGTTTGTTCTATACTGATGTGTTTACTTGGATATCCATATGATAAATTAGCTCTATATTACAATTCACCATACCGTTTTTACAGATATCTACAAATACACATATGGGAAGGGAGGAGGAGGCACTGATGGTGAGTGAACAGGAATTAAATGAGGAATTGAGTAAACTAGATGTTAATAAGGCTGTAGGGGCTAGATAACCTATTACCACATCTTCTGATGGAATGTTCCAGGAAATTAAATTCCTTTTTTTTAAACTTGACTCTTGCATAAGACCAAATTCCAAAGGAGTGGAAATAGGACAAAATTGTTCCTAGGACTTCATAAGGGAGATAATAAACATTCTTCGAATTATAGGCCAATCTGTGCGTATGGAGTTGTGCTTAAAATATTGGAGAGGTTAAAAATTTTTGAAGAGAGCACAGCAGATTATGGCAAGGATGCAAACGACAGTAATGTGTAGATGTAAGGATGTTATGATCCCATTGTACAAGGTTTTGATCAGGTCGCATATGGATTACTGTGCACAGATTTAGTCGCCTGCTTTACAAAAGGGTGAAGAGATATTGGAAATGGGCCCAGAGATGATTGACTAAGACGATTTCTTCTCTCTCTCTAGAATAGGATGAGGGAGGGCTCAATCATATACCCCTCCTCTTTCTATACTACTGGAGAGGAGAAGTGATATGATCTAGACATAAGTTGCTAATGGGTTATCACCAGATTATGTGTGGATGTTTTACACAGAATGGGGACGAGGGGTTAACAAGAGGTCATCCGTGTAAGCTGTTTAAGGAAGGTGTGAGCAAGGGGAATTGTATGCAGGTTCTTTGCAAGAAGAATGGTGGGTGATTGGAATATATTGCTTGAGGGTGTGGTGAGATGGTGAATGTAACAGTGGGACCTCCCACGATGATCCTTTTGGCTCCATGGATAATAAAGGTATAGTGGTTGTCTGCTTATCATGGTATCTCATTCTGTGATTTTTCTGCTGGAACACGTTTAAAAAAGAAAGAAAGAAAGACATAAATTCGATTCTAGTCGCCAATGGAACTTTTTCTGGCCATTTTTTTCAGCGGGTTCCCTAGTCAGTCGACCTTTGGCACAGGATTTTCTCTTATAAACTTTCTCCGTGTTTTTATTTCCCCCAAACTCAAGAAGATCACCCATAGAATTCACGCTGTTTCAGATAATAATTTATAGTTATCTATAATAATCTGTGATACTGAGGGTGGAGACTCGCTGCCTTATGCCACGTGCATTTATGTGTTGCTCAAAAATTTGTTTCTGTTTCCAATTAGAGGGAAAATCCATGTCGTCAACTTTTTTGTCTCATCATATGCAAGACAGCAAGGGAGAGAGAGAGAGAGAGAGAAAACGCGCTGATAACCCGAAAATGAAAAACACCGTAGCATAATTCTTTAAATATTCTACGGTCATTCGTTGAACATGACACTTTCAGTGAAGACGTGCTGTATGAACTTCGGAAGTGCGTGTATAACGTCTTTCATATCGCGGCGTGCATGCTTTGATTGTCTTGGAATTTCGGAACATTTGAATTATTTTTCATCTATTAAATGAATTCAGTTTAATTTTCATTATGCTTTCATGATAATAATGATTCAGTATAATGTTTTGCATTGGTGAACTGTTTATCTAGTTTAAAAAAAAAAGAAGTAATGTTAATTTCAAACAAACGCAAAACTACCTAACAAAAAAAAATACATATTTAAATATAAAATATCATATTAAACAAACGGCATGCAAAACATTGCATGTTTTGCATGCCGATGTAATATTTTTGTTATAGTTTGTTTTGTTCTCTTTGTTATGTTATGTTCCATCTGTTTATGTTATGTTTGTTTTATATTTTTTGTTCAAGATTTTGAAATTAAAATGCAGTTGATAATAGTTGTGTTTATTTATTATTGTTGTTTTGTTTTTGAGCAGGCTTCCAACAATATCTTTTTTTTCATTTAAATTTTCGTTGTTTTTGAAAATATTATTAAAGTAATTTATACATATTTTCTTGTAAAAAAAAAAGGAAAGGTCATGAACGCATTATTTTTTTTGCACATGCTTTATTAAAACACCATCTGTATATATCAGACAATACGAGACAAATGGTATAACAATAAAAAAAAATTTAAAATTCCACTATTTCTGAGCATATATAATCTTACAACGTATTTGCCTCCTTCTCTCTATACCTGCAAGAAAACAAAATTGTTTAAAATAGTCACGAACACAAATAAAGGAAAGATTCTTTCCAGACGACAAATTAATTCATAATAGCGACATTTATTATTCTTAAAGAAAATTTTTCTGATTACCATAAATTATTTACTTCTGTTTATCGAAACAGTTTCAAGTTGTTAGCTGGTGAATAACCGATGAATACTAAACAAAAAATTATGAATTTTTACTCAACCAGTGGACTATATTGTCATAATTATAAACATTTTACTCAGCAAGTTGGTTAACCATATCCATGTACTAGGATCTAGGCACTTTCTGACTTAAAGCATAACTACTAGAGTAATACTCATATCAATAAGGTACAAGTATGCATAATAAAATTCACTATTCTGCAATCGACGAACAAGTATAATTAATCCACTGTTCATTGACTAAATGTATTGTATTAGCATTATCAACATAACAAGGTACACATATAATTAGCAACTTGGATATTTCAAACACACGAATGAATATACCATTCAATTTTTTTTTAGTTTTTTTAAAAACCTTCTCTGTATGTTCATTGTTTACTTCTTTTCATATATAGGGTGTCCCCAAATTCACGCAAGATTTAAATTTAGCGCCATTTGTGCGGTAAAGTGTTGCCAACGAGAAAAAAAAGACAGCGCGACAGCTGACAGTTCAGGGTTATTAAAAATGAAGCGCTACACGAAAGAACAACGCATTTTCATTGTTGAGCAATATTTTCAAAATATTATTGGCAGCTACAGTTCGCAAATTTCGATGAGGCTCATTTTCATCTTGATGGCTTCGTTAATCGACAAAATTGTCGCATTTGGGGTTCAGAAAATCCACGAGTGATTTTTGAGAAACAAATGCATCCATAACGTGTCACTGTTTGGTGCGGAGTTTGGACTGGAGGCATCATCGGTCCATTCTTCTTCGAAAATGCGGCTGGTAAGGCAATAACAGTTAATGGCGCTCGCTATCGCGACATGATAACCAATTTTTTGTGCCTAAATTGCAAGATATGGATGTGGACGACATGTGGTTTCAACAAGACGGTGTCACATGCCATACAGCCCTAGAAACAATTCAATTACTGCATGAGTCATTTCCTGGTCGTGTAATTTCCCGTTTTGGTGATCAGAATTGGCCACCCAGATCATGTGACTTAACTCCGTTGGACTTTTTTTCTTTGGAGTTTTTTGAAGTCTAAGGTTTATGCCAACAAGCCCACGACCACCCACGCCTTGAAGGAGGAAATTGAGCTCTGTATCAACGAAATTCAGCCACATTTATGCAAAACAGTCATGGAAAATTTCGACAAAAGAGTGCGTATGTGCCAGCAAAGCCGTGGAGGCCATTTACCCGATATGCTATTCCATGCATAACTCTATACTGTATACTTTATGAATCAATAAGAAATTACAATTTTTAATTAAAAACCTGTGTTTTCTATCAAAATTACTTCTTGCGTGAATTTTGGGACACCCTGTATATAAATATATATTAATAAGTACTGAAAACAAACTACATGAACTACAAACATGAATAAGATAAACCAACTGTAGTATTTAAAAAAAAAAAAAACATTTCTGTTGTGATTTAAATCATTACAGTGCATGCATATCAACCTGCTTATTGCTATATTAGTTAGCAAATATGAGGTTTTAAAATACTTATCATTACTATTTTATTAAAAAAATAAAATAAATCCTAGAACACTTTTGATTCCCAAAGCGAACAAGCAGAGCTCCTTTAGTCCCAACTAACTATTTGGCAGTCAATAGCTATCCGTAAGACATCACTGATGGAGTTCGAGGGTTCAATGAATCAAAACCTTCAGGGAAGAGATAATGATGGCGGACAAGTTGTGCCGTATCATCCTAAATCCTAACAAGTATATTTTATATCTGAAATTGGGTGCATTTCATCATCAATTTTTTGAGTTGCTGGGTTACTTATAAAATACTCGAGTTTCATGAAGGGAAAAACTCCGCCTACCTATAGAAAAAGTGGCCGATTTAGGAACGGTACGAAGAAGAGCCAATTTTATTCGAAACATGTTATAATTAATTAATTAATTAGCGAAAAAGAAAACGGAATAAAAAATAAACCCTTTAGCGCCTTATATTTCCCAAAGAGAATAGACATAGCTCATTTATCCCAATTAACTTCTTGACGATAGGTAGTAGCCAATGTCCAGGGGAGAGAGAGAGAGAGAGAGAGAGAGAGAGAGAGAGAGAGAGGAGTGTGTGTGTGTATATATCCGAAATACTTCCGGTCATCTCGTGGCGTTCTACGGTCAGTGTTGTGAGATGATTTTACCACCATCAGTTCTACGTCCGATTTCTTCAATGATTTTTTGAAAGTTTCTGGGAGGAAAAAACCCTTCTTATCCATGCCAAATATTGACTAACTTGGGAACCGGCTGAAGAAAGGCGTATAAAAAGTCCGATTCTAGTTGGGTTGGCAACTAGAATCGGACTACAGTGGTATTGCCAACGTACATTACATTATATTATACGGATTATACTCAGTTTTATGCAGAATTTTTTTTTTTTTTTTTTTTTTACTAATCGAAACCCTTGAGGTTTGGTTTATAAGTTTGATATCCCTTATTCATGATAATTAATTTGGAATAATAAATTATTTGCTAATTTATAATCACCAAATAATTTAATTGAAAAGGTAATTATTTACATTATTAATGTGTATTAATAACTGTGTACTATCGTTTCTAGTTAATTTTTAGATTTGTTGTACATCATTAGATGTCCTAGCGCTGGAAACCATTCATTGCTTTTTCGCAAAACCATGTAATGAACGAAAAATCACGTTGCATCCATCTTTCTATTGAGATCTGTGATTTCGTTCATTATTATTTTGGAAAGATGATACTAGTTGGTGAAATATAGAATGGTAATAACCGCAGAGGGTATAGTCGATATGTTTAATGAGTATTTCGTAAAGCTAATTAATTCTTGTGAATATGACATAATGCAGGTGAATACAGTGGGAAGGGTAGAGGAGGTACACATGGAGAGAGAACGGGAGGTATATGAAGAACTGTGTAAATTTGAGATTAATATGTATGGCTTCATACCACGTGTTTTGAAGGAATGTTCCAGAGAATTAACAACGCCTCTGATATACCTTTTTAACATGAGTCTTGCACTGGGTTCCAAAGGAGTGCAAAGATGGTAAAGTCATCCCGCTTCATAAAGGAGGTGATAAGACTAAAGCTTCGAATTATAGACCAATCTGTGTGTGTCTGGAGTTGTGCTTAAAGTATTGGAGAAATCAGTTTAGGACCAAGATTCAGAACTGGGATGTTAACAGCAGCATTCTCGTTGATAGTCGATATGGGTTTACTAAAGGAAGATCGTGTTTTAATAATCTGCTTGCTTATTATAACAAGATGACCAATGCATTAGATAAAGGTGATGCATGCACAGTGGTGTATTTAGATTTTGCAAAGGCCTTTGATAGTTGCCGTATTATAAGCTGCTGATTAAACTGGAAAGAATTGGACAGTATTTTGGACAAGGGATTGGCTGTCTGGTAATTATCAGTAAGTTGTGTATGGAGAAGCAATATCCCATAAGGGGGAACCTACTAGTAGTGTACTCCAAGGGTCTGTTTGGGGACGTTGCTGTTTAACTTGTATGTTATTGATATCGGGAGGAGTTTGAATGGTGATATTCAGTTGTTTGCAGATGCTGCACAATTGGGGAGAACAATGAGAAATGAAGCCAAACGAGCTGGCTAAGTAGGCAGGGTATGATTAGGGCTACCAATTTAATGTTGCAAAGTGTGAAGTTTTAAAATTTGGGAATCAAAGATGGGATGCAGAGCTTATAGTCCGTGGCAATATCTTGGGGGAAGTGGTGGAGATGAGGAATCCACGAGTGATTATGGATAAGGATCTAATATTTTGAGGACATATTTCTAAAATTGTGAAGATAGGACAGCGAATTACGGCAATGATAGCTTGATTAGGCCACACACTATTGTGCACAAATTTGGTCACCTGGTTTACAAAATGATGAGGAGATATTGGAAAAAAGAGATGATTGACTAAGGTGGTTTCTGGTCTGTGGAATATTGAGTATGAGGACAAAGTGAATTGCATAGACTAGTCGATAGGAGGAAGAGGAATATGATTGAGACATATAAGTTATTAAGGTGTTGTAATAACTGTAATAATCTGATAAAATATCAGATTAATGCGGTCATGTTTCACATGATCCACATTACTGGGGAAAACCCACATTAATGGGTTTTTATAGAAGGGGGAAAAACAAAGGGAAAACAAGAGGTCATTCGTGAAAGCTGTATAAGGAGAGGGTGAGCAAGGAGGTGAGGAGCAGATTTTTTGCATGGAGAGTAGTGGTGGGTGATTGGAATGCATTGCGCGGGAGTGTGGTGAGCGCGGAGAGTGAATATATTTAAGGAACGGTATGATAAACTGTGTGTGTAATAGTGGGACCACCAACGATCAGTCACCTGACTCCATGTAGGTCTGATGATGATGATGATGATGATGATAATAATAATTTAAAGCAGCTAGCTTCCTGTCCGAAACGCATCTACTGTTCTTGTTGATAATAAGGAAATAAATTCGGAATTTCTCACGTGAAGTTTGATTTTGCTATTTGTATGGTGTGTCTGAGCTTTGCAGATGATATAGTTCTCATGAAACTCAGCAAGATCCTCTGGTCAGCACTGTTCAACGAAAACATTACAGATGCCCCAAACCACTTCAACAGCCTTAGGAGAACCGCAGAAATATTTGTACTAAAAATACCCCCCCCCCCAAAAAAAAAAGATATTAAAACATCAGATAGATGGGCACATCTATATAAATTAAAATGATCACCTTGAAGAAGTATAGGACTTCGTGTACCTTGGATCAGACATCTCAGATTCCTTAACAGACATTAAAATAAGAAAACAGAAAGCACTGCAGTTCCACAGAAGTCTTAAGAAAGTATGGAAGTCGAGCCTCATCTCAAAGGAGACGAAGATTCATTTTTACAAGTGTACCAGCTAGTCTATCTTTCTATACGGCTCCCAAGCCTGGAACATCTCAACAAAAACAGCGACTAATATTATAAAAAGCTTTGAAACTTCTTGTCTAAGAAATATCCTGAATTACTCCTGGGAAGACCACATTCCAACTCTACTATATTAGATGAAACTCAGCAAGATCCTCTGGTCAGCACTGTTCAAAGAAAACAAATAAAATGGCTCGGTCACCAACTTAGACATCCACCCATTGATGCTCTGGTCCTCTACGCCCCTACATCCCTACATATTGGAAATATATCAGGAATATTTTCCTCGTTTTCCCCCACTCTCTGCATCAGAGATCCGTCAATTAGCATATGACAGAGAAGCCTGGTTTTCCTTCACTTCATAAGAGCCTCCAGTCCTATTTTAGCGTACAGACTACTTATTTGTTTTGATTGGCTTCCCTATTTATAATTGTAAAATTATAAATAAATGATGATGATGGTGTGTCTATGTGGCAAACGCTTTTTTTTTTTGATAAACGATTATAATAATATATGTTACATTTTAATAATTATATTTATGCATAGTATTTTTTTCATTTTTTCCCCTAAAAATGTTATATTAACAATTATATGATTAGTAAGTGAAAGCTTTAACAGCATTGTAGTGATTTGCAACTTAATGAACCTATGCGCTTTTAAAAATTTGTTGAAGTCCGAATTATGCTTATTTACTAAAATAAAGAGCCAAAAGGCTTCAATTCGGCGATGCAAAATTATATAAATTAAGTGGACATTAAATCCAACATAATTTCAGAGCCGAATGCAGAAACTATAAAAGTTGACCAGAGAGCTTGGGGAAATACACTCGCCGCCATACTACGAGTTGCCCTAGCCATAATAGCAAGCACGTACGCCGAAACCTTATAAAAATGGACCAATAGTTGGCGAATATACGGGCGCTTCGGCGTGTGTGCTTGCTATTATGTTCAGCTGGGGCAACTCGTAGTATGGCGACGAGTGTATTCCCGCAAACTCTCTGGTCGGCTTTCAAATACGAAACTTTTATAGTTTCTGTATTCAGTTCTGAAATTATGTTGGATTTAATATCCCGTTAATTTATATAATAATAATAAACATTTTCTTTACTTTTTCTGTTCACATAATGATGTGCATTTGTCCCGAACTATATTTTTTAAATATACATCTGATCTGAACGAAAAATAGCAGCATTTGTGAACTAAGAGTTCATAAAAGGAGTTTGGAATAAAAAAAAAAAAAGGGGTGGGGGGTGGTTCTAGAACAGCGCTCTCCTTCCGGGACTTTCAGCGGAGCTCCGGAAACCGTTGCGTCGTAAAAGTAGATAACCTGTGACACTGCTGGCCTTAAACCCAGCAGTGTCAATATAATAACTAATTTATTAATAACTTAATTAAATTAAGTTAATTAATTCATTAAGCTTTTCAGCCAGTTGCCAAATTAGTCAAAGATTGACTAATTTAGGAAATGGTTGAAGAAACGTAGACAAACTTCTTCTGTGGAGGAGAATCGAAACATGTCTTCCTTCTGTTGTTCTAGTATTATGAAAGTTACCACGAAGCTACGCAGGCCGTAGTAACTTACACACTGAGATACTGTCTCTTAAAAATCTTCTTCTTCCTCTTCTTTCACTATTAAGCTAAGTTGCTTGTAGTACTGCTGTTTTCAAGACCATCCCGCTATCTTCTCGGTCTTCCTCTGTTTCTGTTTCCCTTCGATATCCAGTTATTTGCTTTTTTTTTTTTTTTTTTTTTTCAATTTGAGGTGAACTCACCTCAAATTGAAACTCTGCTACCACCATACGGTGGTAGCAGAGTTTTTAATCCTGGAAACTCATTAAAAAAAAAAAAAAAACGGATACAAGTGAATCTTCCAGAGAACACAAAATTACAAACTAAAAATATTATTGGTGAGAGGTATTGGGATTGTGTAGATGAAGGATTAAATAGTGGAGACGATGAGATGTGTGGAGTGGAGTATCCTTACGCGACGAGTTCTTGTACTCCTTGGAGGTATCACATTAATAATAATATTAATAATAAAAATATCTTCCATTCGTACTAATCCCTAATAGCATTCAATACTATTTGATATCATAAATTATTCAGATTTTTTAATTAATGCACTCGAGATACATCGTGTTTACAACGAGTGGCAAAATAGCAAATCTTCAAAAAATATACACTCGGGTTCATATCGAAAATGTAAGCAGCTTAGCGTAAATCACTGTCTTCATCATGCAAATGTATACTTCTGAAATTAATCGTTCTAACATTCACGGGCATTTCTAATATACTTAAACCGTGTCATTCGACAATGAAATCAAATTCAGATCTTTAGTACCTTTATGTCCCGACATGCCACTGATTATTATTTCTGCTTTGACTAATTCTTCAACGATAGCATGAGATTTTCCACAGCCCAGTGATTTCATAGATTTAATTCATCATAAGTCATTAACGTGAAGTCATCGAACTACACATCTCTGAGAAAAAGATGTAATAACACTGAAAAAATAAACAACAACAATTCATTCGAGATGATTTTAACAGTGTGCATCTTCGATTTTTATTAGGCAACCAAAATCCATTGGCACTGAAGTGTGTGTATCGTATTTTCATAAACAAGCTTTATCCTATAGGCAATTCTGTTATCGCGATTTACACTGTGATTAGACAAATGTAAAATAACAAAAATATAACATATTTCAACTTCGTTACATACAACAAATACCCAAGGCTTTTCAGATAGAATAAATACATTTTTCAAGTAATTACAATGTTAAAAAATCAAGCGTAGCGACTTGAGGTGGTTGTCAGTTCATCGATGAATCAGCCTAAGGTCGTTATGAGCATACGAAGAGGTTCTTTCTTTCTTCTTAACCCTTCGTTGGTATCAAAGATTCTTTTCAACCGTAGGACATGGACGATGTTTTTTTTTTAAATATTTTTATTTGGAAAACCTGGGTTCGAAACTCGTATAGGACGCGACGAACCTTACTAGACTTCTTCGTGTACTACACAAGTTGATCTCGCAGATTAATGAACTTATTAATCAAATTCTATAAGAAGTAAATTGAAGACCTCTTCTATTACTACAAATACGAACGACAGTAATGTAAGCCAGTCCAATTTCATGTCTTTTTAACATTTTAGAAGAAGATGTGGCAAACCTGGTCAGACAAGAAATAATCAGAAACAATTTAACCTATAGAATGGATGCCGATGATCTAGTTTTAATGTTAGACGCAAAGAATACAGTTTAATCTGCTATGTGAATTAAAAATGCTTGCAATAGATGGAATAAGAACACTCAGATATTACACAAAAAATTGGTAGAAATAGAGGAAAAGTTAAAATCAAATTGGATACTGGACATTGAACAACTAGGTCGCATTTCAAATTCTTGCAGTTGGTTACAGAAAAAAAAAAATAAACATTAAATCATATAATTGAAGTTGGCTGATCATCGATAACATGAAACAACTTCAAACTTTATGACAATAATATCATATCTATCATAATCCCAAAAGATCTGTTAGCAGTCGGTTATTAATCTGTTCTCAGTTATGAAACATCTTCTCGTGACATGGGCAATTCTGCATTTTAAGTTTTTTAATGAGCAATAATTACTATCCTTTCTTTGCTTATTTTTGTCCCATCAAAACACACGGTTTTATTTTATTTGAAATATATACAAATGTAGTAATGACTAGGTAGTTTAGAGTTACGATCGCAGCAAGGTGGGCTTTGAGACAAGTATTAGTATATCTGTTAATTGCGTGTTTTCTTCTAGTTAGTTTGCATGTGCGGGGACAGACCTTCAGTTAATTATTCCTTATAAAAGTGCGTGTCCTAGGCGAGGTTTAAATCCAGTTCTTTCCAAACAAGGGCATCTGTGATACTCACTGAACTACAGAGGTTCCTATAATAATAAAAACCAAATTTGTTATAGTAACATTTATGCAATGATTTTTATCACATGCCTTCTAAATTTTGGGACTCATGAACAGTTGAGTATGCGAATATTTCCAATATGTCAACCATTTTCCCTCAAGAATAGTATGCAATTTGTAGACGAAGCCTAAGTTACTGGTTATTAAATCTGATGGTTTTCCTCTTCACCTGCTTTAAGCCTCAACTAGCATTCAGAGCTACGAACACTCTCTATTATTTCCTTAAAGTCAAAGTGTCCTCGAGAGACGTGTAACATGACCACTCCTAGTGAACATTCGAAGACGCAGTTATGATTTCACAAATGCCAGTTTTGAAAACCGCCTTCGATAGAATCTACAGGCAGATTCCTCTGTGCCCAAATATCATTCCAGATAGGGAACCTCATAAAGGAGGCGATGTTGGGTCAGAATTTAATGTGTACTCCTTTATTCCAACTTTACTTTTATGTTTTGGTATATTTTTTCTCACATCTGTATTATCAAACATATCAGTAAATTTGCATTACCTCTTTTCGAGTGTTTTACAACGTTTCGATAGTATTTCTGTAATATTCAATTGCTAAAAATCAGGTTACCCACTCGATGACAATCGTAAAAGAATTGTTACACAGTAATAGGCTAATTATATAAGACATCAATATTTTTACGAAAGATCAGAACGTATGTGAGAATAATAATTCGGTATCAGTTCGCCAATCAGACATAACCAATTTTTTGAAGACGAATTAAGTGCGACGCTTCCAGATTTTTATGGGAGACAAAAAAGAAGCAATTTATTTTCACTCCGGTAAATAACAGAGACAATAAATTTCATCGTTTTTTTGTGTGAATTACTTCCTCGATTCTTTCAAAAATAAAGTTTTTCTTCTTTAAGAAAAAAACCAACATTGTTCCACTGTAAAGAAACAAGTAAAATATCAATACTTTTTCTTTTTTCTTCTCCTTCTTAAAAAGAATGATAATTTTCCGATATGAAAAGCGTCATGTAGGTGAAAATATCTTCTATTGTGTAAGGATTTCCATCTCGTCCTCGACAAACAGCAACAACAAAAGGCTATTTCTCCGACTTAAGCACAGGGAAGAGCGATAAAAATGATTTCTTCTCTAGTGCAATGAAGAATGAACACGAGGAGAGAGAGAGAGAGAGAGAGAGAGAGAGAGAGAGAGAGAGAGAGAGAGAGAGAGAGAGAGAGAGAGGAATCCGATGTCGGTGCTGCAACACGAACGATAAAATATTGATGACAAGTGGAGAGTCGGGATTTAAAGGCAGAGTGAAAACTTGCTGTCTTCAGTCTTTGTCTTTTATGTTCTAATTCACCAGAGTCACATAGTTCCCGGGGCTGTGGCTGTTACACCACTTTATGTCCAAACAAGTTGTACAAGTGCTATTACTTCTATTTACAGCCACTGCTAACCCTATTCGTTTCCAGAGAAAACTAATAATTAAACATAGAAAGCTTAGAAATTACAAGCCCAAATATTCCTATAAAGCAGACTAATTTCGTTTAGAACTTCCATACTTCGAAACGACAGGCATGCTGCCAGGCCATTACATTAACGAAGCCTTTAATTAACGCAGTTTACGATCCCGTTAAGACGTGGCTTTGAGCAGTCATTATCTTCCTCAGATATAATAACGGGTTCGTTAAGGCTACTAATTGGAAAACTAGCTTCCCTACACTATGTTAAAATTAAACTTACCATATTTCTCCAATCCTGGAGCGCTGGATCTAATCTGAAGCCCGTGCTTTGATGACAATGTAACTGATAATCACGTATGTGGTAATGTTAGCTTCTTGGATAAGGAACTGACGTTTATTAAACATTTAGATAATGAAAGCAAACATATATTGCTCAAGGTGATTCAGTCGGGGAATAATTTAGCTTTCGCTACTCTTCACTTGTGGCGTTGGATTTGAGTAAACTTGCTTGCGCACTCCACTCTGCTACTTTAATCAAACGAATTAATTAATTTTACTGGAAGACTTGTAGATGAGTAGCCTGATATGCAAGATGAAACGAAAATGGAAAACTTTGTTGACAACAGCCCTATTTTCGCTGATTCTTATCACAAACCGTTTGTTTCTTTTTTTTTTTTGTTCCCTTTCTCTTTTGGTGTGTTGTGTACAAAATTAATGACCGTAAGAAGAAAAAATACACCTCGGCAATAAACCACAGAATGCACTTAAGGCAAATGATTAATAAATATTACAATACACGCACGACAAAAACAAATATGAATGCATGCGATTACAACAAGAAAATATATGATGTTATCTGGTTTAATCAACTCGGCTAAACAGGAATTTATGACAACTGAATTAGGTAATTAAAAAAAAAAAGATGATAGAAACGAGGAATATTCACTCCACAGAAAATAATTTTTAATTTTGAAAGAACATCCGTTTTGATTTACGAAAATATGTGAATATATTTACGACATTTTCCCCCTGGCGATATTGGAACAATACAGTGCACTGCTATCATTTTTCACAAAAAATATTTTGTCCACGCACACGTTAATTTTTGACAATTTCAATATTTCAATATTTATGTTTATTTTTTTTCTTTTTTATTTAATATATATATATATTTTTTTTCAGATGTATTAACATTTCCTTTACGTCTGTTAAATATATCAACACATTTTTCCTCAAAAAAATCTCCGTAAAAATAATTTAGAAATGTTATCTTACATATAATATAATCTGGTTCTATAAAAATCAGAGTGAAATTTTGTCCATGTTAATAAATTTTGATACATTTCCGTATAAAGCTATGATTAAAAAATCTTTTAAAAAATTAAAAAAAGTTTGTTTCCTAGTAGCAGAAAGTTAATACAGTATCATATCATTGTTACAATTTCTGAATAGATTTTTATTTCTTTCTATCATATATATATATAATAAAAAGATGTAACTTACAATATAAATACAACATGATTTGAAATATTTTAAATTGCTAGTTGTTATGTGTGTTATTACAAGCACGAGCACTCATCTTACTGGTGAGTCTTCTTTTAGAGATTCCCTTTAAAATGATATTACACAACTGATGAAGGAGGAGGAGAAGGAAAAAGTTTTTTTGCGACCCTGGAATAGGACGTTATATTTAGAAATAATGTTAATTTACAAAACGAAATATTTATTTTCTTAAAATATTAGAAACTATTCAGTGTATTTTAAAATATTAAAAAGAAAGCAGTACAAATTAATTAAAAGATTAAAAACAATTTCAGAATTAGCACGTAGCTTTACTCTTTGCAATTACTGAAATTGCAAAATTCATGAGGAACATTTTATTTGCAAAGGAAAATTTCATTTGCTGTATTTGTTGGGAGATGTGACATGGAAGAAGGATATGAAACTGGCACTTTTGTGACTGAGAGGAAAAGGTGTACAAACTTAAGAAAGAAA
Organism: Typopeltis vanoorti; assembly: GCF_054136105.1. NCBI lineage: Eukaryota > Metazoa > Arthropoda > Arachnida > Uropygi > Thelyphonidae > Typopeltis > Typopeltis vanoorti. Next base: position 102,164,551 of record NC_143549.1, on the reverse strand, counting down.
GTATGATCTCATTTAAAAATAGCCGTTCATGTAGTGGATTTTCTGTGAGTAATGTGATAATACTTATTTATTCGACAGCATTTTTTTTAAAAAAACAAAAAACTAAAACTTCTTGAGTGACTATTAACGACAGTACTTTACCATTTTAACTTATCTACTTAATACGCAAACGTATAGTTACCATTAGCATTATGGATAAGTAGAAAGTTTAAATAACGCATTTTTAAAGAGGCCCGTTAATAATTTGATCACTTTATGAATAATTTGCTGTTTTTTTAATATCTAGAGAAGTGGTTCTCAACATCGTGTAGCAAGGTAAGCACTAAATTAGAATTATTAATTGTCTACGGAAGGAAAGTGAAAGATTCTCAGAAGAACCTCGGTTTTAGGTGGATGAAGAATTCCATCGCACGATACTAGACCTGTTTATTGGAAACGTGAAGTGGACTGAGATAGTATAATAAATTTAGTTTAATCCTTTATCCAAGTGTAAGCAAACAAAGTTTGCTCCTGAAGTATCTTCAGGACTGAGGCAACTCGTGGTAAATGTGGACCAAGCTCTCATCACTTGTCTTAGTATCTCTCATAATGCAAAGCACATCTCCTTGCGGACATGTATACTGATATACTGATATGCATTAAGGGAAGGGCCACTACCCAGACCGATTTCGACCTCTATTGAGATCTCGTCAGTGGGAGTCAGACCCAGAAGTGATGATGCTAAGGTGGAAGTAATGGAGAAGTCATATTTACTTATACAAGTTGCCAAAAGGTCTCACTTTATTATTAAATTACTTTGCATTTAGAGAAAGATGTTGGAAGTTTTTTCACTTGGTTAGACTATAATCAATTTAGTTTAATCCTTTAAGTGTAAGCAAACTGGGTCTGGCTCCCACTGACGAGACCTCCAAAAAGGTCGAAACTGGTCTGGATAGTGGCCCTTCCCTTAATGCATAGCATTATACATGTCCGAAAGGAGATGTGCTTTGCATTATGGGAGACAGGGGCGCGCCGGCCATATGTGCAATGTGTGCGACGCACACAGGCGCTAGGATAGTAAAGGCGCCAAAGATTTGGTATGATATTTTAAATAAAGTGAATTTTGTCAACAAAATACTGCAGTCTTCATCTATGAATCTCCAACTTGCTTTAGATGCATTGAATGATCTAAATCAAAAAATGTCTGATGAAACTTACAAAGAAATTGTAGAAAGCTCAAAATTAATTGCAGCAAAATTTGACTCAGAATTTGTATTTTGTAGTAGTAGACCACTAAGGCGACCTAAAAAGACAACACAATTTGATTACGAACATGAAAATACAGTATATCCTGAAAATTCATTTTAAGTATTTTTTTTTCTCTGCATAATAAATCAAACATTACAAACTTTGCAGGAAAGATTTACTTTATTTAAAGAACATTTGAATTCATTTCGGTTTTTGTATTTGTTAAGTACTTCACAAAAATAAAGAATATTCATTATCTTGTTGTAAAAAGTTACGACAAAAATTAACACACGAGAATCTTTCAGACATTGACGCAGACGATTTATGGGAAGAAATTTTACACTGTCAAACCATTTATTTCTAATTTTAAAAACGATATATATCAGATAATTCAGTGTATTTATTCAAACCACAGTTTATCCAAACTTTATAATTGCTCTTCGAATTCTTTTGTCATCTGTAGCATCTGCGGAACGGTCCTTTTCTAAACTTAAAATTATTAAAAACTACTTGTGTTCCACAATGGTACAGGACAGACTTTCAAATCTTGCCATTATATCAATAGAGTCAGATATTTTGGATCAACTTGATATACATAATATTATTCGAGAATTTTCATTAATGAAAACTAGAAAAGTTCAATTCACTAAGTGAGTTTTCTTTCTGTTTAAATATTTAACTATTTTTTTACTCAGTAATGTTTAATATGTTCCTATTTTATATACTTGTAAGTTACTATTATTCATTTATTTATTATTTATTTACTTTATTTTTTCCCAAATTATTTTTGTTGTTTTTGTGCCCTTGTATATTTATTGTTTTTTTATACATTTTTTTTGTAATTTCTGCTTTTTGTTCAATAAACTTATAATTAATATATTTCTGATCTGAAAACAAATCTGAAAACAAACCCCAACTCAACATCACCAGAGTTAAAGATCGGTACTATCAACGTAAGAAGCCTGAATGGCAAAGAAATGGAGCTAGCTGAGGAATTAGATAAGTACCAGATCGACATAATAGGGGTGACTGAAACAAAAAAGACCAAAACTGGTGAGATCTTTCTGAGCAATAAATACAAAATGTTATATTCAGGAAATAACAATCAAGGAAAAGAAGGAGTAGCCATAGTATTCAACACAAAATACGAGGCTAATCTTCTTGAATGGCAGTCAGTCTCAAGTAGAGTAATGTGGGCAAATATGAGAATGGGGAACTGGACAATGAGACTTATTTGTGCCTATGGTCCCACAGAAGGTTCTACTAAGGTAGAAGTGGAGGAATTTTTTGAGGCTTTAGAAAAAGCAACTGACACAATGAAAAAGGAAAAGTTGGTCCTTGTTGGGGATCTAAATAGTAGAGTAGGAAATGATTGTGAGACATACAAAAATATTTTGGGAAAATTTGGAGAAAAGAGCAAAGCTAATAATAATGGCAAATATCTGTTGGATTTCTGCTCAGGACATGGACTGGTTATTACTAACACCATGTTCCAACATAAAAATGTGCACAAATTCACATGGAGAGAAGAGGCTAGGAATAAGAAAAGTCTCATTGACTATGTTATTGTTGATAGTGATGTTTTCTCCCTGGTGCAGGACACCAGAGTGTACAGAGGATTTGAAATTGGAAGTGATCACTATTTAGTCTTGAGCAGGATAAAATTGAATTTCATATTGAAAAGAATAACATGTAAGAAAGTTTTAAAGCGAATAAAAGTTGAGCAGCTCTCAGATGTAAACTGTACACTAAAATACAGAAATATTATTGAAAAGAAAATGAAAGAGTTTGAGAACAGGAATCAAACCTTGGAGATTCAGTGGCAAACTCTGAAGGAAACATTGATTGATTCTGCCAGAGAGGCATGTGGTGAGGTTGTGTGCAAAGATAAAAAAATCAGAACTCCCTGGTGGACACAGGAAGTTAAAGAGGCAGTGAAGGAAAAGAAGAAAGCATATCAAAAGTTCCTGGCAAATAAGTCAGCTTTTACTCTTACAGAATACAGAGACAAATGTAAGAAAGCTAAACAGTGTGTAAAACTAGCTAAACAAAAGTCATGGGAGGACTTTGGCAAGAATATAGAAAATAAATATCAAGAAGGTGGCAAAATATTCTGGAGGTTGTTGAAGAAGCTTAGGAATGGAGGAAAGAGTGCTGTAAAAGGAATTAGAGATGATAAAGGTGAAATGAAAACAGGAGAAAAAGATATCCTTGAAGTATGGAGTAATTACTTTGAAAAACTGCTAAATGAAACAAGCAGTGATGACAGCACAGTGATAAAAAATACTGACCAGGCATGCAGTCAGGAATACATATCCATACTTGAAGTAGAAAAAGCCATCAAAGGCTTGAAATGTGGAAAGGCAGCAGGAGTAGATGATATTCGACCAGAAATGCTGAAGTATGGTGGTATAAGAGTCTTACAGTGGCTGCACTGCATAGTTCAGAAAGCCTGGACAGAGGGACGAATTCCCGATGATTGGAGTAGAGCTCTCATAGTACCCATATATAAAAAGGGAAATAAAACTGAATGTGAGAATTACAGAGGTATTTCCCTACTGAGTGTTCCTGGCAAGATCTATGCAAGTATACTTGAGAAACGGTTGAGAAGAATTATGGAAGAAAAGCTTGGTGAAGAACAAGCTGGATCCAGGCCAAATAGAGGCTGTCAGGATCAGATCTTCACTTTACGACAAATAGTCGAGAAAGCATGGGAATATAACAAAGATCTGTATTTAAGTTTTGTCGATTTGGAAAAGGCATATGACAAGGTGCCAAGAGAGAAGCTATTCAATACGCTGCAGTTATATGGTGTCAATGGGGCATTATATCAAGCAATACTTAGTCTTTATTTGAGTTGTGAGTCAGCAGTTAGAATTGAAGGAAGTACAGGAAGATGGTTTAATGTTAAATCTGGTGTGAGACAAGGATGTACATTATCCCCTCTGTTATTCATTATCTATATGGATCACATTATGAAGGAATGTGGTATTAAACCTGATATCAAAATTGGAGATGTTAATGTCAGCTCTTTGCTTTATGCGGATGATGTTATACTTCTAAATAAATCCGCTACAAGTCTGCAAGATTCTCTGACTAAACTGAATAGCTGTTGTAATAGATATGGTATGAAGGTCAGCAATAAAAAGACAAAGACAATGAAAATAGGCAGAATCATTGAAAATGTCAACTGTGTTGTGAATGGAGAACCTGTGGAACAAGTAAAACATTTCAGCTACTTAGGCACAATTTTTACTGAAGATGGTAAACTAAATATAGAAATAGACAACAGAATCAGCAAAGCTGGTATCGTGGGAAGTCAATTGAATAAATTCATATGGAATAAGAAAGAAATTAGTCGGAACACTAAATTAGCTGTATACAAGACTGTGTTCAAACCAATTTTAACTTATGGATCTGAGAGCTGGGTCAGAAGTAAAACACTTGACCAAAGACTAGAGCCCGCAGATATGAGAGTCCTGAGAAAGATTAGAGGCGTGAACAGATGGCATCAATGGCAATATCATATTAAAAATGAGGATATTAGGAAAGAACTTGACATTGTCAGCATCCAGGAATGCGTTAGCAGAGCTAATCTCAGATGGTATGGTCACTTAAATAGAATGGGAGAGGAAAGATTAGCAAAACAAGTGTTCTCTGCCAGGTTGGCAGGAAAACGACCCAGAGGAAGACCAAGATATAGGTGGATTGATACGGTACAAAGTGCCTTAGACGATAGAAATATAAGATCTGATAATGTTGGAGTCTTGACAAGTAACAGACTGATTTGGAGGAAAATTGTATATAGGAAGTTAGTAATGATGTAATTTTTTCATGTAGTACTGTCATATCCTGTACACCCCCTTGAGGGTACATGGCAGGAATTTGATGATGATGATGATTAATATATTTCGTATTTCATTTTTACTCACTGATAAGTTTTTATAAAGTGATTTTTTATTGGGGGGAGGGGTATAGGGGTGCCAAGTAAAGTTTTGCACACAGGCGCCGGACACTACTGGCGCGCCCCCTGATGGGAGATACTAAGACAAATGATGAGAGTTTAGTTCCACCTTTACCACGAGTTGCCTCAGTCCTGAAGATACTTCCGGTGCAATCTTTGTTTGCTTACACTTGGATAAAGGATTAAACTAAATTTATTATACTCTAACCAAGTGGGAAAAAACTTCCAACTGAGAAAATACTATGCCTTGTCTCTAAGAGTAGGGTTTACTGATGACCATCTAAGATCTAAGATGCTAATACTAATGTACTAAATGTTTAAAATCACTTGTAGGTGGCATTTACATTAAAAAAAATAATAATAATAACTGATTATCTTTTGGCAAACTAATCCGAGTAAATAGAACGATTTCAGGTCTACCTCGGAGCCTTTTAATCAGGAAAGCGAACAGTTGAAAACATAAAATCCAATATAATTAAAATATCGTAAAATTAATGTGAATTAAAGAAGGCTTGTTCTGTCGAAACCCGATTTTTCTTGAGAAACCAAGAAATACTCAAATCGAGCATCGAGTTCTTTTGCAACCGATGTATTAAACAAGATCTCCGTGCGACTCATCCGTGGAATGGAGATACCTCTTAAAATGATGGGTTACCCAAGCACATTTCTCTCTTCCTTTTTTTCCCCACAAGATCTTAATTCAGATTTTCTTATTTCTTTCAGTAATAATAAGGTCCTCGGGCAGAACAAGATTTTCTATTTTCTTCTTGTGGTGACCGTTTTGCAGACTGCTTGTTTCTGCGTATTCCTTTTTTTTTTTATATAGATATCTTTGCAGACATTTATAAAAAAGGAATACGCAGAAATTACGCCCCCGTCTGCTGTATGTGAACAAAAATACAGTAAATTGCTGGGTAGGATTCATTCATTCACAGACCAACTATCAACTTATCAAACTAATTTTCCCTCTTCTACCTTTCATTCCCAATACCATCATCAACACCGTTGGTATTCCAAATACATTGGTGGACAAGAAGTCCTTTCCACGAATAATATCACGGAAATTTGATTTTTTAACTATACCGAGAGTGAAATTAGGGATGCAAATTTCATCTTGAAATTTTGTCTTGGTCAACAAAATTGCTTAGAACGCTATTTCTAAATCGTGCTGATCAAATTTTCAAGATCTTCATCTGTTTATCCTCTGGATTTAGAAATTCCATACTTTAATAATTGAAATGATTTATTTCAGTACGATAAATGGAAAATTGCTCAAGATATCCAGTATGATGTTCTGGATGAATCCTAAGAGAGTACGGAGTACTAGTTTAAGGAACATCTGAACATTCATAGAACTGATCGAGGAAATTATAATAAAGAAGACGATTTAATGGCATGAAAAGGAACTGTACATATGATAGAAATTGCAATTGCAATTTTTACAACCTGTAGGATAGGTTCTAAAAGATCGTTTTATTAGCTACTCATATTCCTTGAAAAAAATATACATTTTAAAATGGTTTTGTTTGTTCCCTATGAACTAATTTATAAAGAAGTACTCAGATATTCATGATCTCGAGTCCGCAGATGCTTCTACACAGTATTTTCATTTATAGTTGATTATATGAAATTATGAAGGCTGCTAATAGCCGTATTTAGTAAAGTGCGAGCACACAGAGCGTCGTTTAAATGAGACTATAAGTAGCTAATCTAAATCCTCTTTTAATTAAGTAGATATCTGAGAACCGAGAAATTATTTTTCATAATCACTAATTAAGGAATGGACGCATCGTGTAACCGCATAAGAGCTAATTTCGAGGAATTAAATTACATTTATTTCCTATAACAAACAGATTAAATGTTACCGAGGCCATGAAACTTTGCGGTAGTTGTCAAATCTCTAGTTTTCCAGGTAATCTGAAAAGAGACTTACACCGCTATACTCAGATTCTCTGAGCGGTGTTGATACATCTATACTAAAAAGGGAGTCCGTTTCGCAATCTAGAAAACCGCTGATGGCCTTTTTGCAATTAATGTTTTTTTTTTTTTTCTTTCTAAAATTGCCTTCCGATCACTTATGGACGGAGTAACACGAAAAGGATACTGCTATTCTGATACAAGTGCTGATGAAGAAAGGGGTCCGTTTTCAAAAAAGAAAGAAGAAATCTAGAATATGAGGATAGATTTCGGCCAAGTCCAACATTTTGGGAGTGTTGGTGGATAGGAGTTGAAGTTTAGAGGGCACATTGCAAAAGTGGCTAAATCAGCGCATCAAATCACTTGGTAGCTGAAGAATAATTTGACGAGCAGAGACAAGCAAGTTATTTTTCCTCTGTATCGAACCTTGATAAGACCCCATCGTGACTACTGTGCCCAGATCTGGGCGCCAGGGTTTCTTCTTGATGGGGAGGAGGAGAGGATCCAGAGGCGAGTGACCAAGATGATACTAGGTCTATGGAATGAACCCTATGAGAACAGGTTGAAGATTTGTGGGTTGCAGAAATTGGTTGATAGGCGGAAAAGGGGTGATATGATTGAGACATTCGAATTACTAAAGGGTTTCTATAAGATTAATTCAGGGGATATTTTTCAGAACAGGACTGGTGGTGGGAGAACTAGGGGCCATCCATGGAAACTGGCAAGAGTGTGGTTAGCAAGGGTATTAGAACTAGGTTTTTTACTTGGAGAATGGTGAATGAGTGGAATAAGTTGCCAGAGTCTGTTGTGGGTGCCATGACTGTGAATGAGTTCAAGGCAAAGTATGATAGATACTGTGTGGATGTTGAATAGTTGTTCTTGACATGATGTTAGGGCCAACCTCGATGAGTCTAAGGACTCCTTGGAGTTCCCCGTAATAATAATAATAATACTTTTGGAGAAAAAGTTAATTGAATATCTGAAAAAATTGTCCTTTTCCAAAATAGGAGCTGATTATTTAAAAGAGATAACTTAATGACGTCTTAATCTGGTAAAGACAGTTTTTCCAAGAACCAAGCAAAATAATTTACCAGCATCAATGGAAGATGTATGAAATTACGTAAAAACATATATTTTTTGTCTTCTGATTAAACTAGTTTGACTTTTGAAATATGAGCAACATCAGTAGGATAGAATTAAAATATATAAAACTTTCACCCAGAAAAAAACATGAAATCAGTAATGATGGTGGATCATTAAAAAATATAGAAAGAAACTGCATTTTGATTTTTGTCCTTCCTCTTTTTATCATCTGGATTTTTGTTACAAGGAAATATTGGCTTTACTGACTACTACAATTACACACTATTACGCTTGCTATGTTAGTAAAACCAACATTTACTAAACTCAAAGTAAGTATTAAAAATAAAAGAAAAGAGAAAAAAACATTTCGACATTTAGAGTCGTAACAGACAAAATGCTTATGCTATGTCAATGCTAATGTCAAGGATATTTCCACTCATTGAAATCCACTAAATCTAGATACGTTCATCAGTCATTAAAATAATTTTCTTGTCAGGAGCTTAAACGCTGAACTTTGATCTAATTTATTTAATAAAGAAAACAAAAAAAAAGAATCCAATTTCTATACCAAATTACGTGAATTATATTGATTAATATTTTATAAAGCAGATAATATTTTATAGATTCAGCCAAGCACAACTATCAAGCGGCTATTAAGGGACGCCAATTTTTTCCAGGACATCAGAAGAAGACTAGGAATGGCTAAAACAACAGTCAGAGACTTGTCTAAAATCTGGAAGGATGGATCTTTATCCTCAGGAACAAATTGAGGATTGCGGATACAGCTGCATTTCCAACAGCGACTTATGAATGTGAGACTTGGAACCTAAAGAAGTCTGATAGGAAAAGGATAGCTGTTTTTGAGATGCAGTGTTACAGAAGACTGTTGAGGATATCATATACCGAAAGGCAGTCAAATGTATAGGTGCTAGAAAAGATGAACAGAATTTCAAGTCTCCTTAAAGATGTTGACAGAAGAAAGCTGTAATACTTTGGACACATTGAAAGGATGGAAAGAGGATGATCCTTAATAAGATGGTGTGTCTAGAGTGACTGAACTTTAGAGCGTTGAAATCTATAAAAAACCATACGACCATAAGACCATAGCACCACCTGGAGAGGACTGCTGTGGAACATCACCAAGATGGATGGAATTTTTTCAAGAAATATTTTTAAATTCAATTTATATTAGAAAATTAACTTACACTGTCAAAAGCAAAGCTATTTTGGTAATGGAAATGTGTTCCTCTATCCCACTTATGCTAAAGCTATTTAAATTAAATGAGATTTATTATGTTAAAATGATTAATTTGACATACCTGTGCATTCAGTTTTTGAAGGTAAGGATGACATAGTACTTGGTACAGAACTTGATTGAGCTGAGATGATATATAAAATTTGAAAAATATTGAACATAATAATGAAGAACCAATAACTGAGTATAGAAATATTTATCAAATAGTCAAAAAAACATGAATATTGCTTTTATTCATATTTTTTGACTATTTCTACTATTTGCACTATTTTTGGAACTTAGAGCAAAATAATTTGCATCCTTTAAATTTCTGCAATAGGGCTTGTTGCATCTCGCGCTGCAATAATAATAATGATATAAAATATATATTACTTCTATTATTTATAAACTGGCACATTTTGATAAGGAGTGGACAATAAATTTCCATACTTCTCCACTCCTAGAGTCAGACGGATAGACTTTCGAATAAGGAGCTGTAAGATTGAGGAATCATATACAGGGTGGCCATAATTAAAGAGGTGTTCAGAGCCCTGTAGCAAAAAATGTAATTCACAAAATTCAGTCAAACTTGGTGAAAGTACATTCCGGAACATGGGGTTTTTATTTACAAAAGATAAAAATACAGTACAAAATTCTGCCACCAGGGGGACATTTGACACTATGAGCGCGTGGTTTGGGAATTAAACAATAATGGCATGAAGAGACACAACAAATCAATTTTTGTGTTCGTTTAACTTACAGATGTGGTTCAATATGTCCTCCTTTCAGATGTTCTGAAAACTGAATTCTGTGAATGACATTTTCTACAGTGGAATGCAACAGATCTGCATTAATTTGCCTCGCATGCTGCGTTATTTTTTCAAGGTTGCTAAAACATGTCCTTCATACACCACGCGTTTCAGATGGCCTCACAACCAAAAGACTCAGGGATTGAGATTCAGACGAACGAGGTGGACATGATATGGGAAATGCATGACTAATCACTCTGTATTTTGTGAGGTGTTTTCGTAACATTCGTTGTACCGGCAATCCAATGCGAGGTGGTGCTCCATCCTGCATGAATAAGGTAGAGTGAGGGCATCTTCGCTGCTGTAGTTGTGAAACAACAAAGTTGCGCAGCATCTCTCGATACCTAACAGCGGCGACATTAAAGTCACCGGTCTCCTGTCGGGCGAAGTTCTTCGAAAAGTACGGGCCAATAATACACGGTGCAGTGAAACCACACCATACCACACTGACTTTCGGTGAGTGTAAATGGGTCTGCAGGAACACATGAGGGTTATTTGCAGCCCAAATGTGGCAATTGTGTGAGGTAGCACTACCATTCATATACAAATGTGCCTTCTTAATCCACAAGATCTTCCACGTCCATGCATCATCCACCTCATTCGAGATAAGAATGGCTTACTTTCGGCATCACCATGAAGCAGAGCTTGAGTGTGAGAGATCTTGTAAGGGCAAAAATCCCAGCATTTGACGTAAGATTTTCCACACCGTTGAATATGGCATGTCCAGTTGCCTTGATATTCCCGAGCACTGCTGGAATATTGTGGGTTATTCATTCCATGTTCCACGACGGCAGTTGCAACTTCGTCAACTTGTTGTGGAATAATCCGTTTGCGACCTCGTCCTGACCTCACTGCAAAAGATCCGCTATTTTCAAAACGTAAAATAATTTTCCTAAGCTTTGTTATTGTCATTTGGAACTTTTCTCCCATCCTTCAATCGCCGGAATTGTCGAAGTGCAGCATTAGCGTTATTGCGTTGTTGATAGTAAAGCTTGACTAGCAACACGTTTCGGTAAAGGTGAGATCCATAGCACTTCAGTCTTATCAGAATGACGCGAATCCGTTTTGGTCTCCCTTATATCCACCAAATCGTGAGTAGAAACAGTGAGAGTATGCAAATATCACGCGATTCTAGCGGTAATTGTCCGCTGGTGACACAATTTTTTACTTGTTTTTATTCTTCCTGTAAATCAAAACCCCATGTTCCTACACCAAATTTGGTTGAATTTCGTCCATTACATTTTTCGCTATAGGGCTCTGAACGTCCTCTTTAATTATGGCCACCCTTTACATGACACAAGCAAAACTACGATCTCTGAAAATATACTGCTTTCGAAGTGTTTTGACATATAGTAGAAATGTGTGTGAAATAAACTGGTCGAATAAATACAAATAAAAATAAAAATACCAAATGTAAAAAATTATAAATACAAATACAACTAAGCCGGTGGAATAAAGACATCTTTGCTAGTGTTGTCTGACCTTTACAACATGAAGTTCATAAACATTAGAATAGGTTTAGTTGCCTGTCGTAATATGCGCCTCCATAATTAATAATAGTTGATGCATTTTTGTATTCTGTTTCAGGTAGGAGGTGCATTGTCGTAATTTACGTTAGGATATCTTTAAAGTATTGTCTTAAGAACTATACTAAATACGATTACATATAGTGTTGTAAATAAATATAATTACTCATTTTTTTACCCGGTGTAAAGACTACAAATAACAATAAACAAGTTCATTCAATTCATTACATATAACAGAAAATATGTAATTGGTGTGTGTATACATGCATGTTATAGTATAAAAACTAATACAGATTTTATCATTTGCATTAGTTTATAATACAAATACAATTATAATTGCCATAATGACATTTCTTTTAATATTGACATCGAAAGAAATTCATCATATATAATTCAAAATATTTTGGCGTGACTCATTCTGAATGAATTACGTAATAAAAAATCTTTTATAAATCACATTTCGCAATGAATTTTTTTTTTTTTTAATCACAGTGGCACTATTTACTAATCTGATCTCACAATGGTTTGCATTATTTGGAAAAGCTTTAACAATTAATGAACAATCTATGCAAAATCTAAATATTTGGCAAAAAAAAAAAGAAAAAAGAAAAAGAAAAGAAAAAAGAACTATTCAATTTCAATGAACTTATTTTCTTCTTTTCTTCAAGCATCTAACACATGACTTTACACGAATTCTATTCAAGCAAAATAATGATCTTAAAATCTCAAAATGTCATGAGATTTCTTGATATAGTGCATAAAAAAGAGCCTTCTGAAATGACTATTGAGAATATTTAACGGAAAATGAAAAGAAAACAAATTTCTTGAACAATTTTTTTTTCTTAAGATAGTCTCCCGATAGATCTTAATGGAATTGAGGAATTCCATTAATATTTGCCCATCTCCTTTTACAAGCATATCGTTTTCGTGAGCGTCTTTCCTAATCTTCTAAATTCTGCGCTTTGAATCTTTCAATCATTACACAGCTGTGCATATGGAATGTAAGGTCATAATAATATATAAAGAACATAAAAATGCAAATCTAAATCTTAGAGTCATAAGTGAGTTAAAATAACACAAACAGACAGAGATTTATTTTAGTAAAACATATTTATTTATTGAAGCATATGTTGAAATTGACAAAAATTCACAAATAAAACATTTTGGATCAGAAGAAAATGAATTTCTATAAAAAAAAAATGCAACTAACCGACATGCAAATACTTGTAAAGCCAAGTTTTACTCTGTACTAAACATTTTTCTGAAATTATTCTGCTCTAAGAAAAGTGTGAATTTAAGAAAAATTCCAGCATCTGAACAGTTTTTTTTTTATGTTGAGTATAGTACCTGGTTTAGGAAAACAATTGATGATATTCCATCCATGATGAGACTCCTAAATGACTGAACGTATTCACATAACAACAACAACAACAACAACAACAACAACAACAACAACAACAACAATAATAATAATAATAATAATAATAATAATAATAATAATAATAATAATAATAATAATCGCTGTACTCAGCGATCATAACAACATTAACAACAAAGAACCGGAAAAAAATTAATAAATATCGAGATCTGGCAATCGAAGTTTGCTGTCTGTGGCTTAAACACACTAAAGTTATCCCAATAGTTATCGGTGCACTTGATGCAACTTCAAAGAAGCTGTCCGACTATTTACAGCAATTTGACCTACAAAATGATCTACAAAAAGCAGCATTACTTGGACCAGTTCGACGCTACCTGAGAAACTATTCGTAGATTCTTGGGCAGAATCTGAATTGTTCTGTATCACCAGTCAAACTGTTGTTTAAATGATGTCTTGTTTTGACTGTGTATCAATTATGTGAATAATAATAATAATAATAATAATAATAATAATAATAATAATAATAATAATAATAATAATAATAATAATAATAAATTTAATTTGCTCTTCAAATTGAGAGAAGTCTACGTTTCAGTTAGTTTAAATCGGCAATCATCTGGGGTAGATCATTTATGTTTTTTACATAAATAAAAAATAAAAATAATAAAAACAAGGTCCGCTAACACTTGACATCATGCAGAAGATGTGCGGTGAATGGAACTGGCAAATTTCTCTGAATTCAAAGTATTCAGCTTGATCAAACTGCTCAAGCTGAATACTTTAAGAAAAATAAACGAGTGAAAAGAATTGTAGATATCCAGAGTTGTAGATATCCACCAAGAGTTGTAGATATCCAGAATAAAAACAAACAAACAAACAAAATAACAGGTTGAAAATTACAGTCGAGGATAGTGAGGAGGCGAATGAAAAAATACATTTAATATTGAACACATTATTTATTGCATAAAATTTATACCAACATTATTTTAATAATACATATCAAAATTTATTCTTTTAAATCAATAATTAGTAACAGTGAATCTATAATTTTAACAAATATTTATGTGATCAATATTTATACAAAAATTAATATACAAGCTTCATTTTTTAATAAAACACATAACATTTTATTTCACGCGCAGTTCCGTTTAAAGATTGGCGCGTTCACGACTATTTGTCTTTCGATAAGACTGGGGAAAAACACTCGAGGAAATGTTATTTTTCAGTACTAAACAATGGACACGACGTAATTAATTTAATATTTTGGCGTGAATATTCTTCAATAATGTTCGCAAATTAGAGAGAGTCACATACATTTCTTGTAGGTACGTTTATCAATAAAATAGGTAACTGCAAGTATTTCCAGGATGTCTTTGGGCATTCGGATTCTATAGGAACAGTTTCATTAGTTTTCGGTCAGCTGAAATCAAATATAATTGATTTACTCAAGAGGATTTGCGCAGTATCTTGGACAAGCGAAATCGCGAGGGGGGTGGGGTGGGGTGGGGGATATCATTTAAGGAAAATTTTGAATGGAACTCAAGCAGCTCCGTAAACATATTCGAATCCTGAATAAAGTAAATAAAACAGGATATTACCCAAATATTAAAATGTCTACAGCACATAATTTAATAAATAAGGCTAGATCGTAGATAATCATGAAGTAAACAACAACAACGACAACAAAAAGTTGGGTCTAATAACATTCTATTATAATGGCAGTATTCATTATTACAAAAAAAAAAAAAAATCCACCTTTTGAACAACAAGAGCAACAGTTTCTGTCCTTCAACGTATAATCAACACATTACATTATTATTAATTGTAATTACCATTTATAAGTAACTGCAGCTATCAAGAAATTTTCAGCGTTCAATTTTCGACTGTCGATATTTTTATCTACATTCAAAGAGTATTTCACGAGTTTTGTCGAGTGGTGGCGCTTTTGTTGTAAAATTCCAACGATCGTATCAAAATTTATGATTGGTAACAAATAGTCGGGTTAAAATCAAACCTGAAAAAGACTGACACATTTTAATAGCGATCTTAAATACCAAATTTCATTAAATAACATCCAAATTGTGTACATTTGTTTACGTTAGTTCAAATCTTTCGGCAAAATTTTGCCCAGAAAAATTATGAGAGATTCAAGTCAAAGTCGAATCTCATCCCCTGGATATAATCATGTGCAGCCAGAATCTGAAATTAATCTACTGCGTCAGTACTTCTTAACTAACAGCAGTTCGATTTAATCTATGTCGATTAAATTATATGCGTAAGTATTTTTTTTTTTTTTTACTTTGTTTTTATCCTACTCGTTGTAATCTGGCGAATTGCAACGCAAGTCAGAAAAAATATCATCATAGTTACTGGAGCGCTTACTGTTGCAATAGATAAAGTGCTTTTATGTTTAGAACATTATCACACAGGGATTATAACTATATAATAAGTAATATTGTATACCAAATACTAATATTATACTAAACGCTACAGTGAGACAGGACCGGTCAGAGGGTATCTGACGCCCCTAGGCAAAGAAAATTTAGGCTCCCCTATGCATTGTCTCTCTCTCTCTCTCTCTCTCTCTCTCTATATATATATATATTTAGTCATACTCACACAAGCCCACGTACACCTACACATATGGATATTTGTCTTAGCATCCCTAGGCGATTGCCTAGGTTCGCCTAATGATAAAACCGGCCCTCGATTTAAAACTCGATAAAACTCGATTTAAAGGACTAATAGGGGCTAAGGGGTGTCCGTTAAATCGCGAAATTTTTTAAAATAAAAATATCTGTAACATATATTACAGTGCTGATATTTTATCAATATCAACACTGTAATAACAAAAAAATTGTTTTACAATTTTTAACACAATTTTCACACTTTTAGATAAGTTAATGGGAAGTTAATGTTCGATGTTGAGGCGCTTGGTTTATGTAATCCTGCTTTGAAAAAACTATCAAGTTTTTTTTTTTTTTTTGAACTTTTGAATTCTGCTGTTTTTTTTTATAATTAATTCCCTAAAATTACGAAAATGTGTGTAATAAAACTTCGCAGGAAATCATGTCAAGTGACAAAAGAACCAATTACAGTGCGATTGGTGTGATCACGTCCTAATCATTCGCCGAACATGTTTTATGAGCGGTGACTCATTTAGGTCGGCTAAATTACTAGTGTTTTTCCCAACATATGATGGCCTATTCGCCAAAATTGTTAAAAATAACAGGAAATTAATAAAAAAAAATAACCTGTTAATTTAATTATAAGCAAATCTTGGTTAAAAGCATTTAAAAATTAACAAGGTGTTAATTTTCACACCGACCAGAAATTTTGTTCAGTTAAATTCGAAGTCCATTAAATCGAGGTCCGTTAACTCGAGAGTTTACTGTATATAAATAAGATAAGCGTAGGAAAGTTAGCAAACATTTAAAGTTTGACACTTTGATTTACTTTTCTCAGATGGAGGTGAGCAGCCCTTCGGTAAAAAAATTGAGGTTACCACCTCTCCAATAATTGTTAATTGGAGATTAATAATAATATATAATTGGATTATAATTACGACCGAAGCAACTAAACTAGTTGCTATTATGCATTATGATTGTTCCTGTGGTTGGTTTGCCTGTTTTATGGGATTATAAACCCGCGTTTCTGCAAAAAAATATTCTGTATGAGACCGGCTAGATCACCTTCACTTGAAAATTCGTTCTAATGCTTCCTTTTGCATTCTAGAAAGGATTGGAAACGAGATCTTTCAAACCAAAGGGAAAATATTGCAATTCGGACGTCTGCGCTAAGGTGGCATTGTCTGACTCTGGGGAAAGCGATCCATTTCTCACAGAGACTTCCTAGTTCTGATATTCTGTTCTGTGGCTCATAATACTGACATCGACAGGGAGATGACAGAATATTCAAAGTTTGAAGTGAGCGACACTTTGATGATTATGTAATAAGAAATTACAGGTGAGTAATTCACATTTTATAAACCATTCAAAGGCTGATGTAATGCTCTTTTATCAAAATTTTCACAAATTTGAAAAAGGATCAATTTTATTCTTATGGCAGATCAAAGTATGACAGAAAGGCAACTTAATAGTGGAGGGGGAATCTTTAATTCTGACAGATACTACAATCAATTATGTATTACGCGATTATTTCTGTATAGCTTCCGATTTCCAAAGGGAAAAAAAACTTATTTAATCTATATCTTGTGATTTTTGATTAATAGTTTCGTCATCAGTGTCGTAGAAGCGGCATCGTTTCCTGAAGTAAGAGAAAGACAAACTTAAATGGCGGCTGTCAGAACTCTAGAAGAATTTATCTGCATTTATTTACGGAGATTTCTAGGAGAAACGTCCGGGAAAGAGCAAAGGGGACGAATGCTACTAGAGAAGAGGGGAAGAGAGATGATGAAATATCGAAAATAACCGTTTTTACCAAGAATGGCTAATTTTCGACATTTCTTTTCTGTCCTTACTGAAATTATTAAAATTTGGAGGCACCATTTAGTAAATATTTCTGAGCATATCTGCTTATAATTTCTTTTAGTATCGACATTAGGATCTTTCCTTTTCGCTTTTTTAGGATTTTTTTCCCCTTTTATCCTTTTGGTAGAATTTTACCTTTTCTGGTGCGACTCGAATCCAATAGGGAAAGGTAGATTAAAAGAGTTGTGGCGTAATCGGTTAGCACGTTCGGCTGTTAACTAAAAGGTTGATGGTTCAAACCTACCTTGGGACGTTTTAAGTTTTTTTTTTTCTGCTTTAAGTGCATCTGTAGTGGGAACAACGTCCCTTTTGATTCCAAAAGAATTTTATTCTCGCCATGAATGCAAATGAATCTTTATATAAATTGAAAAAGAAATCGAAGATGAATTAGTTGATCTCATACGAAGAAGGAGAGTTTTTTTTATCTTCCGTATGGGAACATCAGCCAGAGAATACACGAAATAGAAAAAATACGAAGTAATGGGAGATGGAGCGTAGTGAGGATAGCGATGGCACGCAATGCAATGAACCATCGAGAAGTGCCACTTCACACTAACATAAACTTCTGTTTATGTTAGCGTGAAGTGGCACTTCTCGATGGTTCCTTGGACTCCAGGAAGTGTCAGGAATAATAATAATAATAATAAATGCTAAATACGCAGTGCTGTTTTTCGATACAATTCTGTCCTTTCTGCCTCATGATGTTGCTCTGTAAAATCAGGAACAAATATGAAATTTCCTGTAAAAACAGGGAAGTAGACAGAGAAATTCCATTTTGCATGAATTATTTAAGCAAATCTGGAAGAAATTTAAAAATTTAAAAAATCTGGATTGGAAAAAATAGAGGAATTATAGTAAATGTGAAAGAACCATATCATCTACGATTTGCTGATTATGAACTTCAACAAATGATCAATGAATTGAATGCAGGAATTAAAAAGAAAGGATTAAATATAAACAAGGACAAAAATATTTAATAAATACATCATCAAAAACCCATTACAAAAGGAACACCAGGAAATTGATGTAAGCAACCTCCTGTGTTTACTTAGGAAAAAAGATTACAGTAGAGGGAGGCTGTGAAGAGAAAATTATACATAGAATACGCTGGGTTGGATAGTCTTTGAAAAACACCGTAAAGCACTCAAAGAAATCTTCCCATGCCTTAAAAGAAAAAAAAATATTTGACAGTTGTATAGTTACGGTCATGACACGGAAGTAAAACGTGGACTTGGACTAAAAACTTGTTCAAGATTACCCAGAGGAAAATGAAAAGATCATTCTTCGGTATTATTAGCATTCTAGATAGAGAGCGCAATACTCGCGTAAAAATTCAGACTAGGATAAGAGACATTATAATAGCAATTAAAAGATGCAAATAGCAATGGGCAGGTCATACTGCAAGAAGTAACACTCACAAATGGACAAAGTTGATACGAGAATGGTATCGCAGAGATGGCTACAGGAAGACCAAAGAGACGGTGGGAGGATGAGATTAATGAGATGGCTGGAACTCAGTGGCATAAAAAAAGTTCAAGATAGGAGTGAATGGAGGATTTGGGGAGGTTTTCGCTCAGCAGTGGATAGAAAATAGCTGAAGAAGAAGAAGATGGAGAAGAAGATGTTGCTCTGATGTTGCTCTTCAGATAAAAAAATAATTTGTTCCTGAATTGAGACTCTAATCTTGATCAAACTTTGTATCTTTCTATAATGAGCCAAGCAAATTAGAAAAATGATTGAGTGTTAGAATGTAACTCGATTGCCGCTACTGTAGAGTGGAAGTATCGGTTGTAATTAAACCTTTAAGATCTCTTGAGAATCTTGTAATAAGTTTTGAGTTGAGTTTTCTGATATATCTATTTTTATAAACGTTTTTTTTTAAACAAAGAACCAAAAACATATTTATTATGATAAAAATTAAACTATTTAAAAACGATTAAATTTCGAAATATACATTTCGAAACCGTTTAGTCACTCTTTCAGTTAAACTCATTTTGTAGAGATAATGTACACGAAGTGTGTGCTACCAGTTTAAAGGAATAAGAACATTACATTTCATTTTGCAGATTCCAAAAATAAAAATAAGGACAAAAGCAAAAGGAAAAAATAAATAAACTAAGAATTCTTACCGAAGATAAAGATGGTAATCATTTGACACTTTTCTCTCACATACACAGAAATAGCGATTTGTTGCTCAGGTCAGCTAATAATAATAATAATAATAATAATAATAATAATAATAATAATAATAATAATAATAATAATAATAAATAAAAATCGTTGCTTAATGATTATTCACGTTACTCTTCAGCATTAAAAAGAATCAGTTCTAAATTTTAAAAGAGTCGAATTGTATAACAAACAGTTCTTTGTGCATTGGAACAAAATATTTGTGCAGCTGTTTTGAACTGCAGCCAAAACAACTAAAGATATGAGGTCAGTGTATTTATGTTTCTTAAGGGCATGTGTTCTTCGGGGTATTTTAGGGAAAGAAAATATCAGGTTTCCCGGAAGGTAAAGAACTCCTCCATCTCCGTATTAGACCAGCTATCTCAAGTTGAAGTTGATGAAAAATCTCTTCAAGTTCTTCACGTCCTAGACGGGATTTAAGTCGAGGTCTTTTCAACCAAATGACACAGTCGATACCAACTAAACTATGAAGTCTTTGTGTGTGAGCATACTCGTGTACGTTCACTACGCATACACACCTAGAAATATAAGGATGGATATAAATTAATATCTTTGTTCTCCAGATATGTGCAAATATAAATGTGGAAACGCGTTATGGTACTTAGTATATTAGGACAGTGGGTGAGCTAAGGATCAGATAACACGAAATTCCTGTTCTAGAGATCCCTGTTCTCTAAAATATTACCTATGTCACTTCACTCTTATGGTGTTCGTTGGATTTCCATTGAAAAGAAAGTTTATTCCGAAAACTAATCCTGAATTCGATGCGTTCTCAATTCAATTTCTGAACAATTCTCAACGCATGTCAAGGCAGTGGCAGGAAAATATTTCAAGTTCATATGTGTAGCTCAGTGGTTGTGGCGTTTGCACACCACAGTGCTTGATCGCACGAAGGAAGACTTTGTTTCGAATCTAGACGGCGACTAGAAGAAATTTTTCTAGGCCTTTTTTCGACCGGTTCCCGAGTTAGTCGATCACTGGCACTGGCAAGCGGGTTTTTTCTCCCTGAAACTCAAGAAAATCGACCGTAGAACCCACATTATTTCAGACATTAAAAAGATTGTATTAGGGTTATGGACCACGAGATATGGTGTCACTTGCTAGCCGCCTTCTTCATTGCGTACTGATTAATTAGTGATAGCGTTGGACTAGCTATCTTTGATTGACTACCAGTGGAGATTGAACTGCCCGCTCAGTCTCCAAAAGTTAGATAGGGCTGAAACGGCCTAGCCTACTCCCTGTACAAGAATAAAAAAGGCGTTAGCTGATTTAGCTTAGTTTAGCTTATATATATAACATGAGTGATATCCCTGTAGTACACGAAAAATAAATACATCATTTAAAATATCAGAATGGATGATTACTTTATTTGATGATGATTTTTCACTGTCACTGGGATGTACACGAATCATGATTAAGGAAGATATCTGTTAAATTCTCGTTAACTCGTAAACCCATGCTTCTAGGTTCAAAAACCCCCGAGGCTCAAATTGAAAAGAATGAAAAAGAAAAAGCCTCTGTCTCTTCGGGGAGAGAGAGAGAGAGAGAGAGAAGTTTGTAGATTTTCTGGAGGAAAATCTCCAAACCCGAAAAACAGATACTTCGAGACAAAATACACTGATCATCACAACCTCAGTTGTACTGCAAACATTAACTCAGAAATATCAAGCCTCATGTGATCGAAATCCAAACCATAGGATTAAGAAGACTTCATTTCTCCCCACATCCATATACTCAATTTCTTAATGGTGACCCTTCAAACACCAAGGTTGTATGACCAATAAAACTGAGGTATCGGAGATGGACAAATGGCTGGGCTAGTAAGAAAGAGGAAAAACTTATATTCGAATTCCTGGTATCATACAGTAACAGCATAGAGGACGAGGGAGAGGATAAAGAAAATTGTTTCAATGAGTTTGAACTCTGAAAATCGTAAAGAAAGACATATAAGAAAGGCATCGTAAAGAGACACTGAAAAAAGTAAATGGTATAATATTCATAAATATAAAGAGCCAATAGGCTTCATTTCGGCGATATAAACATAATGTTTATGTCGCCGAAATGAAGCCTATTGGCTCTTTATATTTAAGTAACTTAATGGTTGCACCTTTTTGACAACTCGTATAGCAGAGTATATCAGTTCTTTTCGCTATACCCTTTGGTATTTATATTTGGTCTAGCTACTCACTGATGAAGCCTCAAAAAAGGCTGAAACCGGTCTGGGTTTCAGCCTTTTTTGAGTGACCTCCCACCATAATGTAATAACAGCATACATTTCCTAGGAAATGTGTTTTTACATTATGGAAAATACCAAGAATAGCAATCAGAACTTTACCACCTTTGCAACGAGTTGCCCGAGATTGTACTACGTACTAGGACTACTTGCATTAGCTCACACCAGTAACCGCCGATACTTTTATAGTTTACTATATTCGGCATGAAACTCTCTGATTCCAATCTTTGAGTTTCTTATTCGGTTTTAAAACAATGTGGGATTTAATATTTGTTTATGAAAGATGTAAAGAAATGAAAGCTTTTAGGATGGAACATTTAAAACCAATATTTGGGAGAATATTAACTGCGCAAAAGTTTTCAAAACTGGCAACAGACACGAGATATTTGAATCTCATAAAGGATCCTAATTAAACAAATATCACACCTGAACTGAAAAAAAAGTAGAAAAAGTAAACTTTGTGCAAAATTATTCACTTGTCTAATTTTTATTATATTTCCTAAGCAACATTCGTTCTGAACACCGTTTTTATTTGTAAACATTTTAATGTGGGATTTTGATGAGAATTGTACGTAATCATAAATGAATAGAACATAAAATCAAAACCACGTTCCTGCTACAATTCCCATTAACTTGTCTCATGACAAGATTATTTAAGCACTGCGTTTATGCCAACCATAACATAAGGGGGGTCTAAAGTGAGGCACCACCTAATAAAAAAAGTCTAAAATATTGCATTATTGTTGATTAAAAGTATCCCCTATCCTATGCTCTCCCCCCCTCTTTCTTTTTAATATTCTAATCCGGATTTATAGACAAATAATATGATTACTTTCACTAAATCGGGTTGATGCTACATGCTTAGAAATTACTTCCCATTGATTAATTGAAGACAAGCTTCTAATAAATACATTACAGCGCACTAATTCTACGATATAATAATATTGCACACGGTGGGCCATTATGTCTCGAGATCATCAAAAGTAATGACTATAAGAAATAGTGAAACATATGGTTCACTTTATATAAATTATATTTATTGCTTAAATTAAGTAGACCAATGCATATATCTCCATTTATGTAATTTATTACGATACTTTCAACCATGCAAAGTATCAATTTGTCATAAGGCAAATAATGCCATGTGACAATACGAGGGCTAATATACATGTTTTCTCGTATTTTGCATGCCATTCTTCATCGTATTGGCTCGAAGTAGATAAATCTAAATATTTCAACTTCTGTTATGTTCTATTATCATAGAAGTTCAAAGTTTATGCTATATAACCCATTCTTATTAGGTTTATGTTCATTTATTTATTTTTATATAAATTTATTTTTATATCATTTTTTTTTTTTTTTCAGCGAGTACTTTCCAGTCTTGTTACTTGAAATCAACCGTTTGCTAGAATTTTGTTGTTCAATAATCTGATTGGTTGGCGAAGTAGTTAAAACACTTTTAAAACTATCAGATAGTTGCAAAGTGCAAAGTGGCAAGTTAAGGCTATGGAAAATAAAATAATTTAAACGAAAGTCAAACCAGTTGAAGCATGGGCCTCCGCAGAGGGGGGGGACAAACAGGCAATCCCCCCCCCCGGAATCCACTTGTGAAAAAATAAAAATTAAGAAGGAGAATTAAATAAACATTTATTGATGTAATTATTTGTCTCCAAGCTTAGCAAACCCCTGGAAAATTTTCTGCAGACTCCCACGAGTTGAAGGATAAAAGAGAAGCAGGCAGAGAGTTAGATAAATGAAAGGATAAAAGAAAATAGAGTAATTCCAATCGGATTTAATGCTTCTGAAATTGCACTTTGGGCCATTTCATTTCGGTTCGAAACCAATATTTGGTTTCGAACCAAATAAGTAAATAGACACCTTTTTTAAAAACGTATTTTATTTCAATTAAAAGATTTTCGCTCCATTAATATAAATTAAACAATGAACACCACTTGAAAAAAAAAAAAAAGAGAAAGAAAGAATTACATGCTATTTCGCTAATAATATATTTACTTTGTTGGTAAAAACGACGACATATTTAGGCCATCACTGATAACGAGGGAATTATTTATAGAAAAACTAGAATGAGTGTGAATAGGATTAAACATTTTAATCGTAAGCAAATTAAATATGCAAGGAGTGGCGCTACGGTTCTGTCTTTATGTTGTAAGCAGGTAGTTTCGTGTTCAAGTTTTCTTCAAGGAATTTTGGAGTGGAGGTTCCGCAACACATGAAAATGGCAAAAAAAAAAAAAAAAAAAAAAAAAAAAAAAAAAACCAAAGGAGAAGAAATATTTAGGAAGATGGCCCTGTTTTTTAATTTTTTAAAATTATTATTTAGAACTTGATGCGTTTCTTATATTTCACTCAAAACAATTTATCATTCTTAGCTAAAGTCTCTACAACTTTAAAAATAAAATAATAGTATATGTGAGATTAATAGGAATAGTTAAAAGTTTATTTTATGCAATTAACATTAATTGCATAAAATTGCATGTAAATACAATTAATTGCTCGTTAAATATTCGGTTACCTTTGAATGTAATTTCCCTTACGTACAATCCCTTATTTGTAACTAAATAAGGGATCGTAATTAAAACAGAAAAGAGTTAAAAAAAGAAACATTCATTCAGCATAAAATGTTGTGTTATCCAATGGATATTCAATCAAGCTCGTCAACAAGGAAGAAAACTAATTATATACAGCTGTATTTTTCGAATGTGGTATTTTCGATGTTAATTTAAGAGAATTATACTTTAGAACATAGTAAGTCTGTTCAGTTATATTTATTTTCAAAATTTTTATTTTTATTTTAAAACTAGTTTTACAAAATAGATGTTAAAATTCTTATATTAATCAGAGTTAATAATGACAAGCCGGAATACGCACAAGTTCTTATGGCTCACGATCTGCTCAGTTTGAATTTCGTTTTTTTTTTTTTTTTTCTACTGTTTCCTCCAGGTTTCTTGGAGGTAACCACTGCGGCCTATTATGAGACCAGACCGCTCACTTTGAATTGAAAAGCTCTGCTAAAGATTGTAGTGTCCTAGACGGGATCCGAACGCAATATTTAAGAGCAAGAGAAGAAGAAAAATAGCTACATTAAGCTTCGTCAAGGACAAGAGTAGACTTTCAAGCGAGGCTTCGTTAATTTGAAGAGTAGGAGAATTGGTTCATTTCTTTCGGAAATTTGGGTGTTCTCCTAAATCTTCCCAAAGTGATTCTCATAAAGCAATCGACAATTAGAGCATCTACTTATTTTGTGAAATAACATCGCCTCTTAGAGATATTTTTGAAATATAAATTGAGTGCTTCTTACTTGATGTACTGCTGGACCACAGGAACAGACTCAACTACAGCAATAATTATTTGTGTTTTTAAAAGAAGTGTCTTCTAACATTTAAAGTATTGCAGCTTCGTTATACTGTACTTGACTTGAAATTCCTATCATATCTTCTCATTGATCGCTGATTGGGCCGTTAGGAAGTGTGTCTGTTCTCCATCAGATTGTCGGTTCGAATCTCAACGCAGGCATGGATGTATTGCGAAATATCTTTTAAGACGGTATGTGAATTTCATCACATTTTAAATGGCTGTAGGATATTGTTCTGGATAACCAAACAAAGCTATAATTAGATCAAAACAGAGATAATTAAAACGGCAAGAAGTCATCGTATTATGTTATGAATATTTAATATCATCATGACACGCAATAATATTTTTATAAAATGCTACATGACTTCTTTTTTGATAATGCAATTAGAAACCCGTAGAAAAAGAAAACGGAAAAAGAACAAGAAGACGCCTTACGAAGTAATACATTCCAATAGAATACCGAGATCTTGGAGGAGTGATTAAAAGGCCAGAGAGAGAGAGAGAGAGAGAGAGAGAGGAACGGTCTGTACAGCAGAACTTAGTCGTATAGGTATACAAATAATGTGTGGTTTAAGGTTTTTATTGTATTATTGAAGACAGTTGCTTTGTTCTCATGAAATATTTCAAATATAGTGAGGAATGTATTAATAAGTTTTTAATGATGAGTTCAAGATAGAAGCAAACTGATTCCCATCTTCAGATAAAATACAGTGTATTGTTGTTTTGTCTAGAATAATTTTATACTTAAAGGAGTTTTGTTGCTTTTAGTTGTATGAAAGAGATAACAAAACGATAGCTCCTATCACAGCTATTTGTTTAATTCGCAGCGAATGTCTGGTGGTATTGGACGTAACAAAAAGATAATAATTTTCTATTTAGTGTACACCATTTTTTTTGCGAAGACCTGATAGCTGGATTTAATTTAAATGGAAACAACTGAAGGAACTAAGACTATACTATGTTATATAAAATTGTCTGCATTCTCTGGCTGGAACGATTGTTTTGCAGGAAGAATCCCAAGATTTTGGATGGAAGAAACATTCCCACTTCTGTTTATGAATTTACATTCACTTGAGAGGTGTGTATAAAGATTCTGTCCTAGATGAGATTTGAGCTAATATCTCTCCAATTGATGGGTTGGGTTAATTTGAATTTATTGTTAGAGCAACTAAGTTATTTTTGTGGATGAAAAACCATAGTTTCTGTTAGGAAGTAAACTACTTCTAATTCTTATTAGAATTAGAAGTAGTTTTCTAATTATTTTTACCATTATTATTATTACCACGAGAGTCTCAATTATCATTGGCTATTTTACTTTAAATTATGTCTAGAATGTTCCATTTATTGTCGTGCTCATCTTTGGTTTAGTATTTGAGAAATATCTAAATCATCACTTGTCATAACTGTATTTGAGAAAATGAAAATTGAAATATTGAAAATCAAAGGACCAAGCATGTAATATAATTGGAAGAAAAAAACCTAATTGAACTTTTGCGCCTTCCAATTTCTGTAACTTCTCCGTTTGCAACGATATTCACTTGCGCTGGTTTTTAACAGCAAAACGTTCACTCTTTGAAAGATCGTGGAGTGAAATTCAAATTGGTAAAAGCTCTCAACATACTTCAAGATTTTTACAAAATGATAATTAGAAAAACCTGATTAGTGGATTTTGAGTTTTCTGCTATCTTGTGAAATCGTAGTTTTTAGCAATCCTTTCAAAAGATTTTGCGCAGTACTAGGAGAATTTCTACAATTATTTGCTATTTATTTTTTATATTTCTATGAACGACAGCTTATTCTGACCGATTTCTCCAATAAAACAAATTTAGTATTTTAATAAAACGTTTCTACCATAACAGAATCAAACTTTATATGAACAGATTTCCATTACGTCATACTTATGGACCATGTCCACGTGTTCAATGCATTCAGATAAATTTCACTAACATCAATATTTATGACCAAATATTGAATTATTTTAAAATTTACTTACAGATATGCTGCATCAGTCAAGATATCTTCGTTTTTTGAAGTCACCAAATAAATTGCCGGCTGGTTATCCGTGTAGATCACTCGTCCATTTTCCGACGATTCGTATCCTATTGTGGCATGGATGAATGTTTGTGAATGGTGTTGGGTGGAAGTTGAGTTGCGTCGCAGTATAAACCCACCTTGCTTATTGAAGGCCGCACGTGCATGAAAAAGTTCCATTATTATTATTATTATTTTTTTTTTACTTTAGGTCTTCGATTAGGAGTGCGGTGGCTTAACAATTGGTGATGAAATTCATCCATCATCTAAAGATATCACAAACATCTACACCCTTAGTGGAGTTCGGACCAATGAACCTTTTGTTGGAGATTAGAGACCCCTATCCATTTGGCTGTTCTTCCAGATCAGCGATATTTTATATTATCTGAGGTGAAACTTGGTTTCTTCTTTTTTTAGTATTTTTAATCTTTTGTTTTAGAGATAAAAATTCCTTCCATTTCCATCCTTTTTATATCACTTCCAAACATGAGAGCGCACTAGATGTATTACCAATAAATACGGGCTTTTTCGACCAAATAAACAATGTTTTGTAACAAAGAAACTTCTTTATCATCTACGGACCACTACTTCCGTAAATAACAAAAAAAAAAATAATAATAATAAAAAACCCCCCCCCCCGAAAACTTTACTGATTTTCTTTCCCGAAGTCCTAATAACAGATTTAAAAAGGAATATTTCTAAAATATCACGAACTAATTAAATATTATAAAATATTTAATTAGTTCGCGAAATCTGATTTCATCGAAAGTGAAGTTGCTGGCTGTCATTGCTATACAAATTCAATGATGGCACATCAAATGGTTGCTTGATGACTTGAATGCCCACAGATTTCATTATTACAATCAAAATAACACTTTTGAGACTTCTTTCCCCTCCCTCTCACCATGACATACTGTATGTCACCAATGTTATGGGGAAAAAGATCTTCAATATTGAAGTTAACGTATGCACGCACGCACGCACGCACGCACGCACGCACACACACACACACACACACACACACACACACACACACACACACACACACACACACACACACACACACACACACACACACACACACAGTCGGGAAAAAAGTACATATTTCCTTTGGTTTGGAAAAGATCTTGGTTCGAATTGTCATGACGTGAGAAAAATTTATACAGGCTTTTTCTACAATAGGTGAGTTGATCTTATGTATACGTACATGGGGTTTATTTGTAGTAGATATAGCGGACTCTCATGTTTGGGAGTGATATAAAAAGATGAGATAGAAGTCAGTCTGACAAGTGGTAAGTGGATGAATGGGTAAAAGGATTTCGAAGTGGATCGAACCATGGGATTTCACGAAGGATTCAAGTAATGTTAATAAAAATATAATAATAATAAAAAATATAAAAGGGAAAATCTGACGCCTTTTATTCCAGATGTGGAATCCTGTTTAGCCGTAACGAATTACTTGAAGAAGGATAAGTAGTCAATCTCTCTCTCTCTCTCTCTCTCTCTCTCTCAATCCTTTAGCTTTCACTGACAGATAATGCCTTGCTTGATATAAAAATTAGTAAAAGAAAGAAAAATAAATACCCATTAATAGCAAAACAGTATTCGCACTTTAAACTTAAAAGATTTCGAAAGTGACTGAGTTAGCTAACGACGACAACCTTCGGAACGAGTTGCCCTGGCAATGCATTATTTTAAAGACAAAGAACTTTGCAAAAGAGCCCACAATTATATAATGAATAATTTATTATCATTTGTATTAATAGTTTTTCATGTCAAGAGAAACTTGTCAGAATCTTTTCTTCTCCACTCATGTTTTACGTACCGATCGAGAGTTCCTGAAGACAGTGAATAATTACAGTTATTATTAAATAAATTATATCATTAGTTTAATCCCTGCATTGCTCCAACCTTGGTATCACCTCTGGATCTGGCTCCCACTGAGACACCTCAATAAAGGTCGAGCCTAACCTAACCGGTCTGAGTAGTGACCCGACCCTTTCCACAATGCATAGCATCATACATGTCTGCAAGGAGGTGTGCTTTGCATTATGGGATACTAAGGAAAGTGATGAGAACTTAGTCCACCTTTGCCACGAGTTGCCTCAGTCCTGAAGATACTTCAGGCGCAAACTTTGTTTGCTTACACTTGGATAAAAGATTAAACTAAATACATAATTTATAGTCTAACCAAGTGGGGGAAAAAACCTTCCAACATACAATTATTATTATTTCTTTTAATCATTTCGATTTTCAAGTTAAAACTTTTTTAGGCTATTTTCTTCATTGATTAAGTTTATAATACTGTTAACAGAGAACTGGCTTCACCTTACGGAATGTTAAGGATAATAGATTATAATGTGATTTTACGATGCGTAAGGACACTTTGCTATCCTCACAACGGCAGCGTACCTTGGCCGTGACGTTTTAAATTTTGCTTTGAAAGGCATGGATTCCGATTTTATCCAGTACGGGAGGTAACTTTATTAGGGATTTTTCTCTGTTAGGAGTTAGCTTGTCTTGTAGAAAGTGGCAAAGGTTTCTCGCATATGCATCCCCCAAAACAGGCCAACCGGTCTGGAGAATACACGCAATTAAGGAAAAATATGTTACCCTCAAAGCCTTAGCTCTTTGTGCTTTATTCCTGGTACACCAAACCAAACTAAACGAAATATCAGCCTTATACTCTCAGTTGCATCGACTGGAATTCCCATCAGCCCAAATCATAGTTTTAAATGCATTGGCCGTGTGTGGTGTCACGTGAAAGATTTACTAAAGTTTTACATTAATTTTATTTTATCGTCGACGGTAATTCACAGTCGCTTGAGTAATGGGAATTGTGTATTCATTAGCCCTAATGTGTATTTTATAAGCACCCGTTCTTTGTTCGTTCGATGTGAGGTTATGTATACAGCAGAGCTACATCGGCTGAACAATCTTCATTGCAATTTGTTTTTTTTTTAGATAATTTACTACACTTTTAAGACTTTTTGGTTTGTTTTAGTTTAAAAGGATAAACTAAAGCATCTAGTGTTTGTCTTTGTTTCTCTTGTTGTTTCAATGTCAAAAAGAGAAACGAAGACAAACAGAGAAATGAGGAAAATTGAACTGCGATTTTTTGAGCCAAAAGGTGAGCCGAAAACATTGAAATTTCAGCCTAAATGAGTTTGAAAAAGCAACAGTCGGTAAATGAAGTCCTCACTTTCCGGCTAATTTGGATAAATTACATGAAATCTATCCAGTTTAGTAATTTTTGATCTAAAGTAGACAACTTAAGCTCGAGTTGCTAGTTATTTCGATTTGGTGTTCAACCGAAAGTGATATCACAGGCAGATATAATGCGCTGGAGCTTGCTAGTTTTAAAATTATTATTACTATTATTTTTTACGACTCTTACCTGTTACGTTAAAGATTTTCAGTAAGAAACAACCTCTTTCGCAGAATTTTCCAGAAATTGACACAAACTGGGAAGTACTTCTCAAAGAACAAAAATCGGACAGTACTTGTAGCTTTCCTAATTAACAGAAATGTACCTAAATTCTAAAACGCATAAATAAATTCATCTTTGCAGTACTGTTCAATTTTATTCTGCATCCTGAAATTTAGAATCGATCGTTTCGGTTAATTAAATGCATTTTATGTTACTGAACATTATAAAATTCCTGTAATGACTATTTTGTATTGAAAATGAAATGCGAGTGCACGCGGCAAGTTTATTTAACCAATTGTTTCAAATTGATTTTGTGTAATTGCTGTAATTAAAACTTCTGCAGAGCTGGCATTCAATTTAATATTCCCATAGATGATATAATTTCTCTTCTACAATTCGCTTATTATGTTTCGGATTATTCTTCGTGTTCGTCTATCAGCAATTACAAAAGAGAAGCTACTACTGTTAACTGGAGTAATATAGTACAGATTTATTAGCGTAGATTTAACATGACTCTTCTTGCTCAATTCCGAGTTCAAAGCGTGGTGGTATCGCATGGTTAGTTACTCTTTCACGCTAAATTCGACCTTTTGTTTCTTGAAAATGATTTTCCTTGCTTGTCGTCAAACGTTTGTAATGGAATTAACATTTAACTAATTCGTCTTTATTCAAGATCTATCAGAATGTACTGAAATTGTTTGCGAGCTTTTCAACTAGTTTCTTCTTGATAGGTGCTGATTTCTTTTGTACGGTGACTCTTCTGATTCTTATCTATCCAATCTCGTTCATTCTACAAACAGCGAGTAATCTGTAAATTCTTTTGTTTATTGTTTTCGTTTACAATGGATTTCGACGCTTATAAAATTAATGTAGATTCTTACAATAGATTACTTTTCCATTTTTATCGCATCAAACAATTACGTAGTGATCACACACACACACACACACACACACACACACACACACACACACACACACACACACACACACACACACACACACACACACACACACACACACACACACACACACACTCTCTCTCTCTCTCTCTCTCTCTCTCTCTCTCTCTCTCTCTCTCTCTCTCTCTCTCCTCTCTCTCTCTTTAGAATTACTTTTGCTTCGTCGACTGATAATCTCAACTGCAATATACAGAAGGTCAAATGGCTCATTGATTTCAAATCAGTCTACTACAGATTTCATCTATTGCGCTTCTCCAATTGAGAATTATCAAATTATCTCTAAAAAGCCGACAGAGAAAGGGACGATTTCAGCTGTAGAACAACCGTTATTTTGTCCCTTTGAGAGAATTAGATGTTAATTATTATAAATTTGTAATTAGCAATCTTCGTCTTATTTTAAATTGGATTTTACCTTTAATTTGGTTTCGAATTTTTAATATTGTCTTCTAAGTTATAATATTTCATATCACGAAGATTCGTTTGACACAAGGAGATCGATAGTGAACAATAAATTAAGCTAATACTTATTCAACTTTCCATTAGTTAGTTCTTGATTATTTTTATGAAACTGTGCGTGAAGTAATAATACAATTTTAATTCAGGCGTTTGATCACCGATCCAACAAAAATTAATCATCATTTGAAGTCGAAAGTAATTCGAGTATACTGGGAGTATCTTGTTGAAACGTTACATTTCTCGAAACCAGTTTTAATTTGTGATAAATCTTCTTAAAGGCAGTGAAATTTGGGTGTAGTTTTATACCCATTCTCTCTATTTCTCTTTGCGACCTCTTTTAACCCAAGGCTGATATTCAAAGCAATCTCAAATCAAATTTACAATTACGATCCTGAGTTGTTTCCTCATTTCAATTTCTGCATCAACACTGCATCCTATTCGTTTCTAAATTAGTTTTGAAGATGTTAGTTTTCGTCGATCTATCAGCTGCTTCTGATGAGATTGGTCTAATTGTGTGAAGCAAACTGAGCTAACCTTTCGTTTCTGTCAATTGTTTAAACTTCGCACGCCTACTTCAAAGTTTCCTAATTATTTGAAATTAGCGTTATTGATCACTATATGAAGGGGATCAGTTTGTTGCTTACACAGGATTACGAAATCATTATATCGGATCAGTTAGCAGCAACGAAATTAACTCTGGGCAATTTAGCTCTCACATTGTGCATTCTACTTCCAAGCTTCTTGCTTTGACAAAGTAGCGGATACGCCCTGAATCCAAAGAGGGAATTTAAAATTGACATTGGTTTTCCATGCGCTTCCTAGATTGTGTGGCTTCCTATATATATCCGATATCTGAACAAAGCGATTAACCAAAGTCGTTATTTACATTATGAAATTTATATTATTAATTATGAAGGCAACATTGATTGATCGAATGAAAGAACAGCATTTTTCTTATCGTTAGTATAAATTGGATGCATTATAGTCACAATCAATAACGCCACCTTTTTAAATGCATACTTCATCGTTAATTAATCTAAAAATTAAAAATTTAAAGGTTATTTAAGGACTTTTTAAAATTTTATTTTGGAATGTAAGCTTCATTATATCTACTATTTCTAGTATTTTTATTTGGAACATTCTTTAGGCGTGGCTTCGCAAATGTATCTGAACACTTTTACAAATTTACAAGTAGAATAGTTATCAATGTAGATTCTTCTTAAGTTTTGAATTTCGGGAAATAAAAATCGAATCAGTTATCATACTCGGTAAACATGCATATTAAAGATTCGAAAATTAACGCATAGCAATCTAAATAAGGCAGAAACCTATTCTTCAAGTTCAGTGAGTATACTAGAAAATTCCAACTTTATAATTTTTATATTAGCTTTTGTTTCCGTTAAACTGTTAATATATTATACATACATACATATAGCATTATATCATATATCATCGCATTATAATGGTAGATTCAGAGAACAGAAGGTTATTTTCTCATTTTCAGAAAATTTTTGAAATTTGAATTTCACAGTATATCATTTTCTAGCAGAGTATCAATCTTTTTCTCGTGTTTCATCATTTTTACCGTTCTGTTCTGTTTTCAACTTTCGGGGGGGGGGACTTGTTTTTTTTTTTTTTTTGCATATCTTATATTTCGGAACTCGTTTCCATACATACTGTGCTGCGGTTTTAAATACGGTTGCTTTGAATTTTACATTTCTACTTAATATACATTAATTTGTGACATTTTATCTGGTATCTCGTCATCGTAATATTCAAAAGTTCATACACGCATTAGGAATAAAGCGTCAAATCATTTAATTTTTATTTAAACAGTAAATAGAGCCTTGGTCTTCCATAAGTAAATGCCAACACGTCATGTTTTCAAGATAAAATTTCAGAAATTTGGAGCAGCGTGATGATACATACCATGTATCATTATATCATGACATTTTTTTTACAGAAGAGAATTTTATTTGTCCCTTTTTTCTGAATCATTTTAACTTATTTCAGATGCCGGTTAATTATACTTCCCTTTAGTTTCATTTATACTAAGAATATAAACATGTAGTAGCAGCCCAGCCAAATGAATACTTTTTTTTTATTCATTATCATTGACGTCGTCGCGCAAATTTGGATGAATTTTCGTTAGCAGTAAAATACGAGAACTTTGAAGTTAATTAAAATTTCAGAACCAACTTTTAAATATTATTTAATTGTTTTTTAAAATTCACCAATTATTATTCACTATTTTTTTAGAAAACAGTGATAAATGATTTTTATTTTTTACTTACGAAACACTTCCAAATTATCCTAAAAAGAATGGTGTTCGAATTTTATCAGTTTTCTAACAAATGAGTGATAATATAGACGCTACTATATCGGAATATTATTAATATTATTACTCATTTGTTAGAATATATATATATATTAATGTATAACAAAGTAATTCGAAATTATTTTGCTTTAATTAATAATAATAATTTACATTATTATTAATTAATAATATTAATTAATAATAATAATTTTACAGTTCCTTATATGAACACTTTTATTTTTTAAAAAAATATCTTGAAGCATATCATTGCGAGAATCTCAACTTACGCCCTCAAACTTAAATTTTAAATTAAGTTAAATTAAACTAATTTCCACTGAAACTTAATGGTTTTAATTCCAAATCTTATTTCGGTTTGTTTGCATGCTAACATATCTTTATCTATAAAGTCTTCTATTTAGCTTCTATTTATTTTTCATAATTTGTATTATTAAATTAATAACTGTTTTTAAAACTAAACATAAATGAGAACCATTTAAAAACATAATCATGATTTTATTTTATTTATTTATTATAATATTATTATTTTATTATTTTTTACCCGTATAGAGAATAAATATTCTTTAGTTACATTTCAGAGAGAAGTACTGAATACGTTATTATAACCATGTTAAATACATCCTATTCAATGAGATCTTTGGAAGTTAATAGGCTAGTTTGGTTGCTTTCAATCGTTTATATTACATTTTTAGATCTGATTTACAAGAAGCCAAAAGAATACTTATGTAACTATATTCTTATTTAAAAAAATAGTGTGGAGAAATCTAATTAGAAGATAATATATATACACGAAGTATTGCTATGTTACAGTTTTAAAACAGAAAAGCTGCTTTACAGTTTATCACATTTTGCACACGTGTATACTATTTGGCACCACTAAAATGAGCAGTTCGATTTTTACTTAATATCACAGAGGAGTGCGGCACCTTTCAGTACCCAATAATTGGAATTTCCATGGCTCCTCAGATCAAGAGATGTAACATACGTGAGGTCAGTACGTCTTGGTTTCTTGAACACTGGACACTCGTACGTCCTGTAATCTTTGCCTGCTGTGCTACTCACAGCAAAGATATGAATCACTGGAAGCTCCTCATACAGAACTTTAGGTGTGGCTTCCACCAGTCGACCGATCTTTGTATCCCAAGATGCACCTTCCAAATATAAACCGTAGACGTACACGCCCTCTGATGGTGGCTCGTTGACATCTTCTAACGCAAAGCGCGTGATTTCGTTGTGTTGAGCTGCTGTATCCAAGGCCCATCCCCGATGAGCACGGGTAACTTCCTAGTGAGAAAGTGAACTTTTAGTAAACAAAACGAGTTATAAAGATATTGAGAAAAAGGAATATAAAGTAATATTTTTTACTTGTACAGATTTAACTTAACTGTCGGGAAATTCTGAGCAATACCAGGATATACCTACACAATTGAAAGCGTAGTAATTCAGAAGCATTATTAGGGACTATTGGCATCTAGCAACTGTGAGAATGCAACTGAAATATGTCGATATTAAAGTCCAATAAGAAATTAATTATATTTCAGTGCAAATCATAAAATAGAGTGGAAAAAGCAGATTAAAGGAATATGTATTACGCTTATTTAAATTCGAATCTGAACAGCATGCTCTTCCAAGAGCGACATCACAGATTTTATCATTATCTTGATCGCAGTAGTTGCTAGATAATTATGTATAGCGTACAACGTTAATGAAAACTTAAAGCTAATTACACTCACATTGATTAATTTTAGATGCTACAGCGCAAGTGTTTTCCAATGGAGTTATAGTATTATTGTCAAAGCAACTATGACTATGAATTGAGTGTATTATGTCTAAGCGGATTTGTCTGTTTTGTGGGGAGGAGAAATCCCGAATTTACTGGTGGAAAATATTATCAAGTATGAGATCGATTGTTGCATTTTTAGCAGCAAGGCTCGTCATTCTTAGTGAATATTAAAATTTTTATAGACAGCGCCCTCTCCTGTCATAAACAAAAACTTGATAATATTTTTTTCCCCCAGTTAGCTTCAGAATTAGATATACAAAAACTTTGTCATCTGATACAATTTTTGCTTTTCTTATGATGCAGTCGTGCAACGTCTCACAATGGTAGATACTAAACTGCGTAAGAACATCTCAGAAAGTTAGTACACCCAAGCTGAGGGATGGTGAAGTGAAAACCAGGTTTCCAAAACGGTAGATACTTCCTTTTGGGGAAATTGAAAAATGTGGATGATGTATTCTATTTAATAAAATTTTGCATTCAAATTTCGAAAGCACTAGAGTAGGAGATGCTATCAAATCATGAAAAAAGAAATCGGATATATAAGAATTTTATTGTAAAGATGCTGGAAAAGCCTTGAAGATTCCATAATCATAAAATGGTTTTCCACATTCCGAAAAAAAAAAAAAGCCAATGTGACAAAACTTGGGTTTTCAAGTGATATCCTGTCAGATCATCAATTATGAGAAGTCAGAAAGTGCACGGATACTAATTGAAAGGTGACAAAAATAATACTCAGCACTACAGTATTTCGAAATCCTTTGTTTGCGTTGCAAAAATAAAGTGAATAGTGCAAATTGACCAGGCCACTAAAACTGTGAATATTGATTAATCTTGATTAATCATTTATATTGCCAAAAATATTCTACAAAATGAATTTTTGATAGGCTTTCGTAATATCTAAAAGAAACTTAAATTTGAAAAGAAAGGACATAATTATGATACTTAAGTGTACACCTTTCTGGAAGAAACAGTTCTTCTTCCTTCATAATCCTACTTTTAATTATAAAAGAGGTAATAACAGAAGTAAGAAGGTATCTGTCTTTTCTCAAGAAAAAGTAAAATAAACATTATTTAGTTTAGAATTGCTAATCGTTCTTTTAGAGGATTTTGGTTTCGTCTTTTTTGGATACCTCAACGCATGCAATTTAAAAACAAACAACTTTAAATGTTGCAGGGAGAAACATATTACACTGATGGTTATAAGCTGCATTAGTGCAGTTTTTCAATCTTAAATAATACGTAAATCTCTTTATGTTTCTTTCAGTTCTTAAAGAAATCTTGTTAATGCCTCCATAACTTAGGCTTAGTATTACAGAATGATTCTCTCATTCTTTATTTTTAAGCCGGTAATAACGTTCAAATCTCCTTATGTTTGCTTGCATGTTAATAAATATTACTAATATTTTAATTAGGATGTCGCAAAATTGCTGTACTTAGAATTTTGAATATGCCGGCTAACTTTGTATTCTCATATTTTATCTATACGTTCTAATGCACTGTGTGAAAATTATTTGAGTTCTTCAGCTGTTTTAATTTACATCGAGTAAAATAACTATCCGTTAGTAAGGATTGATAGACTCACTATTAGTTTATACAAGAATGAATACGCAGCCTTAAAAATGAAACCTCATGGTTAAATAGGCATCTGATCTTGATTTATCAGAGTAAACATGATGAAAGGGTGAAATGGAAAAAGGTTTGCGTGCCAACAGTTAATATTGTCGTTATCTTAAAGATAGTATCGTGCTATTTAAGATATTTTCCTTTATAAGGATTTTTCAGCTATGTTAACCCATTTCCTACTTGACAGAATTTTTCACTCCACGAAATTCATTCTCATCCGTAAAATTAACTAACGTAATAGTTTTAGACGCCTTAATTCCAATCAGCTCAGTCCAGCAATGTTTTGAGATAATGAAACGTAGACGAAGAACTTCACGTGTTCGTAAACGATCGAACAAGTGTCACAGACTAACAATGTGGGTACGTTTACCACATTAGCAACTAATAAGAATAAAAATTCGATGCACTTGGCAATAGGCGAGTGACTGTCGATGAAGGTTTCTAATTTTTTAAATATAATTACAGCCAAGGCAATTAAGACCAATTGGATTTATGTCTGTTAACCGTATGTATGTGTATGCGTTCTCTGGCTGGTTTATTGTTCAGCGAGATGGGAAATGAATAATGTTCTCTATTAAGAAAATGTCAAATCACAATATCCAGCCCGGAAAAAATGCTCAGTTTTCTAAGAATCGGCACAACCAATCCTTGCACATTAACGGGAAAGGGTACGACGGTAAGCAGCGTATGTGTCAGCGAAAAGCTGCATGATAACCGAACCCATAGTGAGTTTCGGAGTAAAAATCGTGTCACATGATTGTGTTATTACACGAGAATACGGTCCTCACACCGAGGGTTAAACTGTCAACAGATCCTACACGTTACGTTTCGAAATCCAACATCATCTTCGAGAGATATTTCTCTGTTGAACTCACTTGGTGCGGTTAATCGAAAACCATCATTTTGATAGAGGTATTAAAAATTATTGATCTCGCTTCTAATTGCTCAGGGAAGAATTGCTGGCATGACTATTTTTCTATTTTTTTTTAAACGTGAATCTCACCCACTCATTCACGAAAGGTTGCCAACCTTTCGTGAATTGATATCAGAACGGGAGTAAGAGTTAAAAAATCCCGATTCTCTGCTTTAGAGGCCAAACATGGAACTCTTTCAAGATACATTAGACATCTAAGAAGTAAAGTGATGGAAATCGGCTACCAACTAGACTTTCATAAACATTCATTCCACTGTGGGACTCGCCAGCATTTTGGCTAGAAGATGTAGATGCTAACCATTCCGCCAACCAGGCTAGTAAGGTTTACTTTTTGATAAATTGCTACCCAACAAAAACAATACTTTTTTTAGTTATCTTTATTTTTCACAGGCTCAAAAGGTCTTGAGACAAAGTTCTCACTAAAATTTCATTAATAAATATTATTAAATCGTCTAAAATACAATATTATGATCTACAGGAATGTGAAAGTGGCGTTGCATCCATAGAACTAGAAAGTTTGTTTCTAGTTGAGTTACTGGTGGAACTTTTTCTAAGCTTTCCTTTAAAGAGTTTTTGACGGACAAATCTGATACAGATTTGACACCGACAAGTAATTAATTTTTTTCCTGGCAACCCAAAAAATTCGACTGTAGCTCTCACATTACTGCATACAATAATATATATATATATCGCTAGAAAACTGGATATGGTGACAGTTATCTGCAGTATTCTCTTCTCCGGACGCTGTTTAAAATCACAATCTAATGTCAGCCATTTGTTATTGGCTATGGGTGGAGATTGGCTGTCCTTCAGTCTCCAAAAGGTGGAGTTAAATAAATGTCCTAGCAAAATCTCTTTGGGGAATAAAATGCAATAGGATTTATTTATTTTTTTTATTTTGCATCATGGATAATGCTTCGTGCTCAGCTTTAATTAACAAAGAAAAAGTGGTTGCTCAAGATTCCATATATTATACGGATATTAAATATGTCGTGATAGATCTTTTGAGATAGTAATAATCTTTGTCTCGTGTAATTCATTTTTTAAGGATTGCATGATCTTGTTTGACATTTATTTTAAGAGAAGTGGAGAGAGAGAGAGAGAGAAACAATAGTAGTAGCTACAGATATGCAGTTAGTAGTATCGTTGTTTATGGGTTTAGGAAAATTGGACAACATGCGAAACGACAACCTTTGAGTTATACAATGCTTGGAAAAAAGTCAGTAGACAACCCAGAATATGATGCTCCAAGTCAGTGCAGCTGTGTCCGTGGGAAATGGCTGCGAGAAGGGAACTGACGGAGTTTGAAAGAGACGTTGTAATAGCATGCCACGTTGCAGGCCTACCTGTATGTATTCTAATATCTATTGGTTCAATATATTGTTAATTTGTTGATAATTTACGATCAAGCTTCATAATTGATTGGACTGTTTAGAATTATATTTCATTATATTTCGAGGCTGCAGCTCATGAGGTACCCACGAATTATCTGTAATTTATTAAAATGCTTGTATTTTCGACTAATTTGCTGAAGCAGCGAGAAGAAAATTGTCAGGAGGAAAAAACCTGTTTGTCCCCTTTTAAGATATAACCTAGTCTTCTCTGAGAAATACCAAGAAAATTTCTTCCGTCATACACGACTATAGCAAAAACATTGAAGACTACGAAAGAAAATCTTGTATTATCTTCATTTGCCAAACTTATCTTAGACTCATTTCTTGATAGATTTTCCGTAAGCAAAATGTCTTTCTATTGTTTTCTCAAATATCTAAAGAAAGACTTGCGTGCATCCTAAAATAGTCGAGGCACGCACAGAAACACTTAAAGTTACGTTTTAATAAAGATTAATTTATAAGGTTGAGAAGTGAAAATTCTAGCTCGTCTTTAAGCGCAATGGAATTATTCACAATCGCTGACTAACCTCCGACAAACGGTGAGCCTGTAAAACTGAAAAACTTCTGTTATTATTTAGTTATTCGCACACTTCGGTGGAAATCAAAGTAGCATTAGCTTTTTTGTGTTTATGTAAAAGAAGAGTTTCTCTTCATCCTAAATTTTACTTCATATTCATTATGGTAGATGAATAACATCGCATTCAATTTAATTGTTGGAAATATAGCGTTCATTTACTTTTTCTTATGTATTTCATAACAAATTGCATCCATAAAATATGTTGAATTACTATGAACGGTATGAAAACCTCTACAACCTATAATAATAATAATACTCTGCGACACTTACAAGCTCTTAAGAACTACATCTACTCAGATTAGCTTTCGTAACCATAATTTTGGGATAAGGTGGTAAAGTCTCTTGCCTCTCTCTCTATATATATAGGTTAATAACGGTGTGTAAATTGCCTTTATTCTCCTGAATGGTTGCGAATAAAAAAAAAAAATTCAGGAGTTAAAACTCTGCCACGATTGTATGAGACCGGCTAACTCTCCCCTTAATTCGAAAAGCCTTGATAAAGGTTTTTCGCGTACTAGACCGGATTCGTATTCAGGTTTTTCCGATCAAAGGGCTTTGTTGAAACCGAATGAGCTACGGAGGCTCACTCGACAACCTGTAAGACATCTAAATACTGTGTGTGGGTTAAGAAGTCATGAATTGAAAATCTTGAGAAAATGATTTTCTCAAGATTTTCAATTCATGAAAATGATTTTCTGAGAAATGTTTTCTCAGAAAAAAAATGGGGAGTAATACTTTGGGAATAGTGGAGGAGATGAAGGAAGATATAATGATCCAATGAGTTTGCAGAAATTGACGGATAGGAGGAGAGGGGATACGATCGATATATACGCCGTGAAAGGGTTATTACCAGATTAATGTAGGGGAAGGTGTTGCATAGAATTGGTGAAGATAGGGAGAGAACACGAGATCATCTCTGGAAGCTGTATAAGGATAGTGTGAGCAAGGAGGGGAGGGTGAGGAGTAGATTTTTTGCATAGAGTGTGGTGAGTGATTAGAATGCATCGCCGGGGAGTGTGGTGAGCGCGGAGACAGCGAACATCTTTAAGGCGCAGTATGATAAACTGCACGTGTGACAATGGAATCCCCCGTAATGAGTCTTTTGATTCCTACGCTTAATAATAAGAATATTTGGAATATATATATTGGTGACGTGAATGCTGCTCATGATTTTACTTTTCATATATTCCTAAAGCCGACAAAGTAAGATTGGCTTGTTCGTAACTATGACCGAAGCAACTAAAGCCATAAAACCAGCGTATTATTATTATTATTGTTACTTACGTATTCTTTTAGGCAGTTTTTCCAGTTTTGCCGATGAAAGACGAGAATTTCTGGGAGGTAAAACTCCGCAACCTTTGTGGAGAGAGAGAGAGAGAGAGAGAGAGAGAGAGGCTAACTCGAATTTGACCAAGGTCTTTATAGAGTTTTTTCAAGTCCCCGAGGGGATTGTGGGGTTGTACACCACTGGAGAAACTTATCTTTGTTCGGTATTTAACTATTACTTGTGAAGCTGAAGTTATGTTGAAGGACTCCATGATTTGACAAATAGGGAAAAATTAAGCGTGCTTCACTAGTGTGATGATGGAAGGAGTTAAAATCATCAGTAAGAGAAAGTCGTTAATGCATGGAAAACAAAGCGATGGAGAAAAATTGGAGTCTTGTGGTACCCCTGCATTAGTAGGGAGGTCTGAAGACAGAAAGCCATTAACAATGATTCACATAGAACCACAAGATGGGAGAAACTATCTATCTTACAAAGGATAGAAGAAATATTGTAAGATGGGCATTTTCAAGACCTTTATGCCAGAGCCAAGGAACTGCCTGAACATTTCTCAGACCCATACTAATGGTATGTGAACAGACAAGGTGGTTTGACTATGGCGAAATCTATATAGGTACTGATAAACAGATTTCGGACATCTAAATAGAAGAAAAAATACAGATGACCCTTGACCTTATTTTTGTTGGCCAACGTTCGTCCTTACTTTTGTGTTTCTCCTTTTTTTAGTAATAGAAATGAGCTAACTTTGAAGATACAGATAAGACTGGAGGGAAAGTAGCATCCAACAATGCAACTTAAAATAGGGATTAGTGCTGAATCGAACTACAGAAGTTTGGTCTAAGTAGGCCAAAAGAGAGAAATTCTTTTTATTACTACCGAAATAGAACAATGCATTGCTTTCTTATGGTAAGAGATTGTCTCGATCAGTAGGAGTTAGAAATGAGTAATGCTAAGAGTTAAATATCTTTCGATAATGTTATCTTATGCATATGAAATAAATGAAAGCAAGACTGGTTTGAAGTGCGATTAGTGGCCATAGCTACAATGTTCACCGGCACTTTAAATAAAGGGAAGTTTTCAGCATTTGGATTTCTCTATATTTTTATTAACTTCAGTATAGACGCAGAAGGAAAGTGCAGCTTCGGTTTAGCACGAACTGCCTCGTTATACAAGTTGGCAAATCTCGAGTAGTGGGTGACCATTTACAGCTGAATGATTTTCATTCTTGGAAAAGCGTTGTCAATAACTTGTTTTCAGAGTAAGGATTGGAATGAGCAGCCACTAGTTAAAAGACGAATGTAAATTCAGAGATTATCCGTACTAGAGGTCGAGAGTTAGTAAAAAGAGCATTCTTCTGTCGGAACGAAAAAAAAGCTATTAAGTGATGATAGGAATCGCTAATGTCTGTGGTATACTTAGAAACTTCACTGATAAAAATGATAACATCGCGTTTAGGAAAAAAACAAATTTAAATCGTTGCTGAACAGTAAATATGTCTGTTTACAGGATAGAAAACGGAAAGAAAATTGGAGTGATGAACGTTGTGATCACGAAAAAAAAAAAGCTAACTTTACTTTCGGGATAGCTTTAGTAGAAAAAAAAATGAAGATTCAGGAATAGAGGGTTAAAATTTGAATTTTACTGTGCAGTAGAAAGTAGGAGAAAATACACTTCATAAAATGGACAAGAAAGTTTGAGCCCGCTGTTTGAAATATTCTAAGTATGAGGCATAAAAATCCGAGGACAAATGCGCATATGCCATTTTTGTCGCGAAAAGGAGAATGTACATTATTTATATCATACTAAAAACAAGATACTCTTGATACAAACGTTATCCGTTAGTGAAATGGATGTAGAAGTTTTTTTTTGTTGTTGTTAGATTTTTATATTATCTATGTTTTATAAAAATCCGTTTTCGTTGTTTTTCAATGGTTAGAATAAGAGATGATGGACATATGTAACGTTAGATAAAAATCTCTTAGATTATGATGCATATACTCGTACACAGTGGCGTAGCTAGGGGGGGGGGTTGCGGAAGGGGCAGTCCGTTCTGGGCGGCACTTTGAACCTTTTTGAACTTTTGCAGTTAATTCTAAAATACA
This sequence comes from Typopeltis vanoorti, assembly GCF_054136105.1. Taxonomy (NCBI): domain Eukaryota; kingdom Metazoa; phylum Arthropoda; class Arachnida; order Uropygi; family Thelyphonidae; genus Typopeltis; species Typopeltis vanoorti. Next base: position 102,120,217 of record NC_143549.1, on the reverse strand, counting down.
GTCTCGAGAACTCATTTCCAAATATTGTAATACTACTGTGAATTTTCCTCACAATTTCTGAAAGTGTTGCTAGTCGTGAGTGGAGTTTTTCTAAATAAAATTGATTAAGAATTACGTATATTACTATGAAATAGACTTCGCCAATGTCATCGACGATTTTGCTAACAGAAGAGCAAGAAAATAACATTTTAGAATGTTGAAATTAAAGTTTTACTTCAAAAATAAACTTTAATTTTGACTTTTTGTAGTATTTTTGATGTGTATTGAGAGGGGCGGCAACAGCTCTAGCTACGCCACTGCGAGTCGTACAGGAAAGCCTCCATAGTCTTTCTTACATTCCTCATTACTGGTATTGACAAAGAGAATAGAAAGCGGGATTTAAAAATTTATCGTTAGCTGATATCGCAAGCGTCCGGGAACATATCCAAGTTTTGACTCTGTGTATTATCGTATTGGGAGGTTCTGTAAAGCCACTTCATTGGAGTATTCCCAGCTATAAGATATCCTTGGGCTCATTATTCATACTACATGCAAGAAAAGGGAAAGAAATTAGGGAAACCTGGAATCCTAAATATGACTCGAGCACTTTCACTATACCAAACGCAAATGCCTGCTCAGAGAATTTCAAACTAATCATTCAAGGAGTAGCTGGAAATTCTGTGATAATTAAAATCTTATAAACAAAAACCATTAGTTTATGAGAGGGTAATGACTGTGTACAATATTGTAGCAAAGGCATTACATATATCATTTATCAGATTGCAACTGTCACAGTTACTGTGCCAATAATCTCATTTCTTTTTTCTGGAAGGACTTAATATTGATGTCATTTTCAATATAAGCTGAAAGGAAAATATAGAAAGCAGGTAGCTCACTGGTTTACAAAAATAAATCGTATTGTACATTTAGATGACCTCCAATGAAGTTTGTTATAAGGATTTCCTTCAAGTCATGAATGGTTATATGAACCATTCATGTATTAACATTGTATTAATATTAATATCATGTAAACCTTGCATCTCAATTTCTACGTGCATTAAATGCTAACTATATTATTGAGTAGCAAAATGAAATAAGTCATACAATGGAAGATTAAAGGAAGGAGGAGACAGTTCTAGTTGATTTGGCATTACTTGAAAGGAACCTTTTGAAAAGTAAATTGCTTAATGCTACAGTATACATAATTCCAAAGACTAACAAAGCGCAATCCGTAATTCTTAAGCAAGGGAAAGGACTAATAGGTGTTTGCACCCAATTACATGGATTGTTCTTTGTATTCCGAATAGAGGAGTTGATGAGTCATTCATTCAAAAAGAGTGACGGCAGCTGAAACGCGGAACTGCAGTTCCGCACATTGCTAACGAAGCCAGTCAGTGAATTAAAGAACAATTCGTTGGCTTGGTAGAAATATAAACAAAATGGTTTTTAGAATATAACTACAAGATAAGCTACAGTAATTAGCATTGAACTCCATTTACGGTGAAACGTTATTAAGAAGAACTGCATTTGTAATTTACAATGTTATCCTATCTCTTTTACATGTTTTATTCTACAAATATGTGTAAACCTCGAAGCCATAAAACTAGTTTGAGATCACTTTCTCCGGACAATTGCACAGTGACGCATTTGTGAATTTTAACTGGGATATGCAAGTTCTCAGGTGAGTTAATGCAAGGTTTCTTGAATTAATTCAGCAAGTAGATGGTGGATAAACCAGAATATAAAGATAGACATTTGTAATGAAGACCTACTGCTTTGAGACCAAAATGGACCAATTTAATACCTTAAATAGGTGAAAATTAACGCAATACTGAAAGTACTTTTTATGGTCCTGCGAGATTCAATTTTGCTTTTCATTCTAAATGTACAACGTTATTTCTACAAACCAGGATATGAGTCGATTAGACAACTATATCAAGAAATCAACCTTAATAAACATACATTATTAAAAATAAAGATAAGCAAAGTAATAAAATTCAAAACATAACATACATATTCATACCTTTCTCGGTGTGCTGTGAGTTTTGCGTAATGATATCCCTGAGAAATAAGCAGATGAAATGTTTGATGAGATAAATGTATTAATGACTGATGCAGTTTTTACAGCAAGTGCAGATATCCATTAGAATTGAAAACTGAATGACAATTCACGGGTGTGATAATTTTCTATGATTTCTTCGTTAAAGAATTCAATTCAAAAGCTCTTTCAATGGCTGTAATTAATATTAGCATATATTCATTTTAGGAAGACGAAGAAAAGGCTGAAGGCGTTGGATTTCATGAAACTAGACATTTTTTTATCCATTTTACTAATCGCAAAAAAAAAAATAGCGCTGTTAGCTTTTCCAACTTCCAGCTTCAATGTACAAGATCATACTACTGAACATGGCATGGTGGTGTCAAATTTTCGATACCCGAGAAATTTGAGAATCCAAAATGACAAGGGACTAATGAGACGTCAAGCAGTTTGACTCGCCTCTACTCGAAAGACTCAAACATCGGAAATGATTGTACGAAGAGCAAGCCATTGTCATCGTCCATCTCTGAACGAGTGCACATACACGATCCCCAGGTATCCGGAAGTGTTCAGCACTGGCGTAACTGATGGTTGACTTTCTTGCCGTCAGGTTGATTACATTCCTATGCTTATTTATCGACTTTCCAACAATGAAAATTACACCTACACTGTGCAGACCATTTCTTTCAACTAGGTTGTTGAATTACTCTGTTATTTTAAGCGGGATTTTGATTCCGCTCTTTTATATTCGATAACGTATTTACGAGACCTGTATTACGAAGAAAGACAAAATTTTCATTGCTTTTCTACATTTTGTTCAATACATAAAATTCTAAAGTCACAACAATCGTTCTCGAATACATTGTGTTAAAAAACACACATCACATTTTCGCAGTATAATTTTCTTTATTAATCTGTAAAAAAAGTATGACAATACATTTGTAAAGATTAAAACATTATTTAAGTGTAAAGGAACATACAAATATAGATTTGAATCTGATAATACACTAGGTCGAAAGGATGGTTCGTATCTTTCAGTTCGAAAGAAGTTTATTTGCACTGATTTTCTGCAGATCAGAATTATAATGCCAAATATATTTGCGTTGAACTGAACTGATATAATGGTATGAGATCCAATATTTGGCTGACACATGAAATCTTTCCTACTACGGAACTTTCCAGTAAGTAAACAATCACAGAAGTGAACGAGCATGTATATTTAAAATTAGAGAAAACTGTTGCTTAAATGATTCCAATCAGTAAATCACGAGCCCACTCCGAACTCGATTCACGACAACCTTGCTAATGACAGATGCGAATTCTCTTATGAAGGTCTGGGAAGTTACAGATGACAATTTATGGAAGGCTGGAGGAATGACATAAAAGCACAACCGGGTCATAGCTTATATATACTTAATACTTTCCAGCCTTGAAAAAATAATACTGTCTTCAGAGATCAGCTGCGGAAACAGGACATTACTATGGATGAAAAAACGTAGATAAAACAATCGTTCCCTTAACTTGATTTTCCACATATATAGCGTCACGAAGTATTATATTAAGTACACAGAACATGTTAGTTCAGGACTGAACCAACATGTTCAGGTTATGCCGATTTGCGTGAGTGCGTAGGAAAGGATGAATAACTTGAATAGAATTGAAGGATACCAACTGTGACATTGATTTTGGCAACGTAGTTAAAAATAATCATTTTGTCTAACAGAAAAATTACCGACTAGAATTTAAATGCAGATACAGATGGTAAAAAGTTGTCTCCAAAAAAAAAAGGCTAATCGCTTTGAAGAAATGCACTTATCTAAATTTATATGTATAAAGACGGAAGCCCTGAAAGGTAGTCGTAAGAGTTAGAAATGTATGGCAAAAATTATATCTAAAATAAGCACACGCAAACCATTCCTCCGAAAACTGTTTGCTTTTCTAAGTTTGTTAATGAAAAGAAAACACCAATGAGCTCATCCGAACCATCTAGTTTTTGCAATAGAAGTTTTTTTTTTCCTTTCTTTCTGTTGTTGAGTTTGCCACAGTACCATGTCCTTACAAGCAAGTCACAAATTTTCAAGCGGGGAATCAAGCAAAAATAAATAAATAAATAATTTTTCTTTCGCTTTTCGACTTTCTAAGCACAAGAACATTTACTTCATGTATTATTATCACGGGTACATGAGAGTAAATACTAATACATGATGTTAAGATGTTTCTGAATTTCTAAAATATCCTAAGAGTCGTCTAAAATATTTTAAACTTCACATTTTTTAAATAAATTTCATAGTGTCGCTATCTCTGAAAGTGTTATTTCGCATTCTTCAAATACACATAAAATATCACAGCGCATGATTTTCTTTTTCTCAGTCATCGCGACTACAGACCTACTCACTATAAATCGTAATAAAAGTAGTAGAACATATTTCACTACTAACAACCATTTCACAATTTGAGCTTCTGCAATTTACGTTGATATTCATTCTGTTTTAGTAACTTGTTTGTTCGTTGTAGAGTGAATGCTTGACAGATGTAAAGATGTTGAAATAGAGTTATCACGCTGCCCCTTCCCATACTACGTTTACTCTACAAAATGCACAATTACGTAATTCTAAAAGTACATTGAACAGTCAGCCGCTCGGTGGGACAACATCTTTCCCATCAATGCCAAAAGTAAGCGACCACTAAGTGGCTGCTTTCTTATAGGCCACAAGAGTAAAACAAAAATGACTTAGGTCACGACCATATCTAAACGTTACACCACATAATAATAACAATAATAATAAAACTGGACGTCATCGGAATATCAATTTACGATTTAAGTGCTAATAACTGATTAAATGGAAACCTGAAGACGATATTTACATATTGAGCAATGCCTCTGGAATTTTTTTTAGAATTAATGGTGATATGAACCAGATGGAATTATTGCCATCTGAGTATAATTGTCCATCATGTTGAGCATTGGAATTTTGATTTTATACAGAACTTAAATTGCAGTTTCGTTTTTTTAAAGGAAAAGAATGTCAATGCATTCGATTTCACTATAATATGACGCGATTCAGTTTCATACCTTCCGAGGATAATGCGAAATATAAGAATGAACACGCACGCACGCACGCACGCACGCACACCCACCCACCCACCCACCCACCCACCCACCCACCCACCCACCCACACACACACACACAGAATCTTCGTACGAAAGTAAAAAAATCGTTAACCTGCAGATTAGTTTATTTTTGTGCGCACATAAAAATTTATCGCACCCTTCGTCTTAATGTTTTAACTTATTTTAAGGCTTCATTTATTATCGTCGTATAAGAAAGACATAAAAGTCTTTTGTTCAAGTGATTATAACTTTGTGCGTCTTGTAAGGGTTACCTAGAGCAAATTCTTAAATGTATGATGACTTCGAATTTATAATTAAAAAGTATGAAAGGGCAAATGATTGAATAATTAATAAATACGTAAATTATAATTTCTTCCGAAAATTTTCAGGATTTTCCACTTTGATGATCCCTCCCTCCTCTTCTCATTGGTGAATCAGTATTGAAACATTTTTTTTTTGAAAATCCCCGATGATGTACATCTATCATAGATAATCATGACTTACACAGGTAATGGGGACTGTAAGGTGGTATTGGCTGCCTACCGATTTCCAAAAGTTAGTTAGGACTGAGAGCTCCACCTGACTTTCTTTGAGGCACAAAAAAGCATTAGAGGATTTCTTTTTTATAAATGTAATATTGTTTGATTGTCATGAACTTCAGCGTCATAAATATCTTGAACCCAAAAACATACATATTAAAACGAAATGCTAAGCATTAAAAGAAAAGTAAATAAGCATTAAAAAAAAATCAACAAAAAATACTAAATCTAATTAACATAATAAAATCTATTATTCACATTACCATACTCACTCCCTTCATGGTAAATAATTCAAAATTGAGCTGGGGATAATCTTGCGAAATCTCACTAACAAACGTTTAATGAGATTTCCCATATCATAAAAAGCACAGCTGCTATATAAGATCCAGCATAGTGATTCCCAACCTTTTTATCGTGCCATTTTTCTTGTTTACAAATGATAATGGATTTTTTTTTGTTAATTTCAAACAATTATACAATCGATAATAAGAACAAAATTCAATTTATTGATTTATTATAAATAAATCGATTTATTTATACATTTCTATAAGAAGAAATGTACTGCATGGTAACCAGACCATTAGTGATAACGTTACACTTGCGGGATTCACATTGCATGAAGTCTGGCCGGAAAAACGGTCTGGGATGATTGAAAATCATTGCAGTTTCTAGTAAATGACATAGTGAGGTTGTGTGTCGGTGTCTTACTTCCAGGAAAACACGAAGTATTTATTTATTTATTTATTTTTGTATTTTGTTTCATCTGCGACATGTACGAAAACCTGGTTTTCGCCTTCTTACACCTTTAGGTTTAAGAAGGCGAAAAGAATTATTCGTTCCTCTTAGACAAGTAATGAAGGAAGGAAGGAAATCAGTTTGACTGATTTCATATAGTCATGCAAAAATACTTTCAGACTTATAATTTTCGTTATGTTATTCTCTTCTGGGAGTTACAACCTAAAATAAACATTGGCACAACAAAAGTTGGGAATTACTTTTCGTATTAATTGCTAACAGAAAATCTCATGTAAGTGCTAGATGGATAAATAAATACACGAACAATGATACGTTATTAGGCTGAGAAGAGATTTTTCATATCAGACAGTTGAGAGTTAAGTCAATAACAGCTTATTTTTCGCGATTTCTACCATATGTTCATTCTCGATTAGAACAGACCCAGAAGCTTGGATCTCTTCTAGTTCCGTGAGAACGAATTTTGAAAACTACCGTCATTCCTTAAGTGTTCTCGTTTGAGGTTAACCTGGAGAACAATACATATTTATGGTTCGATATTTTGTCAATACCTCAGAAACAATTAAAACTATTTGCTGCATTGCTTTTTTTTGCGCAGTATGCACGCAATTTGTGCGTAAATTTTGTGCATTATTTTCCGAAACTGGAGAGAAAGAGATTTGATTCATACTCGAACTCCTCCAGTCAGAAAATCATTATAAGTGTGTATTTCCCCCCATTTTTTTTTTTTTTTGATTTTACTTTATATCACAGAGAAATGCGACGCTTCTGAGTGCCCAGTAGTTAGGATTCACATTAGTTCTCAGATCCAGGGAAGAAACGTAGGTTTTGTCAGTACGTCTTGGTTTCTTGTATATTGGACATTCGTAAGTCTTATAATCTTTTCCTGCTGTGCTGCTAACAGCAAAGATGTGTATAACGGGGAGCTCTTCGTAGAGGATTTTGGGAGTGGATGCGGTTAATCTGTCATTCTTCGAGTCCCATGATGCTCCCTCTAGAAATAACCCGTAGACGTATACACCCTCTGGTGGTGGCTCGGTGATCTCTTCTATCCAAAAGCGTGTCACTTCGTTGTGCTGAGCAGCTGTGTCCAACGACCATCCTCGATGAGCACGAGTGATTTCCTAGTAAGAAAACTGAACTCTTAATGAACGAAACCAACAGTATGTAAACGATAATGAACAAAATAATTGATAATAATGATTTACGCTCAATACATTGAATTACATATAAAAATTTCAATTTCTGTCAACTCTGCACATTCCTTTCATTCACTTACTTCTCCCAAAAGAGTTATTAGTGTTGCGCAGGATATAAAAAATCTTAGAATTTTATAAATTCTGAGCAATTATTTTTTTTTTTCACTAATTTTATAATCAATATACTATGATAAAAATAATAAAATATGCAAATATATTGATCAACAAACAAGTATGATAAGGACGATGAAGAAATATTTAATATATCTATAAACATAAAAGCCATTTTCTTACAAACAAGAATTTAATCTGCGTCGAATTTATATCCAATGGGAAACAGAATCGTGTACATTTTTGTTATCACTTCTGTAAATGATATATTAATTTGTAGAATAAATTATAAATCCTATATTATTATTCAATATTTATTTTTCATTAATTATTATAATGAATTATCAGTGAGAGCTGGGACCGATGAAAGCCTTTTGTAATCGGCAGTAAACTGATACAAATATGTACAAAGAAAATAGAAGATTCTCATCGGTAAGGTGGGAGGGGGTCTTCGATTTAATGTAGTTTGAGAACTTTCTCCATAAATATAAATTATTTGAACATAAAAAACAAATTACAGTCATACAGTATTGGATATTGCTTGGATGATAACTGTTTCCAAAATAACAGTATGTTCTTAGCTAGACGTAAGAAAATGATGAGATTTCCGATCACAGAATATGTTGTTCACTTTGAAATCTCCTCGAGATTTGAATTATATTATCTGTAATTTCCACACTGATATCGTCTTAAGAAGTGCCATTTCAAGAATTCAGCATCATTTCGTTGCCTGCCACAAAATATTTTGTCTAACTCAAATGCTCGCATCGATAACCATGAGATTGAATTCAGCGATTTCCAATCTGTCACTGATCATCACTGCGATGCATATCCATGCTACATGAATATACACACAGTGCGCCACTTACGACGGCAATCCCATTAATCCTATTGTATTATTTTTGACTCCAGACATTCGGTCGTAAAGTATAACGACGACCGACCGATCTATATGTGGTGCGATGACACTGGTTGTGCACGAGGACAATGGTGTCGAAAACAAAAGAGAAAAAGATAATGATTTAGAAACAGCGCAGCAGGAGAATGGAAAAGCTACTGATGCCTACAGCACGTGGCGTTATGATTCATATAGAATATAAACCGACTTACTACCAAATCGAGCTTACGATAGGGTCGTCGGAAAGCAACCTTGCCATAAGTCAAGGACTCTGTATACAGACTACACTTTATATTATCAGGATACTTAAAAGACAAGGTAAGAACGTAACGCTCGTGGGTGATAATTTAAATTATGATTGATCTGCATGGGTTCGATTCTAATTGCTGATCATAGGAATTTCTTCTTGATACAAAAGAACGCCAGTTCACAAGTTAATCAAGGTTTGGTGCAGGAAGGTAGGTTTTTATTTTCTCTTTCTCTAGAAAATGAGGTTTTAATTCCGTAACTCAGAAAAAAAAGTTATCGTAGAACTCACTATTTCAGACAATAATACAAATAAGGATCGAAAGCATGAGTGGCGGAAGTTGTTCAGTTGAGAAGACTCGGGACTTTTCAACTGAAAAGCAAGTATTATCGTGAGATCCTTCCGACTGCGCTATTCCGGGAGATAGCTTTGCATGAACGTGGTACGACCACACTGTCAACTACAGGTTAACTGGAAACATTCATATGTAGAGATGTGACCTGATTTCTGCATGTTAGGGTACCGCACAGGCAGAAGTCGCCAGCTGGCGATTGTCTCATGTCATCTCTTAACCAGGGTTAGATTCTGAATGCTGAATACGATTATAACACGGATACGTTACAGCTGACTGTTCGTCGCAAACACTCTGGGTTCCTGTGTGAGGACCGTCATCACATAGCACTATAACAACTGCATATGCAAGTCATTAAATCACTGGATGCAATATTAGGACTGTGTAGCAAAAGGTTAGAAACTCGTAGTTGTAGTGACGTAATTTTTTGAATGCTGAAGAAGCACCTGGCTAAAAGTGATTTTCAACTAATAGTGATGCGCAACAAGCTGCTATATCGCGGTTAATGATATTTGAGCCGATTTCTTCCACTCCAAAACTCTGGCACCACACAGTGAAACAAATACATTCAGTCGAATATTCGTCATTTTCTGAAATCAAAAATGTCAGATAATGATATTTAGTATCTTTAAGTCTTACAGCTAAAAATCTGCAAGACTTAAAAAGAGCACAAAAAAAGAAAGAAAAGAAAAAAACAAAGTGGTGGAGCAAAGAAAAAACGAAATTTTAAATGTTACTATGGTGCAAAGATCTGAAAACACTGAAAGTGAAACAAGAGAGGTGATTATGAAGACAGAGTAGCTGAAGATAAACGTTACCTGCTAATTTTATCGCTACAGGAAGAAATAAAGAATGAAGTATTACCGTCCTTATGCAGTACTCGTTTACTTGGCACTATAAAGTAAACGAGGATAAAAAGATGTCCAGTTAAGAAATGGGAGCTTCGTAAAAATCAAAACGAATGTGAGATTCTTTCATGAAATGGTTCATGAAGATAAGGTGAACAAGGATAAGTTAACCTGTTGCTTGGTTAATGAAACATAAGGAAGCAGTGTAATTAAAGTCCTGGTCCACCGCATCCATCTCCCTCATCAATCCACTTAACCATTAAGAATGGGGTAGACAAAGTGGCCATTATCATCATTAGTTTAAAAATGCGTAAGCCACAGCTGGGAGAGGAGTTTACAATCTACCGGAACACTTACGTTAATAAGCCACAGGTCGCTATACATGTAATGTAATAATGCAACTAGAGGGATAATGGGTTCACCCAGGTGTGGCGTCCTTAAAAATGGTTTCTTTCCTCTTTTATGCATGAGAATGACAAAGTTTTTCCGAGGGCACATTTAGTTATTCATTTCCCTTTTATTCATCACGATCTCATTCTCTAGACTTTGTTTTTATGTTTATTGACGAATAAATCACAGTTCTTTAGGAAGGGACTTTAGAAACAAAAGCAAATATTTGGGTACGAACGCAGTTTATAAGCAAATAATTTATCCATTAAGTCTCGCTTCAAGAGGCGTGCTTTTCTTCGGGATTTTTTTTATTTTATTTAAATAGCCATTTGTTCTGGTTATAACTGATGGAATATTTTTAGTACTACTTCGCGTGGGAGCTCATCATCCTCGTTGCAACAGCGAGCATCATTTAGTGGTTTTCGTTAATGAAACGTTATTGATTATACAATAAAAGAATTATTGAAATTACTTTTTAATTAATGTTTTTTCTAAAGAACAGATATGATTTTCTAAATTCGGAGAGTGAGAATGTTACCAAAGTCAAGAGCTACCATCACGATCGTACCAGTGTAGTAAAAACAGTGAATGATTTCAATGCAAGTGTCTTAACAAAGAGCCTGAAGGAAAGAGATTAAAATAGTTGTATACGGCACACTTATTTTAGTACGAATACTGATACATAGGACAAATAGTATAGTGATGGATATCAGAGTATAGTAAAAGGCACTCATGGACACAGATACAAAAAACAGGGTCAAATAAGATTTAAAATCTTATTTCTCCCAAACAATATATATATATATATATATTTAATTCAGCACTTCGCTTTACAATAACGAAATTAATTATTTTTGCGCTGGTGGTTAATCTCAAATCTTAATTTTTTTTTATACGTCTCCATTTGTATTGATACCCATCACTGTTGTGTGCCCTATGTTCAGGAAAAGGGTTATTCCTACCTGTCTCATTGCTGTGAGAAATCCTTGAGGGTTGAAAAATCCAGTCATCCAGAACGCATTTGGTCTTCCTTCAAAACACCATCTCTGAAATTGCGCATTTCTTTCCAGAAGCTCGGTGAACCAAAATCCGAGTGTACTGGATTCCCAGGAAATCTAGAAAGCATTAGAAAGAAATGCATTTATAAATCATTTTAAGCACGCGCGCGCGCACACACACGCACGCACGCACACGCACACACGCGCGTGTATTTTATTTATAAAACCACATCACTAATATATTTCTAAATAAAACTTAACTTTATATATAACTCATATTTCTTAAATATTTATTTATAGTTGCACGTCTCATGCTAAACATCACTGATAAAAATTAGCTGGGAAGATTTCAGCGCTTAGCTTCCTGCACACATACTAAACTGTCGTGATCTTGCTGACAGCTCTTGTCTCGTAATTTTTTTAACATCTTTAATGCAGTCTGTAAATTAAAATTGAAATCTTTCGCCGCTTTTTAAGCTATTCGATATTTCCAAGTAATTTTCAAAATTTTAAATATCCAATGTATACCGTAAGGCCTGGATAAATTCAATAGTATGATAACATAATTGTGGTTTACCGTTGATGTATATCAAAGAATTCTGAAAATATGAGTTCTAATTGGACATTAAAAATTAACTATAGAACAAATTATTATCATGACAAAAATATTCTCATCAGCAAACTCCGCTCAAATTTAAAGAACACAACAAACAAATGCTGATCTTCAAGTGACACTAAAGTAATGCTGAAATTCTAGATAATATAATGAGAGGTGAAAAAACCGAGAAAGAATTTAAAAAGGTAGGAAATATTAACGAGAACCTTAATACCTTAATAATATTGCATATCTGTTGTTGTGCTGTTTGGAATTACGGTCGAAGCAACTAAGGCTCTGAGATTATCCTATTAATTACGTGATCAGACTGGGTTGCCTATTTCACGGGATGAAATTCCTGCAAATATGCAATGCATACTTGGATAAAAGTGAGCCTTGAGATGAGGTTTTCACATGGCAGAAAGAAACTAAAGCGTGCTTATAAAAATGCTAACTGTGCTACTGCATTCATATATGATATAAACCTCACCGTATTTATTGAAGAAGCTTATTCGGCTACAAGAAAGTGAAGAATTTTCCACTTTTCGATAGTGATAACATTTAACAACGCAAAAGAACCAAAATTTCAACTTGGAGCATTTTATGAAATCGAACATTTTCCCATTTTAGAACGAAGCTTACGAAATCTAGAATGAATAACGAATTCATTTAAAAATATGTCTATATTTCCCAGAATACGCTCACTGTTTAATAAATTACACTTTTAACGCTTGAAAGACACTTAACTCAGCACGCAAAAAAACTTGATTGAAATGGCTACCATAACATGTACCATATCGCAAAATTTCCGATGAAGCCCTAGCAATAAGGAAGGACCACAATCCATAAACATCAGGCTACAATATTTTATTCCTCGTTATGAACACTGGCAATATTAATTTTCAACTTAATTTTACGAACAATAACTGCTATCCAATCTTTCCGTTTTTTTCAACATAACGACCCCTCTCTCTCTCTCGCAATGAAAGCTATAGACAATGCATAGCCTGATGACCTAACCATTTCGTCTTGCATTTATCTCTAAGTCTTGCAACAAAGCAAAAGGATGTACCTCTCCTTAACCATCTCCCTAATTCTGTTCTAATTTCAAATATATATCCTCCTTCTCTCTCTCACACTTCCTTTCCCATCTTGGCATAATCTTTTTGTTATCTCTTCAAAACCCCATTTCAAAATTAAGTACTTTCCAGTTCATGTACAACTTACTTCTTAACGAGCACTGCAGCTCAGTCGGTACTGTCGATGTCCTCTGGTTGAAAACACACTGGTTCGAATCTAGTCTAGAAAGGAAAGAACCTTTATAAGGCATTTTACTGCAGGTAAGCGAGCCAGTCTCGTATGGATGTGGAGGAGTTTGTCTTTCCTGCCAGAAACTCGAATCTTTCATCTTCCAAAATAGGAAAACTAGTCTTCTGGTCCGGTTTTCCTGTTTACTGATATAATATACTAGCCTCAGATACGTCGACCGTAAAGCAAAACAATCCAGTAGAGCCTTTCGTCCGCCAGCACCAGAAAAGTACACAATTTAAGTCTAAACCACCTTTCTCTTCTATCCTCTTTCATCATGGTTTAATTTGGCTATTCAACTTAGCTATCTGAGAACAGGCTTTGCTAACCTTTAAATAAACGTTTAATTTGAATAAAGCTCTCATTTTTTATGATAATCCTGTAAACGAGATGTTCGATATATGGGACACAATAGTATTACAGAAGCACTGGAAGTTGAGGAGAAAAAAAGATACACAGGAGAGGAAGCTCTTCGAAGGGTCAGCAGCAAAGAGAATGAATAAAAGAAGAAAACGAATTTGAGCTGAGATGTGAATGGGTGGTGACTAATCGCTTCACTTGTCCTAAGAGATCGGAAGTACGGATATCCGATACATACGGCAAATCATTCATTACATTGCAGTAATGAATAAAAATAAAAACTTCAAATTATATTTTCGAGTACAAAAGAGGAAAATATAAAATATATACATATGCCGGTGTTTGTACAGCAAAACATTTAAGGCCAACTGTTTCACTACTGTTTGACATTTAAAAAAACTACGTTATTTTCTTTTAGCAATGGACGAATTCTGCAATAATGGCTATTCTCTTTAGCCATACCGTATTTAAGTCAATATTTTTTTTTTGTAATTTTCACATTTATTTACGAATAAAATATAATTACAAATGTTATTTATAATATGTTTATTTATTTCTTGTTGTAGTTTTCATTTATTGTGGCGAATAAGAAAAAAACCGAGAAAACAACTTGATCACCATTGAATTTCTATTGGACACCGCTAATCGGTAAATTATGAATGCAGTTTTATTGAACAAATAATCATAGAAATATCTGTGGAAAATGAAACAGAGCAAACAGAATGTCTATGAAGATGTGTGGTATGATGATACCACAGTAAATTGACAGGAATGATCATTAATCGACGTGACTGCGCAATGTTTTTGTACTGATTCTAGAAATTTTAGACATTTCGTAGAGCATCACCCAAAATGTGAAAACAATATTGTATAGATGGATGGATTTTTAATTTGTAGATCGTTAATGCCGTTCAGAGGTAAATTTGAGATGATAAATTGTAATATGGTTATGCCATGAAAGTCGATGGTCAGACTTATCCAAGAAGAGAAATTTCAAGAAGAGAAATTCAGAGATATGGCTATTCTCAAAAATAAGTGGAATAAAATGCTTAAGACAGGATCGGATTTACTGGCATTGAAATAAACAAGGCTTTTCAGAACCATGAAATGAATATAACTTTCGGAGATCAAATTTTAGGGTTGTAGAAGTGGATATTCTGGAAGTTCACTTCTGCAGCCACTTCTACACATAATATAAACGTTCATACGACTCAAACCGGAAAAATGTTAATGCAAACCATTTTTTTTTTTTTTTGAGGAGCTATACAAGCTCGTCCACAGCAGGTTTGTAAAAACCTGCAAACATCCATATCCACAGTGGGATTCCAACCCACAACCTATCGGTTAGAGAGCGGATATGATATCCAATGGGCCAACAGGCTGACATTTATTTATTAAACATATCACTGACTAATAGGTAAAAACTAATCATTGTATTTATTTCATAGCCAAATAATGAATTGAAACTTAGGGAAAATTTTGAAAATAGACCAGGGAGCTTATCTTCGGCAATGAAGTTGCTTTGCTTTCACTACTTAAAAGGAGTCTGCATATTCGCTTTTTATTAGTGTTTTTAATTCAAGTTTAGCTGGCTTGACAGCTGTTTCGAACTGTTAGTTGTTACCAGATACCAGGCAGAACTTTAAGACAAAAAAAAAAACACTTTATTCTGTAATACCGTAATTCTATGTCAGAGTGTTGTATTTTTCATTAATGAACTAGTGGTGGATGCATAATCGTTCAAGAAGAGCTAAAAGGCTTTAATTTATAGCGAGGTAAAACAACAAAAGTATAGGATATTATAAATATATTTTTATTTCATAGCTGAATAATGAACTGAAACTTGGAAAGTTTCAAAAATGAGAATAAGGTTTCAGCTAGGTCTCTGATAAGAACCAGCAGCTCAAAACAGCAGTCAGGCCAGTGAAACCTTAATCAGAAGCACTAAAAAAAGTCGAGTATACTGGTACTTGGGCAAAGCTCGTGTCTGTTAAGTAGTGCAAACCATGGCGATGCCGATGTTGTATTCTCGAAATTTTGGAAACTAAGTTTCAATTCATTATTTCACTACCAAGGGTAGATTTATAATATCCCATATTTCTATGATTTTTTTGAAGCTTTTTTTGTTTTTTGTCTCTTCTGAACGATAACTTCTTTTCTTTTCTTTTCTATGTGGATTTCACAAAAATTCGGTTTATTTTCATGTTCAAGGCATTTATTTATTATTAATATACTAAGATTAGACAGCAACTAAACGACATTTTCTAGACTACTTGACTCAATTGATATTGACAATGTCCGTCGCTTGGAATGAACCTGATTCAAAATCTTCTAGAACAGAAGCTTTATAAGAATATTTTATTCACACACACACACACACACACACACACACACACACACACACACACACACACACACACACACACACACACACACACACACACACACACACACACACACACACACACACACACACACACACACACACGCACGCACGCACGCACACGCACTTATTTACTTTTCACACAAAATACAGGTCTGCGCAAAACATGAATAATATGGCATATATCGCTATACAAAAGAATTCCCTAAAGAAAAAAAAAAACATTTAGAGACTAGGATCCCTCTATGGGGATCACGGGAACCACATTTTCTTTAAATATCTATAGGAAAATCTTTTCCTTTAGAGACTGAAATTCTTCCTTCGGGGATTTTCAATTCAGAAATAACCTATAGTTACAGGAACAAACTCTATATTTTCAGCCATGAAACATGTTGATTAATTAAATATTGACAAGCAAAGAAAGTGTCGCTATACTATACCTTTTCCCAAAATTTTGGAGTGCGAGCATCAAAGATACAGTCAACGGCATCCTGAAGACTTTCGCTCATGATGATGGTTCCTTCAATGGCTAATTTAAGATCATATAACATGATCCTAACAGTTGTGATTACTTTTTGAATACGATCCAGTTCTTGACGAAGAAAGATATTCATGGGTTCTAGATGTCCCATGACTCTAAGCCGATGTTTAACCTACGAACAGAATCCATTTTCAAAGAGAGCAATATATAATGCTTTTACTTATATGTAAAATACTAATACAGTATTCATTCAAAATAAATAATTTTGACTGAATAGTAATTGGGTATGTCAAAAAAGAGTGGCAGAGAGCCAGTCCGTCAACTTAACAAAGTGACACGCACATCGTTTGCATATGATAACGGTCACATGTTGAGGACTGCTTTAAGAGTTGTGATTAAATAATGAAGATTCTTCTTGACTAAGATTTTTTTAGTATTTTAAATATACTAAACCATAAAAAACATCTCAAAAATTTAAGGAATCACTAAATAATACGAAGAGAAAAACCAAACGCTGAGTCGTGTACGTATTCATAAGCACTATTTTTAAATCATTCGGCCACGTAATTCTCCGAAGCGGCTTAGAAACGATAACTATGGATAGGAACTGAATCGCTTTCTTCAACAGATCACTGACTATGTTTTTGAAATAGTTTCCTCTTTGTCACATATGCTTGAGAGATTGACATATAAAGCATAAAGTTTCATAGCCAACTTTTACTAAACTGTACTTTTTCACAGCAGTAGCGTAAGTTTTCTATTTTGCTGGTAACGAAACCAATAACAAACAAAGAACACTTATGGAACTATAACCTCCCGCAGTATAAAAATTCTTCGTCAACTGAGGAAAGTAACCTAATAAGGGTTGAGAACAGTTCGGGTGAGGTTATTAGAACAGGTCATTAGCACTGATGCAGCCATGCCATAGTACGTGTATTAATAATATCTGCCAACTACACATGTTCACCGTTCTGTTTCTCTGATTTCTGAAAGGGAAACTCCAGCTATGAAATAAATACTGGCCATTCCTGTCTGAGACAGTTTATCTCCGATTCAATTGAAAAGGCTAAGAAAATATTCTTTGCTTCCTTCACGGAATTGGTCTTAAGTTTTATTCTGATCAAAACATTACTTTTTTGTATATGTGTAGGTTATAAGTGTTACGAAATTCATATGAAGAGAGGTTGTTACAATTCTTTATTAGAATGACAACGAATGCAGTGGTTGTCATAGACTAATGGACTAAGAAGAGTAATGAAATCACTGGGGAAGAAACAAGCACCAATCTAATCTGACTGAATACCGTTCCCATATACGCAAAAGACATCATATATGGCTTGATCATATCATAGATCATATATGGTTTGAATGCCGGGTACTCAAATCTCATACAATGACCGTAATTTCAAACATGATTTAAATTGATAATCGAATACTCTCAGTTATTATATGGATCATATAGTAAAATTATAAACAACTGGACTATGAAATAACAAATGCACATAACGTCCACTGGATTATAAACTTTTATTTAATACCGTGTTTCCGTGTAGGCTTGTGACTTGCCAATACCGATCCCCTTCAGTTCCCTGCACATAGTTCGGTGATATATGGGTCAGGAAAAGCCTTCATTAAATGCTTCGGTCAACTGCTACACACAGGAAGTTTTATTTGTCCGTACGCACCTTCTCAGACGACTGCGATCCCGTTCCTGACAGACTGTCTTAGGACCACAGTTACGCCTTTTAGACAAGCAATGTGGGTTATTTTTCCACTGATAAACACCTAGGATATCTCACCTTGTGAGAAACTAGACAGCTCTGCCGTTTTCAAAATCGTGGCTCAGCCAGATGGGATCGCACAATGAGTCCTTTATCGAACTGCGAAAGATCCTTTGTTTTTCCCATTGTGATCGACATTATTGACGATTGCTGACCAGTAGCATTCTTAAATAGTTGCCTAGAAGACGTGGTGATGCACTTGACCAAGTATTTTGCATGTACGCAGCGTAAGTTACGTTTACGTACATCTGCATCAAGTTTTATAATTCAGTGGCCGTTATGTGTATTACACAGATATGATTTTTATTTTTAATATAATCTTTTCCAAATGCATATTAACTAATTCAATGCATTTTCGCAGAGATAAAATTTGAAAAGAAACAATCACAAAACACACACATCATATTATACAGATGACAGTCTGTGTAATATGATAAGGAAGACAAAAGGAAAGAGTAAGAATGATCAGTTCTTACTTCATGAGGTATATAGTCCGAAGGTAGTTTCTTTAGCATGTCATTAGCTAATCTGCAAACTACTTCTTCCCTTGTCTCTGCTCCTTGGCTAGGAGCATCTTTGGGAGGTACTCGGAGGATGGTATCTAAAACTTCTTTGGCGGTATTAATTTGATAGCTATCAGCGAAGAAAGGAAAATTTGATTGATGAGTTCACATTGATATATAAGCAGTCCAAATACATAAAAGAATCGCATCGCATTAAAATAACTTGATAAATAATCTAAAGATGTTATAAAAAGCCATGTATTGCACATAGTCACATTGCGTTAAGGGATATGGTTTGGTCGGATTGTTCTGAATTATGGTCGAAGTAACTAAGGCTATGAGGTCATTACATTCTGTCTATTATTTGCATATGTTGAATTCTACTGGACGATTTGTCTGTTTTGAGCGATGAAAACCTGCCCAAGCACAGTACCTTGCTATAGGTTTGAAATCTCTCGTGCGTGGGAGCGCTAGAAAAATCTCGTAGAAGA
This sequence comes from Typopeltis vanoorti, assembly GCF_054136105.1. NCBI lineage: Eukaryota > Metazoa > Arthropoda > Arachnida > Uropygi > Thelyphonidae > Typopeltis > Typopeltis vanoorti. Next base: position 102,100,851 of record NC_143549.1, on the reverse strand, counting down.
ACAAATAGACAACCATAGTCTTGGTTATTACGAAAATAAGACAAGTAATAAAGATGTGGTTTACAGTCCGCTTTAATCCAATTTTCTTGTTGAATGGTCATAATTTCATGTTAATACCATATTATAATTCCCGAAAGTATCGCCTCATCTTAAATGTGATGGAAAGGCTTTTCTTTGTTTGGACTTAGATCACTTCATTACGGTACTTAGAAAAATGAAAACGGAAGGTTACGTTGACATTCTGGATAAATCTTGATGCTTACGCTGTATTGGTGGTGCATTTATGGACATGATGTATGGAGTTGAAGAACAATGATAAATATACCACGTAAAACTGCAAGGGATATGATGACATGGTTTGAGGAAACGACAAAGTTAATTTTGGGTTAAATTTTTAAGCACATTCCAATAGCCATTTAATTAGTCAACAAGCACTGATCTGAACATTTCCTTTATACTTACCGATTTCTACTATCAAAAACAGAAACCTGTGATCTGACATTTTATAGACGGCAAGTCATTCCTTGTGGGAATGACTTGCAGCAAGTAACACCATTCATTACAGTAGATGGTGTTACTTGCAGTTATTAATAATGCAGCTAGTTTTTTTATGTAATCAAAATTTGTGGTTCACCCCGAAGTTTAGTAAAGTCAAGAACCTTGATCTGGAGACGTGATTATTATGTCTTCGTGCCTACAGAAAACAGGATGGGGGTAGTCCGCGTAGACTTGTACAGATACAAAAAAATCCATGACGAGATAACAATCGCGATCTCAAATAATAGGTTCTAGTAATTTACGATTTGAAACAAAACATAAACGGTAAAATACTAGAACCAAGCGAAAAAAAAAGGGCAAATTATTCCAACGATTCTAATTCTGTGTTAGAAAAAAATGATCGATGGTTATTTTTTCATATCCCCTCGTTCGCAAAGAGCTTAATCGTAGTCGGTAGCATAACACAGAAAGAGTTTTAAATTATGAATTTACTCAGTATACTATTGACAAGGCACAAGAAAGTAAAACCAAAATGTTTCCTTTGATATATGAGCTTTTAATATTGAACGATGCTTTACTTAGTTACCCCAACTTGAAGACGCCATCTGGTCGATGATTTATTGTTAAGATCGGTGTTAATTAAAAATGTTCTTTAACCGAACTGGTAAATAAATAACGCAGTAGATAACTTGTTTTTGTTAACTGCTTAAAGATTAAACTCTCCATTTTTGTTTTGTTGTAATTGGAGCATCGAACTTAATCCTACCAATTAGATTTTTTTCTTGCAAGTCTCCCACCTCCTTCCAGAATTAATTACACTATCGCGAATCAATAAATTTGTTACCACATTTTTCAGTAATAATTATGAACAACAGCTGTCACCATAGACTTCGGATAATCACACAAAACAAGCAAGCATGGACAAAAAATTTAAAAAAAAAATGAGTCGTTGTGATATCTGTTAATAAACTCATCAACAAACTTCATTCAAAATAAAGTGAATGATAAATTACATCCAAGACGTTAATTCAAGCCTGTCGTTAGGTTGTATGGCATTATCGCTAAGACTGTTACTATATGTTGGGTATAAAGCGTTGTCTCTTTCTCAATAAAGCAGTTTTCTTTATCTTCGCCTCACCTAATTGCGCTCCGCACACAGCTACAACAAAGAACTCTATCGGTTTCATAACTGTTTTCAAGAATATCAAAATCCCATTAAGAGATATTTTTTTTGCTGTAGCGATGCTGGCGCAATGGGGCAGAGAGTGGTGTGTTTATGTAATGCGAATATAATTGCCAGATTGCATGAGATAGAAATTTGAATTGCCGATAAGAGTCCAGTGGCTTTTGCTTGCAATAAAGATAGGAGCGCCGTACAAACAGAACTAGTTCTCACTTAGAAACATCACGCAACCTGCCAGCAACGATATGGGGGAAACTTGAATCATCGAGGTGCGCTAGGCAGCGATCAATACCATTATAATTTAATCCAGAGGTTTCCTAATGTCGTATATTTTCCCTTCATTACATAAATTGTGTCATGTCTTACGGGAATTCACAGTAATTTACTGATTTTGGAGTTCACGCATCTTACCGATAATACGAAGGGATAAATTTATTCGATGTAATGCTCTGTCGAAACTTAAACTCTTCTTTGGATGAGGAGAAGTGCCATTTCACTCTTGCTGTTGATCACTTTCACAAAGTGATCAACAATTTTTGATTTGTTTCTTATACTTTTGGTAAGAAACAAATCAAACTGTATGTAGCATAACGGGTAGGGAAGGGGATGATTACTGGACAAGACCTGTGTTTATAATAGTAGAAGTGATCTAAATCCAACCACTTGTGAAAGGTGGTTATAATATCAAAAATCATGTTCAAAGATGTACTCTAATTTCGATTTTCATTTCTATAATTTGTGTTGATTTTTCAGCCCTTCTGTTGGTACTTTCACAAATGATCACAAAATATTCTTGCGAATCAAACTATTCTCAGTTGAATTAAAATTTTTGAGCATTTGTTGTTATTCAGAGTTTGTTCTGTAATACCTTATTTTTAACCTATTTTATTTACGCGAGGTTGCTATTGAATTTTCTGTCTAAATGTTATTCAAAAATGGAAAGTACAATCGCACATGAAATATAGTTATCCAAAACGACACACGTGATTTCGGTTTCTAGGAATGCATTTCTTCCATAAATGAAGGAATACGTTCTCCCTTTTAAAATATATTAGTATTCGATGTGAAATCTCTGAGACTTGTTTTTGTTTTGTGGCACTTTATTTATTAGTAATTTCATTCAGGATACGAGTCTTCCTACGTATATATTTCCTATTTATAACGAACCCGCTTGTTTTAATGTAATCTGAAATCCTCCTGTTATGAAAAAAAGTGGCTCTGAAATACAAAAAAAAAAAAAAAGTTTTTCATTGGCAAGAAACTTTGCAGGTGGCCTACACCAACGAGTATTTTAGTGCAACGGGGAAAAGTAATAAGAACAGAAACACAATTTGCTAGCTGGATAAGACATATGTAAATAATAAATGGACCGAATGTGTACATTATAGTTTTACCGAATGAAAGACTACATGTGATTTAGCCTTACAAATGCAAATTATAACGAACACACTCCTAACTAACGGATATTGATCAAAGAAGTTCACTGCAATTCTGATTACCTGATCTTCCAATTTCGAAAAGATGAAAGCTGAGCACGTGGTACAACCAGCTATGATAGGTTAGGTTAGAATGGATTGTATAGGATATGAATGTATAATTCAAAGTTGCGTATCTACTCTGGGGAATTTTATATGTCTATACTAAAGAACGGCTGGAGGAATTGAAAACTCGACAGGCTTGTATTTTGTCTTTGGTATTCAAAGACTGCAGAATGAACTGCGATTTGCTGATTTTTTTAACATTTCATCGTCGGGATCAACAGAATTTTTTTTTCAATCAAATGATGTTCTCATTTACAAACCTATTTTAACCTGGTTGGATTGGTTCTTTTGATTTAAGGCCTTAGCAACCAACACTAGGAGGCTAGTGTATTATGTCTGTTAATTAAGTGTGTTATTCTAGCGCTAGTTTGTTTGTTTTGGTGATGTCAACTCTGTAAATGAAACAGCAGTACTTACTTTGAAATGACACACACACACAATTTTCCCCATGGTTTTATACATATTTTCCATGGTTTAAGATGGAGAAGTATAAAGCCACTTGTAGTCGCAGTATATCAGTCAATCACAAAAGAGTATAAAGATAAAAGGGGAAAAAACACATTTTCTTCATGCTTACGAAAAAATAACTATAATGAGCAATTTTTTTTTTATTACAGTATATGACAACTTCTATCTCCATCACTTGGAGGAATTTTTATGAATTTTGCTTGTAGAGGGCGCCATTGTTCTGTCTTAAATTTTTTATATTTATTTTATTTTTAGTGGCATGTGAATCAAACATGAAACGTTATTATAGATCTGATTTTATTACAGATCATATCATAAATTTATAGATGCAGTTACGTGCTATCTTTGAACATGATAGACATCTAGGTAATCTAAGTTATGCAAGTAACTCATACTGGAAAAAAAATTGGTAGTATCCCCACTCTAGGACAAACGTTCTAGTGAAATTTTTCTCACCTGGAGTGCCATGGCTCAGAATTGAAATGCGATCAGTATTCCAGTTTTGTATGTAGTAACTTTTATGCTTGATGATGTCACTTCCGTTTCTAATAAACAACACAACACTAAATGAAATGCTACTAAAGGAGTAAATTACTCCATTTCACTTTAATTTCTGAAAATTTCCTTTCAGTTAGTCTTGAATAATAACTTCTAGATACACAAATAACACAGATCAGACCAGACAGACTGATGTCACGTTATGGATCTGATGATGAATCGCTTTTATTATTATTTCGATCTTACATTAGGCGACATAGTCATCTGCAGTTTTCTTTTATTTTTTTCAATGTTCGTAAAATGCGTTAATGAAACGTGCGAAAAATAGAAATTCATTTTCGAAATTTAATAAAACTAAATCTGTATTTAGTTTTATTAAAGACTACTACACAGCTTACTGCTGGGCTGAAGGTTCGGTCTCCTGAAGCTCGGTTTCCGGATTATGTAAAAAAATAAAAAAAATTATAAAAATGGAAAAACATCAAATCATTAGTTCCACCCACGGTACTGACGTACTACACAACAAAAACTGAATAAAAAAGCAAATTAATTACGTTATTTCTTCCAAGAAATAAGTTGTAACATCGAAATAATCAGAATTACATGTACACGGATAAAAAACATTTTAGTTCAAATAATTCTGGCTTGGAAAATTTCAAACTGGTTCAAGTAATATTCGTCAAAACTGATTTCTTACGTGATATCGGCATTTGTGTGCAGACCAAATACCTCAGGAGAGTCGGATGATGGAAGAGTGTTAATATAATCCAGATACTGTTGTGTGGTCTGACAGCGAGGAATCGTATAACCAGGTGAGAACGCAAAGTCTTTTTTGAACAGTTTTTCTGAGAACCATTCGTCAGCATAAGTGTTCAATAAACGTTTGTCGAAGTCATCAGTGACTCGTCCGCCATACTGCACCTCCCCTAACATGTAGCACACAGTTCGCCAGCACACACCCTATAGAAAGAAAAAAAAAAAACAAACATCAGTATCTCACAAATGTCCGCTCGATTCTGCGCATTTATATATAAAAATAGAAAATTAGGAACACTTAAGATTAGGAAAACTTAATAAGTTACTACATTATTAATGTCCAATTGTATATTGCATGATTATGAAACTGCTGTTAGAGATGCAACTTTAATGGAGCACGTAACACTTAGCGATGATCGAAACCATAAATAGGAATGACTATTGACGCAGAAATGCAACTATTCAGTGATATACAGACAATAATTTCTGTAGTACACCAGAGACACACGTGCATCCGACTGCACAAAGAGTTTCCGCTATTCCATTTCCTTGTAATTAATTTCCCATCGGTTGGTTCTCTTGCCACTATTATCACAGCTATGTACGTACTGCTATTAGACAATGTATTCATCACAACGATTTGAATATAGATATACAGCTTGACAAGAGAGAATCACAGATGAGGCTATTGTAACTCTAGTTTCTTAGCTCACAGGCAACCGCAGATAAACTAACATTGTAAATCATAAATGGAAGCTGAAAATAATGACGCATTATAGATCCCTCCGGATTGCTAACTGTTGTTATTAATACAGAATTATCGTACTTTCGAACCTATACTATTTCGAGAAATTGTTCAGACAAAATTAGGGAATTGTTTGCTAAACAATTCAAATTTCCTTAACTTGATATTCTGGCAATTTCGAATCTATATTCTATACATACATAATGTATATTTTTATTGGCTATCAGATAATGCTTTTATGGAAACTTTTGATTAAACAATGCTGGTAAGTTTGTTTGAAAGTAAATTGTCATTCTAATTTACGAGAAGCCTATGATAAGTTAGAAAATGAAAAAACAAATACAGAAAAGCACATAAATAATGATAACCCTAGGGGGATGACATTAATTGGTTAGATAATGAAACAACTTCTCTTTGATGATCAATAACTATATAAATAAATATTTCTAACACACATATTCCTGTCATTATGGGTAATCTATCCTGATCCTGATGTAGGCATTCGGAACCGAAATCCTACGGAATAGGTTAGTTATTCCTTATTCCTGGAGGTATCCTATGTCTATAGAAGCGCGTATTCACGGGGTCGGTTTGCCTGCTTGCGGGAGGAAAACCCTGCAGTCCACGCCCAAGACCGGCTAACTTGACTACGTCTGAGAAAGATTCCTTAGCTCCTCACGTCAGCGACGGGAATCGAACGCAGGACACTCCTTTCCCAGGCATATGGTTGAGGAGCGCGTAACCATTCGGCTAACCGCGCAGCATGGGTGATCTATTTTGCTATATAGAGTTGACTACATATCAGCATGCAGGTTAGTGACACAGATTTCAAAAGAGGGGTGATTACAGGATGCCAAATCAGTGGCTTATCCGTATGACACTGGTAAGAGATGCACCATCTAAAAGGAAAAGAATCAATCTGTAGAAATGTGAGGATGCCAAAAAACAAAAAAAGAAACAGGAATATCCAAGAAGATAAGCACTAAGGGATAAAAGGGCGCACATGGAGAGGTGACACGGAAATAGTTAACCAGGAGTTAGAAGTTTACAAAGTCTAAAGTTTGCAGCACGCCACTACACAAATAGCTGCATTGTCTTTGGTTTCTAAGGAAAGGCAGTTACTCGTACAAATCAAACATCAACGCAAAGGTACATCTTGATTCGTTCATAAGCAATGGAAGTCAGCTATGGATTGCCCAAGTTAGCGATATGTTTCTTCCTAACTGTGAAGTACTCTGGCGGAAGTATAATGGTTTGGAGGACCATGTACTGGAACAGAGCGGGCTCTTTGGCTATAATATCTGGAAAGATGAACTTAGATGGATAAGTACTTATGAATAATGCAATATTTTCTACATTGTGGAGTTTCAAGCAACACAGTCATGTCTCTTTCAACATGACAATTCATCATACTACACTGCAGGCGATATTAAGATGATTTAAAGAAAATGTGTGGAACAACTCGAGTGACTTCCCGATATCAACCCAATAAAACGTATAGGAAGAAATTAGAATGCCAGGTGAGAAAGGCTAGCGGATCTGACAAAGGCATGAAATGCAGTCTCATGGCGAAACTGGTCAAAATACCTGACTCATCACAAACCGGTTGTTGATTTATAAGAGTTAGGTTTCTTTGATATATCATCTTTTCTTCTTAACGTGATTAGCGTGGCTCAGATGCCAGTCATGAGAAAGAAACTTGGCCTCGCGCAAACGCAATTATTGTCATAATAAGATAATTAATCCTATAATTGCATGCCTGCTTTGCAGAGGATGGAAAAAAGCACTGCGATCTCCTTGACTCAGTTGAAAAGCTTTTGTAAAGGTTCCTGAATTTGGAAACAAGTCTTTCCAACCAAAGCAAATCGTCACTATCGATGGTATGCACTGTGTGTGTGCGCGCACGCGCGCGTTGTGAACATGAAGGTCAAATCTTTATAACTATCACATATTTTGAAAGGAAAAATACAAAATTTCTTCTCAAACTCTGTTCAAGAGAAAATAAATAAGGACTTAGATTGTTTACTAGGTATTATTATGCTGAAAAACTTTTATAGCAAGAGCAAAGTCATAAGCACGGTGATTTTGCTACGATAGTTAAATTACAAGTAAGCAAAAACTACATACCCTTCTGGGATCCATGTCATCAAGATGCTTACGAAGAAAGTGAACTGATGCATTAAAATCTGCTTGGTTGAATTCGTATGGAATGTTCCAACCTAGAGCTCCGTATTTACGGCGTTCTTGTAGTGTCGTATGGAGAAAGCCAACAGCGAATAGTAAAGGATGCCACTGGGAAGCTGTACTATAGTCAAGAGTATCTTGGGTCAAGCCACTGTACGTTCGTTTCAGACTTACTTTGATTCCTTGGGGAGGTTCGTTCGTGAACTTGATAGAAATCTAGAAAATATGTAATTCTCTTGTAGAATTTGTTTTACAAAAATAACAATCTCCTGTCAAATCAATCTCACAGACACAAAAATGATATAGAAAAGGGTATTCGAAGACGGTGTGGGTGTGGGGGGAAGGGAGGGGTATCCTGTATGAGTAAATGATAAAGATTGTTTTTAAATCGTTTCCAAAAGTTTTGAAAATGAATTTGATAAAAAAAAAACACCTTATTTTCTGAAATTGTATTCGAAATATTAGTTGCTAAATATTAGTTGCTAATGGTTAATAGTTGCTAAATCGAAACATTTTTTTTTTTAATTTAGTGACTTTTAAATACTACTACTAAAAACGCCACGAAGAAATTAAAAATGAGTGAAATTCACTTATTACCTGCAGAAGACCAATAGGAAACTGAGGATGAACTTCAGTAGTTATCCAAAGTCGGAAACTTTCGTTAACCGAATCAGTTTCCAAAATAGAGTCCAACATTTCTTCACAAAATTGAAGACTAAGGTGACAGTTCTGAAAAAGTACCCATCCTCCTCGCTCCATGGAGTAATTTAACACTCTTCTTGCCGACACTTCTTGACCTTGTCCCATAGATATCGAATTGCATTCTACAAAAAAAAAAAAAAAAAGAAAATAAAAAAAAAAGAATTTTTTAAAAGTCTTTCTATAGAAAATTTAATATTCATACTTGCTTTAAAACTGAAGTCCGCGTGGTTAGTCTAGTAGTTATGCGTTTTGCAACAATCTGCCTGGGGAAGGAGTGTCCTAGGTTCGATTATCGTCGGAGACGTGAGGAGCTTAAGAATCCTCCTCAGTCCACAGCGTGGACAGCAGAGTTTTTTCCACCAGTTTATCTGAAGTTTTTCATCCCGCAAGCAGGCAAACCGAACCCGTGAACACACAGTCATAAAATATAGTACGGCAAGGAAGGCAACAGGAAGCCACCCTGCTCATAATCATCTCCCTAGTATGGTAGCATACAGCTACTCCCACCAGCCGTATGGCTGAGGGAATAGGATTAAAACTGAATGAACTGAACTTGATACTCAGTCCAAAATAGAAAATTATTTTATCCGAGGCGAAAGAACAACTGTCGTTTTAAATTACGGCCGATACAACTTATGAGCCCAGGCTATATAGTTTGTCTGATTTGTGGGATGAAAATCTACACAAGTAGTATCAGACCCGATAATTCATTTCAGTTAAAAAAAAATCTTATAATGGCTCTTTCCGTAATATAGGAACTTCAAACCAGAGGTTCCTGCAGAAGACAATGCACCAGACATTGGATAAGTTATACTTTGTAACCTGATTATGTAAACGCATTACTCACTGTATTGAGTCCCACTTTCTGAGCGTGCACTGTAATCATTATTAAGTGGTTCACTAGCATAAGACACTGAAAGATGAGCAAGCGCCTTTGTACGTGTGCAAAAAATATGTTTGTAACTAGCAATCGAATACTGTAATTATCATTAAAAGACTATGCAAAAGAACGGATGGAAGTTAAGTGTATCTCGAGTGGACAGTTGGTTTAATTACATTCCAAATATCAGTTTGTGTTAGAAAAATGTTACCACGAAGTGATATTTATTAAATTTAAATTGCACTTTTTTTCCCCATATTTGTGTAAAGTGTAAATCCTATTTGAACTTTAAGTTTCATCTGTCTTCTAGATAATCCCAAGTGCTATTTGCTATTTTTTCCCCCACTTCCATTGTGTAATGACTGCGAACGATAGAATTTTTATTTATTGTTTACCTTTTATGTGGTCCAATCCCATTTATTTTGACTTTCATGGATATTTCGGTCTAAGGAGCATTTTTATGTGACTCCCAAAAACGAAAGGCTGTTGGCGAGCAAATTTTTTTTATATTTTTATTCATTTTTCATAATAACATGGAACTTTTTGAAGCCGCTTCCGACATTCAAATAGCAAAGCGGTGGTTTCCCACAGGGCGATGAAATGCATCCGCCACCACCTAAAGACATCCATGCCCACGTTGGGAATCGAATTCGTAGCCTTTTTGTTGGAGAGCGGATAAGTTGACCACTTGACCAAGCAGACATGTACTAACAGATTTCCAGTATATTGAACAGTTCTAACAGGTGGTAGCTATATATGTCATGACTTCTTCCTGTGGATATTATATAGAATATTTCTGCTTTCAAGAACAGAAAATCTCAGAGTTATTTTCATGTTTGATGCAGTTATACCTTAACAGATAGAGAATTAGGTTAAAGCTTTTTTTTTAATCAACTATCGAATTCAAATATCAATTTGAATTCGACTGTCTTCCTTCACGTCATCATTGGCAAAAAAAAAAGGAGTCCGTGAATCAAGTATTCAAAAATTAAAAAAATAGCTCATTTCCTTTAGATCGAAATTCTGAAAGCAGTTCATGTTAAAGGTTCATGTTAGTGTCTCCTTCCCAAAAGGTAAAAGAAAAACACTAATCTTCCATTCTTCTAATATTGTCATGCTAAACACATGTTAATTAATTTGCAATTAAAGTGATATGGAAACATCTTTATAAGTAACAAGGAGGCTAGGTTCAAGACGACATTGTGAAATAACACTGCTGATTATCTCAAGGGCCTCCGTAGCTCAGTTAGTATAGACGAAGACCTTTGTTCGGAAAGACCTGGGTTCGATTCCCGTCAGTGAAGTGAGGAATCTGGTATCGTTCGACTAAAGGTGAGTTAGTTGGTCTCATACGGAGGTAGGTTTTTTTTTTTTTTTTTTTCACCCGGAAACTCGGGTTTTTACGAAAAAACCCCAGAACAGGCAAACAGGCCCCGTGAACACACGAGTTACAGTCACGAACACGTCCCAGCCATATGCCGATTCTGAGTCTGGATAAAATTGAGAAGTTGGGGAAAGCAACTCTGTAAAAAAAAATCTCACCAGGAATACTTTGCGGGCAATGCCTACAAAGTCACCTACGGTCGGAAACGATGAAAAAGGAAAACTAGTTAGGTTCTCTCAAGCTTCAGAAACAGGGAATATCTGCAGACCTGCTTTCCAGAACCATATAAAGAATAAAAGAAAAACAATGTGGGTATCGTTCTATCATGTATATGTATCGAATTGCCTATATTTTCAAAATCTTTTTTTTCCCGCAAACCAGTTTCCCGGTAGAAAATTTTAAGCAAAAAAAGCACTTCCAATCATCTTCTGAGCTTGTTTAAAGCATGAAGTTCTCAAATTTCCAATAATCTTGTTCACTATCAGAATATTTCCTTGATTGATTTTTCCCTTCGTTTTCAACAGAATATATTACGCTGTTATTACTACTGCATTTTCTGGCACAACGAATAAGACGTTGTGCCAGAAGATGGTTGGGAAAAAAAAGCGATTACATGATGTGCCGTGTATGTATTAATAAACCTCGTTAAGAGGTTTATTAATTTATTAATTATTAATGTAGTATTTTTTTACCTTCAAACGAAATTCTTAAGTCTGTCAAATTCTTGTTGACTAACGGGATCATACGTGTTTCTTTTTTCTTTATTTTTAGCCAGAAGAACAAGAAGCCATATCTCCTCCCTCAATAAGAATGTCATTTTTCATTCTTCTCAAGAAATAAATATAAGAAATAATAATAATAATAATAATAATAATAATAATAATAATAATAAAAAAACCGAAATTCATCAATCATGGTAGTATGAAAATGGTTTGAAGTGTCCATATGTCTAATCATTCAGTACCTTTACTATCACATAACTAACTCATCTTTACTATTACATAAACTGAAGCATACACTCATATTTGCTACTCAAGAAAAGGCAGCGCTTTCCTTCACAGCATTTAAAATTTGCTGCATTTGTGCGTGAATAATTTCTCTTAACGATATATTTCCAAAAATTTTAGTAAAAGAAAAAAAATAATCAAGGAAAGGCCCTGATAGTCAACGAAATTGTTGGAAATTTGGGAACTTTTTACTTTAAACGAGCTGAAGATGAATGGAAGTGCTTTTTTGCTTAGAATTTTCTGCTGGAAACTGGTTTGTGGAAAAAAAAAAAGATTTTGAAAACATAGGCAATTCGATACATTATACATGATAGAATGCTAATCACACAATCCAAGCTGCCTCAACCAGTACCTACTATTTACTATTCAGCTAAGAAACTTCGAAAGAAATAAAAAAATAAAAAGAAAACGCAGCAAACCAAATGAATCTAGAAGTGTTAATACTTTAGTCATAAGAAATAGCACAATGGCATTTCTTAAGGAGATTATTTTACCATTAAGTGATAAAATGCTAACAATAAAAATTACAAGGGAAAAATTCCTTAAAATAGAGAAAAAGTTTGTAAAATGTTTTAGATGAAGAGTAAACGAGCCAACTCTTAAAAAGTCTCTAAACTTCAAGGGACTCATTACGAATTTATTTGTTCAATTACGTCTCTGGACATGATCCTCCTATGGAAGAAGCATACTCCAACGCAAAAATGGAGTTTTGTGATAAGCAAAACGGTTAAATGTTATTTAAAAAATTGAAATGTGAGAATTTGAAGTCTCAGATTTTTCACAAAAAAATCGAAGGGTTTCAAATAGTACAATTCCACTGTGTATAATCAGAAGAAGAACTATTAATCCGTTCGTTTCTTTTTACATAAGTGAATTAAAAAACAAAATGCTCCTTACTCGATTAATCTTTTACAGAGTGAAAGGCTGATATATTTTTAAACGACTGAAATGCTTCGTCTAAGGTTAAATTATTCCATTTTGCACCGTTTGAAATTGAAGAAACCAAAACATTGTTTTAAAGAAGCAATTTTGCACGAAGGTAAATTCCTACGTGCATTGGAAATGGTTAACTCAAAGGAAGTTAGTTTCTGTAATAAATACAGAAACTAACTTACTATAATATACTACAACTGTTTTACTTCGATTTTATACTTAAACATATACTGTTGATCATGTCGAGATTTATTATGTACATTTCACGCACTCTTCTCAAATAGGATGAAATGTACCAAACTAATGGCTTGACAACACAAAAGAGAAAAACTTGGAATAACCAGAAATAATATCGCGAGCCTTAGTCAGCAAAGAGAGAATCTATCTAGCGCCTACATTTTATCTTTGTAGTGGGCTTGAAATGTATGTTTTGAAAGGGGGAATAGCGTCTTATACCGTTGGTCTATTTCTTAACAAAATAAGATACAGAGAGAATGAGGAAGACTGAAAAAAAAAAAAAAAAAAAACGTGAAACAAGCAAAGACAATTCGAATAGTCGATTACATATAATAAAAAAATAATTAATTATTATATTATCAAGAACTATGATTTGTAATTTATTATGAAATAAAGGAAAGCATCTCATAAGATTTCCCTTCTTTTGTATTATTACTGAAGAAGAAGAATTCTGAACAGAATTACACTTTACAAAACTCATTAACAAAAATAAATAAATAAATAGTATAAAACATAGATTTTTTCTTTTATTACACTAAAGTGGTTAAATGTTTTCCTTGTTTCATTTCTAATTTATTATATTCTAGTGTTTTTTTTTAAAATAGAATTAAATGCAATTAATTATTCATTATTAATTAATTATATATACGTTTGGCATGCGAGATAGAAAAGCCTAGAGAATTTAGGTGCTCCTCTGGCAGCTTTAATAAAATAAAGAACCAAAGATTAAATTAAGGGATTCTCAAAGTTAAAAGAAATATTGCATAGTGTAATTCTAAATAATTTTACCGCTGGGTGATGATTAATTTTATGGATCCCAGCTGAATCAATTCATCTGTTATTTAATTGATGATTTATAAAAATAGGTCTGATTCTACTTTAAGAAATCCAAGTCAAGGAGCTCCAAATCATTCAACATAATTTTTTGTGGTCTAGTGCATAATCTATTTTCGTCCCCACTTTATTGATTAGAATCCTCGTTTTCGAACTTTAGCAGAAAACTACAGTTTGATCTTAGGCGAAACAGTTTCGCTTTTTTGTGTGTGCTTTATACAGTTCACTGAGGGACAGCTTTCAAATGATGTATGCACCTCCAGATTATTATATCCACATCTCTAAGGTAGAGTTTTTAAACTTTTGTAGGAAACACTGACCTAACAATGATATTAGTCTCTACCTTGTTTGTTCAATGTTAAAGAACAAATTTCATAAAGCGTGTTCACATACAAAGATGATTTGAAGTTTATAAGAATGGAAAAATAGTGTTCCAGCCAGTTAGGTTGCATTGTTTAAAATTAACACCCAGGCAGCTAAGACCACGATACTAGTATGTATACTGTCTGTAGTAGTTGTTGTAGTAGGTGTTCATAGTTGGTTTATCCGTCTTCTGCGATGAAAACTCTATTACCTCTCCATCTAAGATTGAGAAGTTTAGCTTCAACTGAAAGGTCTAGAAAATATTATCAAGCGTGCGCGAAATTTGAACCAAGGTAAAGGTATTTCAGCCGAATAGAAAGTGTCATTCTTTCAACTTATCCATAGAAACTTTCTCCACAGTACAGCTCTACTACTACAATACTGCTGCCAATTAATAAACTTAAACACGGAAGATAACTCGCTGTTGAAAAATACTGATAGTTTGTAATATGCATTGTAAATTTTTCGATCTTAGCGTATTAAAAACAATAAAAATGTGAAGATTTTCTATTAAAATTAGATCTAATGCAAAAGCAGCACAAATATACGGTGAAAGAATATCCAAAGTATGCAACTAATTTATACTGACAGTTTACAGCGAAATTTAAATGGATTTAGGTTGGTAACTCCCAATAACTTACCAAAATTGTGCTTCTTAGCCAATTCCTGAATCTGACCTGATGGATCAGCGCCCATTGTTAGGAAACAAATTAGAGGTGTACTGAAGTCGGTTTCACGCCAGGTTTCCTCTAAATCCAAAATCACTCCTTCAGAATACTTCTCGCCCAAGGATTCTAAATGAAAAAAAAAAAAAGAAAGTTTATATATATATATATATATATATATATATATATATATATATATATATATATATATATATATATATATATATATATATATATATATATATATATATATATATATATATATATATATATGTAGAAAGTTTTTTAACTTGGGTATATTATGCATTCAAGATACTAAGTAATTTTATATAAACTTGGTTTTTAATCCTATTTCCCAAGTAAGCAAACAGACAAGTACATGTCAAGTGTGAGCCTGCACGTAGTGCAAGACTGAGGCAACTCCTGCAAATAGTGCAGGATCGAGGCAATTCGTAGTAAACGTGGATTAAGCT